>NC_045790.1:79924109-80237234 GCF_009873245.2 Balaenoptera musculus
CAGACCTTACGGGGCCAGGCAGGTAACATAAATGAGAGAAACATGCGGGCTGTGAGTAATAAGGAGTATTGGAGACTGCGGCTTTGGTGCACTAGAGTAGTGAGTGGTCTTCGTAAAACCGTTCAGACTCTGAAATCTCAGTCTTCAGCCAAGCAGAACCTGTTTGGGGAGTGGGGGTGGGGAGACTGCTAGTTTGCAGCCTGAATTTTTATACTACATCATGCTGCCTCCTGAGCAAATCAGTTGCCCAATAAGAATTTACAGGAGAATGGGTAGTATACCTGCAAATGCAATTTATAGCAAGCAGGTTGGGCTGAACTAGGCTGTGGCTGGAAAATGAATTTGGCTTTAGGTGATTAGGGTTTCTTTGTTGTTGTCGGGAGGTCTTCAACATTTGCCTGAGAATCGTAATATTTTTAGATCCTTCGTTTATCTCCCTCATTGAATAGAAGGAGAAAACTGAGTCCTGCAGAGAAACGACTTGCTTAAGAAAAAAGGGCAAGTTAATAATAGCTGAGCGCCAAGTCCCCCCCACCTTAGACTGTGCCATAGTCTGTTGCAGTTGTTTAAGCAGGGGTGGCGTGGGATAAGAGATTGTCATTTCTGAAAGGCAGTTGTGGCTGCCCTGGGGAGGACAGTTGGGGGTATCAGGACTCACAGAGGCTGTCCTGATTGAAGGACGGTGTTGACTCTTGCTCACTGTTGTATCCCTGGTGCCTAGCAGGGTGTCTGGCACACAATAGATAAAAAGGAATGTGCAAAAATGTCAGGTACAGGGGTCCTGTATAGAACCAGCAGATCTTGTTGATGGGAGGGGTAAAAGGGAAAGAATAGAGCTGGACACACAGATCCCTTGTGCATCAAGCTTTCAGCAAAGGGAAGGAAGGGATGATTGCTGACTTAGTTCCTAGGAAGGACTTTCTTAGTGAACTAAGCATTTAGTGACTTAAAGCCAGATCTCTGACAGTGTAGTTGAGGTTGGTAATAGTGCAGTGGTCAGCACTTCCTCTGAGGATTAGAGCACTAGTTGGACACTTTATCTTCTTTCTTTTTCTCTTTTCTTCTCTCTCTCTCTAGGGGTTAAGATTCTGTGCTGTCCTAGACTGCTTGAATGTGAGTTTAGCTTTGTGGTCTCAGACAACTTACATAACCATCGCTGCCACTGCCCTGCCTCAGTTTTCTTCTCTGTAAAAGGTGCGGATACACACCACACAGGATTGCTAGGATTATATTGGAGAGCACCTGTAAAGTGCTTACACACAGAAGCTGGTATGTTATGACTACACACAGTCCCTGCCTATTATTCCTTGGGAGTGAGGTGAGAAAGGTGTTACAAAGCCTGTAGGCTTTGGGGTGTACTGAAGACACAGATTTTAGGAGGGAGCTCTGTATCTGATGTGTTACCGTACAGAGATATATAGGCAGGAGGCACTAACAGAGATTGAGGAGAGAGGAACATACCTAAACTCCCCCAGCCTTGGGGAAAACTCCCATGGAGGAGGGGCTAGGCCTGAGCCTTGGATGACGCCCTCAGTTGTTAGGACATCAGTTGTTAGGACATCCGGAGAAGAACATTAGCTTAGAGGTGGGAGGTAACCAGCTGAGTGAAGTGGCTCGGGGATACTGAGTAAGAACAAATGGTCAGGAAAGAGGCAGCCCGAGTCTAGAGCCGAGGAAAAGCCCTCAATCGTGAGGGCTGAGGATGGAGGAGGATAAGAGAGGCGATTAAGGAGCTACTGAGAGAGTATGGCAGTGAGGCAGTCATCGAAGGAAGAGAGGTACATAAAGGAAAGCTTTCTGGAGGTGGAGAGTAATTTTCTTGGTAGCAGTGGTGGAGGGAAGTTCGGGGAAATTGCATGCATGATACTTAGTGATACTGCACATTTGCTGTGTCCCGGGTTCTCTGTGTACTTTCAGATCCATGCAGTAACTCTGCAGGCAGAGTGGTAGTGTCATCCTGTTTCAGGTGAGAACTGATGGTTGTGGAAGTTAAGCAGTGTTCCTAAAGTGGCAAGCTAATTCATGATTCCACAGGAATTCAGACCCAGGTCTGCTTGACTTCCATTGCTTGGGGAACATGGGAAGTTGAAGGTGAGTTTGGGATAAAGAGTCTTTCATCTCTGGAAACTTATTCTGGCCCTTGTTTCTGTCTGGAGTTCTAGAGATGCCCTAGAAAGTTTCCTTCTGGAGCATTAAGTTGGTTAGCTTAGTTGTCCTAATAAATCAAGGCCCTGGGTGGCCTGCCTTCTGCATGTTTCTATAGCAACAGATGATCCTTTGATTTGAGGCAGTTGAATGTCAGTACAGTAGTACAGTAACTAATAAAAGCTCAAAGCACTTGCCAGTGAGTCTGGTTGAGTCTTCATACCTAAAGGACAGGCAACATGTGACTTAGAAAGAGCTATGGGATGAGAATTGCTTCTGATGTTGTGTCTGGAGTAGTGACCAAGGTCTCTCCTACTGACAGTGGCCCTGGGTTGAAGTAAATATTAACTGGATAGTTGGTGTGTTAGTTGTAATATATTAACCAGAACGTAGGCCTGGCCAGACTAGCCATTGTAGGCCCGAAGATTTAAAATTATCTCACTTTTTTTAATAGTATTTACTTACTTATTTATGGCTGCGTTGGGTCTTCGTTGCTGCGCATGAGCTTTGTCTAGTTGTGGAGAGCAGGGGCTACTCTTTGTTATGGTGCACGGGCTTCTCATCGTGGTGGCTTCTCTTGTTGTAGAGCACGGGCTCTAGGCGCGTGGGCTTCAGCAGTTGTGGCTCTCGGGCTCTAGAGCGCAGGCTCAGTAGTTGTGGTGCATGGGGTTAGTTGCTCTGCAGCATGTGGGATCTTCCCGGACCAGGGCTCGAACCCGTGTCCCGTATCTCACTTTTTAAATTTTACTCAAAAAAAAAAATAAATTCCAGGTGGATTAAAGAGAGGCTTTTTTTTTTTTTTTTTAAGTACCAGAAGAAAAGTGAATATTTATCTTAGAGTAGGAAAGGCCTTCATCATAAATGCAGACAGAGAAATCATAAAGGAAAAAAAAACTGATAGTGTCTCATACAAGTTAAGTAGTTCTAGGCATTAACTATTGTAAACCATACAGAAAGATAATGGGGAAAATATTTGCAATGTGAGAAAACAAATAATACAGAAAGAATACTTAGAGATCAAAAGATAGCAGAAAAATGGGCAAAACTCAGGCAGTTCAGTAAAGAAGAAAATCAAATGTCAGGTGATTACCTCACAGAAGATTGGCACAACAAAGCCACCTTAAGGGTTTTTTTCCTGATAATCAGATTAGCAAAAATTTTAAAACACGCTAAAACTCAGTCTCTAGTATCAATGAAGGTCTGAAAAATGGGGCACTCGTGGTGATGGTGGAAATACAAATGGTGGACCAAAGGGGGCAAATGGCTGGTGTTTAGAGGTCTTTAGAATATATATTCTGTGATCCATCAGTTCTATGTCAAGAAATTTATTGCTGAGGAAGGATTGAATATGCCCCCTGCAAATACTTTTATTAGTTTTTTGCTAAATTTACATTTCCAAAACTTGATAGAATACTTTAAGAATGATAGGGATAGGTGACACAGAAACAGCTTAAAGTAGAAAAAAGCCACTGACAAAAACTACAAGAAACTCATTTTTGTACTTTCATAAATAAAGCATAGGAGTAAAACAAGTAAGGAAATTAAGAAAAGTACGAGAAATATGTTGAAATGATTGATAAATAACCAGCAAGTGAAACATGGATCAGAGCTGTGGTGGGTTGGTAAGTGCTTAGATCCTGTGGTTTGTCTTCATGCCTCAGGTTATCAGATGATCCTTCCTCTGACTTCTTGCTTACCCAGGTATTGCACCACTTTTTAAATGCTGATTATCTCATGATACATGCATTTAATGTTTTTCTTATATATCTTAAACATAAAAAAATAAATTTAAGAGTGAAAATACTGTCATTAGTTATCTGCCCCTTCAAGAACACCTTACTTACCTCTCAAGGAACCAACCCTACATGTATTTTAAGGTCGTTTGTGAAGTGCTGATAAGTACAGATGTTGTGAGGATTAAACTTAATGTATAGAAAGTGTTTAACATTGTGCCTGGCACATTGGAAGCAGTAAGTAGTAGGTGTTTTCATACTAAAAAAGTTGAGAATTTAATGATAGAGATGAATGGATTACTAAAAAGCATTTGTTACAGGAGTTGTTTTGCTGGAAGAAATTTTATGTATATGCATTAGATAAAGTAAAAAAATAGAAACCAATAGACTGAGTAATGAAATTATGTGGTATTTTCTTCTCTCTCCATTTTCCTTTTTTTTAAAACAATGTTTTGGTATCAGGGAGACATGCTGGGGAAATGAAAGTTTTCAGTACTCCCAAAGCTAAGAGGAGGGTAATTGGGAGAAGCAAGAGAACGAGGCTGATTTGGAAAATAGGCGGTTCAAGTTGGGTTTAATTAGTTAGGAACCAAGAAAACTGGAGGAGTGGTTTGATGAAATCTTTGCCTGTTCAAAGGAAAGAATGTGGCTGAGAGCACCCTGCCTCTGGCTTCTAGGAAAACCTCTGATGTTTCTGAGGGCCTTGTGATGGTGGCCCACACTAGCTGCTCTGCATTTCTTTTACTACTTGGGTTCTTGTATCTTTTAGGTTCATCTCTTTTCTCCTCTTCCCTCTCCCATCCCATGCAATAACATGGTCATCATAGTTTGAAAACAATTGGACAAAATACTGGAAGTCCTACATAGTAGGCAGTAAATACGGGTCAACCAACAGATAGAGAATACATAGAATATGTAGGTGGACGCTGCATTTTTGTGGTGCCTGTATTGAAGCTTTCAAGGGGAGGCAGAGCAGCCACTCCAAAGGGCTGGTGTGCGGCCTGGGACAGGCTGTCTCAGTGACGGCTCTTGGGTCAGGGCATGGGTTAGAAACACATGCTTATTGGGCCAATCAGGTAACTGAATTAGTGACACACAGAAGGGGTTAAAAAAAAAAAAAATGAGGCTAGTGGGGACTGGCAAATTGTCCAGAGCATGCTGCACGTAAAGGCTGCCTTCATTTAAGGAATGCAGGCCCAGTATTGCCAGATCTTCTGTCTGCACACCCCCCCCCCCCACACACACACACTGGGAATCCTGATTTTGTGAAATTTCCTGATTTAGTGCTTTGTATTTTAAATAAAATATGTTCAGCCTGTGGACCACCATCTTGTACTGTATGGATTGATAATCTCTGGGTCTTAACTTAGACATTTTTCTTATTTCTGAGATGGACTTTCTCATTTAGCTCATGAACAATTAATTGTGCCAATAAGATCAGACTGTATACAATCTGAGTTTTTGTAACTTGCATCCTTGAAAACACTAATTTAATTTGGTATGCCCAAATCTTACTGTTCTGGACTAATTCCAAGTAGACTAGAGGAATTAGCAAGAAGTCTCAACTGTAGACTCTCAGGTGCCAAACCTATTCTAGCCAAAGGATGGAGAGTCCTGACCCCCAAGAAAGCACCTTGGTTTAAATATGAAGCTGCATATCTCTGCTCGCTGTGAAGGATTCCGGGCCACCCTTATCCTTTGCCTTCTCTAGAACTTTCATAGAGAAACTGTTGCCCTGTGAGGCACTTCTGCCGGGCTTCTAAGTGTTATCTCTAAGCCAGAAGACAATTATCAAAAGCTTTTGGACAGATTTGTCCACATTTTGGTGAAGTCATTTGTGTAAGCACATCTTGATTTCATTAAATAGAAAGTTGTCCATTCTTCTATCTGGTACCTAGCACAGGGATAGTATTTAGTAACTTAGAGTACTTACAGCACTGTGTCATACTCTATAACCCTTTGGCCCAGCATATGACCAGCCCTGATTGACAGATTGAAATCTTATGTCTTGCAGATGCTGTTGATGGAATCATGAATGGCGAATACTACCAGGTACAGAGTACTCTGATTATGTTGCATGATAGTGTTGAGTCTTCCTTTCCTGTGATTTGAATTGACTGACCTGGAAAGGACCCCACTCCTTTGACTTCCCTGGATGTATTAGTAACTGGTATGTTACCTGCCAAAGTGGAAGGATTTGAAGAGAGGTGGCATTGATAGAGTAGTCTTTTAAAATGTGATTGACCTGGCCCTAGTGTTACCAACTTTATTCTCAAGAAATGACCCTTCATGATGATGGCAGTGCTGGTGGCAGTGGCAGTGGCGGCTAATTTAAACACTGTGCCATGTAGTGTCAAGCACTGTTTATACTGAATTTTCTTTAATTCTCACAACAATCTGAGGGACCTGAACTATTGTTATTCGCATTTACAGATGAATAAACTGAGGCACACAGAGGTTAAACCAGGAGTCTAAAAGTAACAAAGGTAGTATGTGGTGGGGCCAGCATTGGAACCTTTTAGCTTTTAGATTGTCTTGAGGGTGGGGGGTGGCTGGTATTTGTGATGGCTACCATTATTTTCCCTCTGTATCACTGAGTTTTTGGTCACCAGCCCAACTTGCATTGGCTTAAATAGAGAGAATTCACTAGCTCATATAATTGAAAGAACTCTGAGATAGGCTAGGGGTCCTGGAACCTGGATTCCGACTCAGTTCCTCTAGGACTCTGGTTCTGCCAGCTGAGTGTGCGGTTTTATACTCTTTCACGGTGGCAGAATGGCTACAGCACTTCGAGGTCTCACATGTGCATGTCATACTATCTAGAACAACTTGGAGGTTTCTCCCAACCATTCAACAAAAGTCCTATGTTTCCCTCTTGACCAGATGGAAGTAATCACTGTAGCCTGGGGAAATAGCGTGGTGCTTTGCTTCTGCCTGGGTTTCTGCCCACCCTTCAACCAGTTAACTGTCAGGAAGGATGAGATTAGTCTAATTGGTTTAAGCCAAAGGTGGACTAACTTTTGCTGTAAAGGACCAGATAGTAAACATTTTAAGCTTTGTGGGTCATAAGGTCTCTGTCAGCCTATTCTGTTGCTGTAACATGAAAGCGTCTGTAGACAGTATGTAAATGAATGGGCACAGCTCTGTTCCAGTAAAATTTAATTACAAAAACAGGTGGCCGAGCCTGGCTATAGTTTCCAATCCCTGGTTTAGAGCTTGGTCTTTAGAGTGAGATGGAATGGGGTTCAGTCCTGGCTTTATCCCTTACTAGCTGTGAATTTGGACATGTCATTTCTCTGCGCCTCAGTTTAATCCCCTGACTGTTGACATGGGAATAAAAATTTGACTTGCAAGGTGTTTGGGAGATAAAGCTTTTATGTGGCTGAAACATGGAAAGTGCTAACAAGTTAGTTACTAATAAATACTACTGTAAATAATTTTCTTTACATCTTTGTTTATAGTCTGGTTAAGTTAAGCTGGTAATATTCCCTAGTTCAGTAGGTGAAATAATTCTATAAAGATTAGATTCTATTTGAATCTTTATCAATTTATTAGCTCCCAAATCTTAAACACTGTAAAGAACCTGTGTGTCTCCCTCCCCTCCCCATACGCTGTGACTCACATTGGCCTGCCTTTTTATTTTCTTTGGTGTGACTGTAGTAACTATACATTTTCTTTTGGACTCTCTTTTTCCTAGAATTCACTATATTTTGATTAGGTGGTATTAAGTGTACTTTTCCCTGTATTGTATAATAACATTCAGAAGTGTCAGGTTCTAGGCCTATGCTGTGCTGTGTATTTACCTTTGTTACTTTGAAGATACCACAATCTCTGTGTCAAGTAAGGAAACTAAAACTGATCACACTGTTTCCTAGTAAGTCCATTACTCACTTCCCCAGCTTTCCTATCTCCCACTCATGTCCCATTTATTAACAGGATAAGAACTACTCAGGCTCCCTTGTGGATTGCAAGGATTGAGTGCATAATGTTGAAAGCTCCCTATTGGCACGTAAGGTGGTGGTGTTGCTCGGAAGGTAATCCTTTACATTTACCACAGCCGTCAGTGTTGCACATAACCAGCGGTTCTAACTTGGGTGAAGCGCGTTTCTGGGAGGAGGTTTTGGTACTGATAGAGCACAACTGTGTTTTGTGTTAAGGAGAGTAATGGGCCAACAGACAGTTATGCAGCTATTTCACAAGTGGATCGATTGCAGTCAGAGCCTGAAAGTATCCGTAAATGGAGAGAAGAGCAAACGGAACGCTTGGAAGCCCTTGGTAAGGAATCCCTTTCTGTCTTTGGGTGTCTGTTTTCAGTGGAATAGTTGACTTTGACTCTACTTTTATCCCTTTTTAACATGAATTAGCCATAATGTCCTTGTACAGTTTCGGGGAAGGTATCTTTCCCAACAAGGTCACAAGGCCACCACATGGAGATGCTTAATCACAGGCCGCTGTGTGGGGATTCGGGCAGCCCGGAGAGCCACAGTGCATCTCTCCTCTCAGGAAGGGCAGAGTGGTGCTGTGGAAAGAGCCTTGGACTTGGAGTGAAAGACTGGGCTCCAGGCCCAGCTGTAACTTACCAGCTGTGGGCACTTGGTTGCTCAAACCTTACAGAGCCTGTTTCTTCATCTGTGAAGTAAGATCAGTGTTATCAGCCCCAAGGGTAGTCTGAGATGGTATTTATGAGAGTGCTTTATAAACCTGAAGGTGTTAATATCCATGTGAGGGACTGCACAGTCCATTTACCATTTGAAGGCTGAATTTAAAGTAATGCTTGAGAGGAAAATGTGAAGGATGTTAGGTAATATGTACGATTTGGTTTTCTTACCCTAATATCCCTGTAAGTTTTTACTTTTTATGGGTGAGGATCATAGGAAGAGTAAGTTTTTGAATCACCACGGCCAGAAGTGGTAGAGTCAGAGTTTCAGCTTAAGTCTGCTCTGCTTCAGAATCCACACCCATCCCTTCAGCTGCATTGCATTTAGTGTACGCCATCTCGAGGGGCAGGCCGAGCCTGAGACTCAGTGCCAGCCAGCCTGGCCTTTGCTGAAGTGCCTTCTCCATGGAGTGTCAGCTGTTGGTCAAGATCAGGAGAGACTTGGTATCTGTACATGTGGGTTGGAAAGGTGTGGCAGAGGCGGGGGGGGGGGTGTTATCCACAGGGTATTCTTTTCTCAATTTTTTATTAAAATTTCAGACACAGAATAGAGTAAAACAAACATGTGTGCCCCTTCCTCCAGATTCGGTAATGAACATTTTGCCATATTGGGTTGTCTTTGTATAAATGAGGCATGTATGTGTATGTTTTATACACTCACATGTGCATACATTTATATGTGTATTGTGAATATACACATAATTTTTTTTTCTGATCCACTTTAAGATATAGACACCACCACATACATCGTACCTAAATATTTTAGTGTACATCTAGAAATAGCAACATGCTTCTATGTTACCACAGTGTCAGCATTATTATTCCTTCTTGGAGATCGCTGAACTAGTGAAAACATGACTCAGATGGTGTAGAAATAGGAAAGGACACCTAGAAATAGGAAAGGAATTGACCCAGATAATACAGCCAATTAGTGTCTCTCCAGCCCAGTTTCTGTGGCTTTCAGAACAGAGGGCACACTTATGTTTAACCTTTACAGCAGTATCCGATAGTAGTTTCTTTGATGACGGAAATGTTCTATATCTGTGCTGTTCTGTATGGTAGCCACTAACTGCATGTGGCTATTATGACTGAGGAACTGAGTTTTAAATTTTATTTAATTTTAGTAAATTTAAATAGCCACATGAGGCTAGTAGCCACTGTACTGGATAGTGCAGCTTTAGAAAGATGAAGATAGGTCTTCATGGTGCAAACAGCCTTGGTCCTTGCTTGTTCTTCTTTGAGCATCTCTTCTGAGTAGACTTTGAGGCAAGACTTAGCAGGTATTAGTACTATTAGAGTCTTTTTCATGATGCAGAACCCAGCTTTATCTTTTCTCTTTCCCCAAAGTTTAGCAAAGTTGTCTTCTCCATGCAGAAGCATACACTTTGGTGTCTGGAAAAATTTCATTTTCTTTTTCAATTATCAAATTGGGCTCTTTGGGAATATTCCATGAAGTGCTGTTTTCTTAACTCATGTTGCCTTCCTGAGGGAAGTCAAACATTTGGCCTCGTATTCCAGTAGAATCGAATTAAACTGGTCCATGAATTAGGTGTTTCTGCAGGTTCACCTTTTTCCCTTGCAAGAACTGTGAGAAAGTGCAAGATGCTAAAAATAGAGAAGCAATGTCCATGGTTTTAAGCTTAGCTGTGTGCTACGTTTTCCAATAATTTTCTGTGAACAGTAATGCGTATGGCCAGAGAAGACAGCTGTCAGTGTACCCTGCTCTCTAAGAGGATTTTTCACCCTCTCCTCTCCCTTCTCCCTCCCAGATTCAGAGATGCTGTATTACAGCTTGGATCTTTGTTCCATCAAGCTAAGCATTTAAGAATTCTAAATTCTTGTTGCCAGTGTCACTTCATAAATTTATAAAAGCAAGAAGACAATTTAAAGGAACTATTTTATGCAGTAAAATGATCATTAGACTATACAGAAAGAAAATACTCTCCAATCAAAAAGTAATTCTTTGGAAGTAATTTCACAACTCTTGAAAAGGAGACCTTATTCTTTGAAGTTTTTTCAGTTTCTTGTCCACAGGGCACCGTCGGCCCACAGCATCTCTCCCTGCATCACAGCACCCTCCATTCCACATACACTTAACGCCATGGACAGACACACATCACAAGTTTACTGTGTATACTTGAGTCAGTGGAAAATTTGAGCGAAATAATTCTCCTCCTGAGCCAATAGGTCACCTTCTGATAAGTTAGGTAACAGGGTAAAAAGTTCTTTATAATCTGAAACTTCGGGGGAGTTTCTAGCTGCTACTAGGTTATTTCTAGTAGTTAAAAAGTCTTCTGCAGGTTGTTACTACAAGACCTTTCTTGCAAAGGCCCTAAAATTGCCCCTGAATGCTTACTTTCTTCCCTTCAAGAAGTTGTTTGCTTTGTACTTTGCTCCTCAAGGACACTCATTACAGGTTGGGCTCTGGCTCTGCACTGTCCAGACTCTGGTCTGGATCACTGATGCCCATCTGCTGGTCACATCTGTGACTGTTGCTGGGCCTGCCTCCCTTTCCGTCCCTCATCCCTCTCTTTGGAGGCAGCACAGTGAAGTAAGAATGTGTGAGCTTTAGAGTCAGACCTGGGTGTGAATCTTGGCTCTGCCACTTATTATAACCTTTGGGAACGTTACTCAAACTTGCCGAGCTGTAGCTTTTCTCACTGCTGAATATGGGACTAGTTTACCTTCTTGGGATTGTTGTAAAGATTAAATGAGATGTCTGTAAAACACCTTCCAGAGAGGACATCCTTAAGAATGTGCTTAACGTTTAGGTATTAGCGTGACTTCTGGTGTCAACTGTGGCAAAAGTATGACCTGTATTTCCTTCTCTCTACGGTAATTTACTGACATGTTTCTTTAGCTCAGTATCTTAGGGAAACTCGTATTTAGTCCTGAGAAACTTCGTGGTTGAGAATCCAGTCTGGCACACCTGCTAGGTGTGCATTTTCTCTCTCACCTAGAACCTTTTGGATAGCTGTTAATGACGACCCTTACCTCTCCCCCCACAGTTCTCTGCATTGGAGTTTCTCCTTTAGTTCTGCCCTAGCTCTGCCACAAACTCGCTCTGTGGCCTAAGCAGGAGTAGATATTTTGTGCTCCCCTCAATTCCATCTATACCCTACTGTTTGCTGGTTCTGGAATCATCTCTACCTCTGATAATTTTTCTCATAGCTCCCTGCTTCATAGATGTGCATCTACCATTAATTGTCCAACCTGTGTGGAATGTAGTTTGTGAGGAGATTTTATTAAAAGATTATCTAATATGAATAGTCCACCCTGAACTGGCAGCATCATTAAAGAATCACCTGTAATTGCTTTTTCCCCAGTTGGTGTCCCAAAAGCCTTTTTTAAAATTAAAAGTCAGTATTTCCACCTCTCCCCCACCTCAAAAAAACCCCCAAACTAGTGATCCACTAACGTGTAGGTGGACTGGGATAAATGGTGGTGAAACACTTTGAATAGAATTGCTGAGCTCGAGAGCTGGACATACAATCAGGGAAAAGAGAATTTTATCTTTCCTCCCGACTGTTCTCCCTCCAACACACACATGCGCCCGCACACAGCATGAGATTAATAAGCCCAAATACACGGTGAAGCGGACTTCAATTTGCATTTCGCCTCATTTGTATTGTCTTTCTTTTCCTTCCCTTCAAAGATGCCAATTCTCGGAAGCAGGAAGCAGAGTGGAAAGAAAAAGCAGTAAAGGAGCTGGATGAGTGGTATGCGAGGCAGGACGAGCAGCTACAGAAGACGAAAGCGAATAACAGGTCAGTCTGCACTGCTTCTAGAACAGCTCGTTTGTCAAGACAAAATCAGGTCTGTTTCCACCAGCCAGGGTAGGTTTTCAGCTGCCGCGTCTTTTAGTGTGAAATGTCTTTGCAGGTTTTCAAAAATATACTTTTGAAACATAAGGGTTACAAGTCTCTTGGATCTTGTGAGAGTAATTCAGCCTGTTTTTTCGCCACACTAGTTGTAGTGAGTCTAGCTCTGCATCTGAGAGTTTGGTTAGTATGCACTGCCTGTAATGGTATGATTCTGCAGAAGGAAGTGTCATCTCACGGGATCAAGTGCACATGTAAAAATGTAACCTTGGAATGAAAGGCCACTTTCATGACTATTCCAGGATCTCAGTACTTTGGAGGTGATTATAGGCTCAGTCATGTCGCATCCCCTACCTCTGAGGGCTGCTCCCCAAAGGGTCCAGTAGCAGGGATGTGTGTTTCGTCGTTAGGTGGCCAAGATTTTCCAACACAGTGACTTCATAATTAAGGGTTCTCTGGGTGCTTATTATCTGTGTCTAAGAAAATCATGAGTTGACTTTTTAAAAATGCTCTTTTCAGAATTTACTCACTTACTGAAGGTTAAGTAGTTGTAGGGAGTAAAGGGTGTCATTCTCCTTCACCACCGACCAGCAGCTGTGGTCTTTAAATGCTCCGTGCTCGGAGTCCACTTGGAAGCAGCTCAGAAAGAGAGATGGGGGCAGCACTGCTTGCCTGGGCGCAGGCCGGTGGGCTTGCTTCCCCTGCCAGACTGGAGACTCTGAACTGGCTTTCACTTCATAGTCACTCCACCCACTTCAGTGTAAAAGATAGGTTAGACTCGGCCTGGGGCTATTTGTAATTTTCATGGTAAAGAGCCTTGGGTCCTTGTTCTCAGAGGCAGGAGTGGGTTTAAGTACCCTTGTCTTTGGCAGCTCTTAAGTGGAAATCTGCCAGAAGAGAGGGAGCTGACCTCTTTGCCGGATAGTTTCTGCCGTCGTGGGGCAGCTGCGGCAGAGCAGGTGGACTGTTTGTGCAGCAGCCTTCAACTACCTGTCTCCCGTTGCCCGTTCTTGGTTCTGTCACTGCCTCGGGTGCCAGGCTCGAGCCTCTGTCCTGGCCACCTTCCTGTGGGGCATGCGTGCCTGTCAGGTTCCATTTGAAGTTTTATGACAAGTGTGGTGGGGCTGCCCTCTGGTCCGGGTTGTGTTGCTGAGGGTAGTAGCGTTAGCCCGGGGCTTCTGCTGTGAGATTGTGGTCAGTTTGAAGTGCTGACAGGTCCAGGCTCCTTTATCCTGTGCTCATTCAGGATGATTTCCCCCAGATGCAAGTTCAGATTTGCCTCAGGCCGTGAATCTGCTCTGAAGTACTTGGTAAAACCAGGCTGACCCTCCATGTGTGGAGTCCCCTTCCTGCCTTGCCTGAGGACTGCTGCTTTCAGGCCCCTCTCAATAGGTGGAAGGGCCAGCTGAGTTTTTGTGTGTGGTTTCCCTTTTGTTCTGGGGCTGTAGCCTCGACGGGGCTGTGCTGTCCTGTCACCAACAGCTCCTTCCTCTCGGGCTAGCTGCAAAGGAGCAAAAGCCTGACAGCAAGCTTTTGTTGTCTTAGTAATGCTTTGAACAGGAGTCATTAAACCTTTATTCTCTCCCAGTAGAGGCAAGCACAAGTTGAAATTGACTAGGTTTAGCCCTTTGTGTAAACTAAAAGGATTATGGGTTTACAAGCTGGCCTGCCTTTCCTTTCCCTCCCACTCATTGTGCCCACAAACTACTCTGTTTTCCTGCTGACTTATTTGGAGTTACAATCAGGCTGTTCTTTTTGCTTTCTTTAAATTTCCACAAAACACCTCCTATGTATAAACCAAAATGGGAGAGAAGCAAGGGTATGTGTGAGTTTAAAAATAAAATTACTAGAATTTCCCTGCAAATAAATATGGGAGCTTAGGTTAATGACCAGGCATGACTATCCTTAAAAGGTCCCTCCCACTCCTGTGCCCCAAACCCACTGGACAAAGGAGAGGGTAAGACTCATTGAGGGAGGTTCCCTGCCCACCCATGCTGGATGAGGGGGGCTGGCTGGGCCCAGGGATTCAGCCTGTCCCCTGCTTTGTGAACTTGTCCACCCAGCTTGCCCCCCTTTCCTTCTTGTCCCAGAGTTTCCATTTTGGTCCATCCCCGTGTGAGAGTGAAGGGGGGATGAAGTTCTGGCCTCTGGGCTGTACGTTGTCAAAGCAGTCGAGTCTGGCAGGGACTGAGCGGACTGACAGTTGTGTTCAGGGACACACAGTACGCCAGAGCCAGGACCCTTGTCTGCTGGTCTTCTCACTGCTTGCCTCCAGCTCCTCTTTTTTCAAAGGTGGGCATTTTGAAATGACCCTCTATGTTCCCAGGATACTGGCAGTTGGTCCCAGCTAGTCAGTGTGGGGAAGCAGTAGTCGGATAATCCAAGATTAAGCTGGCTTTGGGCCCTAGCGTTCCTGGCGTCTGGCAGCGTTTGTGCCCAGTGGTGTTTACTGAGGCTGGCAGAAAGGAGGCGTGGCTTCCCGAGCGCACACCAGCTGGGGAGCAGCAGTAACTTACAGTGAAAAGAGCCAGGCCGCCTTGGTTGTGAGTTCTGCCACCCCTGTTGCTACTTGCTGCCAAACAGGTTGCTTCTTCTCGAGGCTTCCCTTCCCTATCACGTCATCTGTAAAGTGCGGGGAGAACACTCAGCGTCCTAGGTTGTTTGGGGTTGAGGATGGAATGGACACAATGTCTGTCAGAGGGCTCAGCCCATAAGTGGGTACCTAGGAACTGCTCGTCGTTGCTGGGGTAAGGCCTGGGGATGAAGCTGGCAGCACTCTGGAGAATCCCACGGAGAGGGCCAGTAGGAAGCCTCACCTGCTGGAGTGTCCGGTGCTGGAAGCCTCGCTCGGTTAGGATGGAGCCTTGGGAGCAGCTCCCCAGAGCACAGTCGTGCCTCTATTGTGGATTTGAGATGTTTCTGCTTCTCAATGTTCTCTCTTTTTTCCTGCCTGCTTGCCTGCCTTTTGGACCTCTTGCTGTCTAGGGTGGCAGATGAAGCTTTCTACAAACAACCCTTCGCTGACGTGATTGGTTATGTGTATGTTGCAAAACTAATTCCTTTTCTTGTCTTGATTGTTCCTACTTTTTGTTTATAGTTAATGCTCCTTTTATGTCACAAGTTGCTTTGCTTTTAAAATTATTTCAAACTGGCACTGTGGGGGCTGCCTAAGAGTTGATAAGCTGGGGGAATGTTCCATTGATTGTCTCACAGAACCACGACTCCCTGCAACTCTGGTTGCCATTTTTCATTTTGGGGTTTGGAGAGAAGGAAGCTAACTCACTTTCAAAACGTGAGTCATTCGTGATCTCGTCTGGGAAGGCTTTGGGACTGGGGAGGGCGCTGACCTCTTGTTGCTGCTGCCACTGCTGCCTCCCTGCCCCAGGTGGGAAGGGGGAGTGTCCCCACCTGGGGAGGGGGAAGAAGCCCTGGGTTAGGAGCCAGTGCCGGCAGCATTTTCTACACTGGGTTCCTTTGAAGAATGTGAGGTTAGGGCAGAAGAGTCAGCAGAGGGGGCAGTCTCCCGTGGGGTCCGTAATTGTTTCTCTGTGGTCTCATACCAGAAATTGTTGTTTCGTGGCCAGCTTCTGATGCCCTGTCCCCCACTCTGGCATAAAGAGACCCCCAGCTCTGAGGTTGAGACAGCCAGAGCTGTCTGATACAGGCCACTGTGGCTTTTCCTCCTAAAGAAAACTGCAACTTCTCTGGAAAAGTGTTGTTTTGTTTTGGTTTAAGGATTCCTGTTATCAAAGCAGTATTGCTGAATCGCTTGTTTCCTCCTCGAAAATTAGGACTAGCCTTTTGATGTAAGGGAAATGAGGGTGGAATGAAGGAAGTGAGGAACTTGTGGGAAGAGTAGACAACAGGCTGAGGTCTGTAGAGCCTCTTAGGGCGCGTGACCTTGAGCCCTTCATCCCGTTAGGAGATAGAGCTGGGTTTCCTGGGCCCGTGGGTGCATTTGCAATGAGACTTGTGAAATGCTGGACTTACAGGTGGTGTTGGATTTACTTTTTGCACATTCTCTCTGGAGTAGAAAATGGAGACTGGAAAAGTCAAGTCTGGGTTTGCTGGGCAGCAGGGTGGCCCAACAAAGCCAGCCGCATGTCCCCAAGAGTACAGAGTGGCAAGGGCATGTCTAGCTTACTGACCATCTGCATTGAGCTCATTCTCATTTTCTGTATCTGACCTAAAGTTTTTCTTGTTTCTTTTCTTCTCTTCACCTTTAAGCACAAACATAAACCATCCTTGCTACAGCCTAGAACAGTTAAGTAAACCTTTCTCACTGCCCCTGTGTGTGCCATGAAGTCGCAGTGTTGTAGTGGCTCTGGGCTTCAGCGGTGTTTGCCACAGCCATCCCTGTGAGAGTGCTACCCCTCTGTCCCCACAGACCAGTCATCTCCATTGCTTTCGCTTTGCCCGTGATGCCTGTTGGGAGTAGATGAAGTAGTGTGTCTTCCCTCCTCTTAGCATTGTCCTTTTAGGCTGTAGCTCCTACAAGTTAGTTCCCAACTGGGGATGGGCTGACCTTGGTGTGAAAAAATGTTGGAGCAGCATCCTACCAAAAAGCAATTCACACTGATTGGCTCTCAGCCATTGGGCGCCCACCCCTGCCAGAGTGCCCTGAGAAGCCCATGGTACCCGGCTGGAGGGAAAATGGCAAACTTTTGGCTGAACTGGAGAATGTTGTAACAAACCCCTTCCAGAATGGCTTTAGTCTCTAGTGCCTGCTAGCATGGGAGCTTTGTCTTGAATTCCTTTTGATCTGCCCTATTTCTCTCCAGCCTTAGGAATAAATCCAGAGGCTACTGTGCAGTGACCTGTGGGCTTCTTTGGAGGTCTCTAAATTTACTTGAAACTCAGTACAGCCCAACATAAACTGCTGTTCAAGTTCTTGGCCAGCCTGCTGCTTTGCCTTTGCTAATGAAGGCGGTGAGTAGCTGGCTAAGGACTGGCTTTTTAAATTCTCTGTATGAACAGAGAGAGTGAGCCCTGAACCAAACACCTGTATTCCAACATTTTACACAGCAGTCCGGGCACCCTGTGCCTAGGAAAGCTGACCATGTGTCTGCTCCCGAGTCTGACCTGGGCCAGGGGCTGTTATTCTTTGGAAAACCACAATGCCATTAAGTCAGGCATAAAGAGGCAGTTGCTTCCATAACAGGGCAGCTGCCAGGTCGCTAACAGGGATTCTACATTAAACCAACATCTTTTGTTGTTGCTTCCAGGGCAGCAGAAGAAGCCTTTGTAAATGACATTGAAGAGTCGTCCCCAGGCACTGAGTGGGAGCGGGTGGCCCGGCTGTGTGACTTTAACCCCAAGTCCAGCAAGCAGGCCAAAGATGTCTCCCGCATGCGTTCTGTCCTCATCTCCCTCAAGCAGGCCCCCCTGGTGCACTGAAGAGCCACCCTGTGGAAACACTACATCTGCAATATCTTAATCCTACTCAGTGAAGCTCTTCACGGTAATTGGATTAATTATGTTGAGTTCTTTTGGACCAAACCTTTTGTCTTTAGAGTTGATCATTGTTTGTGATTGCATGTTTCCTTCAACTGTGTTGTCCCTGGCATTCAAAGAGGAGGGGAGGCGGCGGAGGAAGGGAGGGAAGGCTCCCAATGGCAGCCTCAACCTATGCTTTTGTGCATTATTCTGAGAATAAATTTCTGTTTCAGACAATAAACAAACATGAAGCTTCATTATTGACCACAAGATGTGCTGCAGTTGGGAGTGAGGTTGGTGAGGAATTTCCTTTTATCCTTTCTAGGGCTGAGGCACAGCCACTGGGTGCCAACCCCTGCCTTGAACTAAAATAGCTCTGAGTTTCTATTGTCTATAGTAGGAGTCTGTGGAAGTTTCCATTTGAAAAGGGAGTTCCTTGGCTAAAAGTTAACCCCTCATTGCCCACCAAAGGTAGAGCTTTGAATCCCCACACCACCCTAGACATTTTCTCCCAGGTGGCTCTTGTTTGTCACTGTCCCTTACTATAGGATCTTGGATAGTATATTTCAGCAGGGGTCTCTCTGGGAAATAAAGCTAGTGAGACCCTTACTCCTTTGGATTCAGCCAGTAAACCTGAGTCAGGATGGCATGAATGTGGCTGGCCCCATTAACTCTGAATCCCTGTAGCACACATTTGGATCTGTGCCATCCTTAGCACTTTTCTAATATTTCTATTGTCAAGTCCTTCATCTAGACCTTGCTGGCCAGTACAGTAGCCACAGGTGGCTATTTAAATCAATCAGAATTAAAAATACAATTCTAGCCCCTAGATCCATTTCATATGCTCTGTGGCCACATGTAGTTAGGTAGCATTCGGATTGCACAGGACAGATTATAGAACATTTACGTCATCACGGAATGTTCTGGACCACACTGATCCACACAATAGGTGCCTGTAGGAGACCGTTCCATTCAGGCATCAACACATTCATTATTTGCTCTCAGAACCTGTCAGAACCTGTCACATTTTAGGTGATGGCTCTAGTGACTGATAAAGCCATATTTCAGAAATCTGCTACTAATGGTTACCTGATACTAGTCCAAGTTGGAGATTGATGTAAACACCTGTAATGCCACACTCAGGAGGTGGAGCTGGGTTAGGTCTTGCCATTGCCAAGAAGGAAAGTCCACCATCTCTCCTATGGTAATTATGTCTGGAAGGGAGAGGAACATTTACTTTTCTGCCTACTTTCCCCTCTCCAAGCTTCTTAGTTGGGCATTCCTTGATCTGGCCCACATTTCTGGCCTCTTTGCTATTCCTCCCCTTTAGCCACCTCCACTTGTAATCAAGCAATCACTTGCTGTTGTTCACCAACCATTAGTTGCTTCTGGGCCTTGCTAATGCCCTTGAAAATGTTGAAATCTGGTTTAAGAAGTAGCTGAAAGGCCACCTCCGTAATGCCTTTCCTTTCCCCTGAGCTCCCATGGCCCTCTACGTGCAACAGCTTACCTTTTGATATTGTCTTGGTTGGTGTCATCTGGACTTGTCTCGCCTCCCACACAGGATGGGCTTCTTGAGGGTGGATGTGGCAGTTAATCAGATGTCAGTGAAGTCTGACTTTCTCGAAATCAAGAGGTGACTGGATAATATGACAAAAGTAATGCTATATGCATCCAAGGTTAGGTTGTAAAAGGCAATACAGCTTACGGCTGGTTTGTTGGAACACAGAAGCTGGTAGTCCTTGAGCCACCATGTAAAAAGCTCTACAATCCTGAAGCCACCATGCTATGAGGAAGCCCAAATCAGCCCACGTGGAGAGACCTGGAAACTACAAGCAAAGAGAGATGCATGGCCAGCCCTATTCCAACCTATTCCAGCTCCAGCCACTGTCTAACTGCAAGTGCATCTGATGCCCTAAGTCAGAATTGCCAAGTAGAGCCTTTCCAAAATTCCTGACCCACAGAAACCATGAGAGAAAATGATTACCGTTTAAGCCTCTTAAGTTTTGAGGTGGTTTGTTACATAGCAGTAGTAGCTTTGGATTGTTTCTAATGCCTACATTACTCACATGGGGCTTCATAAAAAAGGAAGGAGTTGGCTCAGAAACTCAGTGAGTGCTCAGTATTTAGTTTCAAACCTCTTTCTTGGGACCACTTTGCTTTTTATGTCAAATTTTAAATGGATTCAACATAGTATTGGAAGTCCTAGCCAGAGCACTTAGGCAAGAAAAGAATAAAAGGCATCCACGTTGGAAAGGAAGCAATAAACCTGTCACTATTTGCAGATGACATGATTTTATATATAAAAAACCCTAAAGACTCCACCAAAAAATTGTTACTAATAACAACTAATAAATGAATTATGTTGTAGGATACAAAATTAGTATACAGAAATTTGCTGCATTTCTGTACACTAATAACAAACTATTAGAGAAATTAACAATCCCGTTTACAATTACATCAAAAAGAATAAAATACCTAGGAATAAATATAACCAAGGAGGTGAAAAAACTGTACACTGACAACTATCAGACACCGATGAAAGAAACTAAAGACAGACACCAAGCTCGTGGACTGGAAAAATTAATATTGTTAAAATGTCCATACTATCCAAAGCAATCCACAGGTTCAATGTAGTACCTATCAAAATCTCAATGGCATTTTTCACAAAAATAGAACAATCCAAAATCAGTATGGAAACACAAAAGACCCTGAATAGCCAAAGCAATCTCAAGAAAGAACAAAGCTGGAAGCATCACTCTGATTTCAAACCATATTACAAAGCTATAGTAAAACAGTCTGGTATTGGCATAAAAACAGACACATAGATCAATGAAACAGAATAGAGAGCCCAAAAATAAACCCCTGCGTATATGGTCAGTTAATTTATGACAAAAGAGCCAACAGTATACAATCAGGAAAGACAATCACTTCATAAATGGTGTTAGGAAAACTGGACCATTATCTTACACCATACACAAAAATTAACTCAAAATGGATTAAAGACTTGACTATAAGGCCTGAAACCATAAAAATCCTAGAAGAAAACACAGGCAGTAAGCTCCCTGACATCAGTCTTGTGATGATTTTTTTGGATTTGATGCCAAAAGCAAAGGCAACAAGAGCAGAAATAACTGGGACTACATCAAACTAAAAAGCTCTGCACAGCAAAAGAAACCATCGACAAAACGAAAAGACAACCTACTAAAAGGGAGAAAATATTTGCAAATCATACATACAGTGAGGGGTTCATATCCAAAATATGTGAAGAATTCATACAACTCAATAGCATAAAAACAATCCAATTTAAAAATAAGAGGATTTGAATAGACATTTATCCAAAGAAGCTAAACAGCTGGCCAATGGGTAAATGAAAAGGTGCTCAACATCACTAATCATCAGGGAAAATGAAAATCAAAACCACAATGAGATACCACCTCACATTTCTTAGAATAGCTGTTATCAAAAACACAACAAGTGTTGGAGAGGAGGTGGAGAAAGGGAACCCTTGTGCACTGCCGGTGGGAATGTAAACTGGTGCAGCCACTATGGAAAACAGTATGGAGGTTCCTCAAAAAATTATAATGGAACTCCCATATCCAGCAATTCCAGTTCTGGGTATTTATCTGAAGAAAACATTAACTCAAAAAGATATATGCACTCTTACATGCAGCATTATTTACATAGCCAAGGTAATGGAAACAACCTAAGTGTCCATCAACAGATGAATGGATAAATAAAATGTGGTGTAAATATATATGACAGAATAGTATTCAGCCATTAGAAAAAAAATGAAATCTTGCCATTTGTGAAACATGGCTAGACCTTGAGGGCATTATGCTAAGTGAAATAAATCAGACCGAGAAAGACAAATAACGTATGATCTCACTTATATGTAGAATGTTAAAAAAACAAAACAAAACCAAGCTCATAGAGAACAGATTGGTGGTTGCCACAGGTGGGGGGTTGGGAGGTGGGGAGTGGGTGAAGAGGGTCAAAAGGTACAAACTTGCAGTTATAAGTCATGGGGATGTAATGTACAGCATGGCGACTATAGTTGATAATACTATATGGCATATTTGAAAGTTGCTATGAAAGTAGATCTTAAAAGTTCTCATCACAAGGGAAAAAAACCCTTAACTATGTATTGTGACGATATTAGCTAGACAGTGTGGTGATCATTTTGCAATATATATATATTTTAAAGTTATATAACAATGCTTTCTATTAACAAAGTTTTTTGGTGGGGTGGTTGTTAAATCAATTATTAAATGCCTTAAGTTATATGACCTTCAGAAAGTAAGGAGCACAACAAATCTCTTTTGGGAAGGGGAATGCTTTTAGCTAATGAGTTAATTAAGAACAAAACAAAATACAAAAGTGGCAGGATTTCCACAAGGAAATACATTTATTTTTTTAGAATTTGGCTCAGAACAGTAACATAAAAATATTTACATTAAAATAAATTAAGATGTGATCATTTATCTATATGTAATAATTATGTTGGAATATATTAGCCTTTCCATGAATTTAATAAAAACTAAGATTTGGTTTTAGATTCAATACCATCCTTCCAAATATTTGGTATGAAACTTGGTAGCAGTGCAACTGTCTGGTGTATACAGTGGTTGTAGGTTTTGTCAAAGAACAGCTGATGCCCCTTCACGGTATACCGACCCGCCCCAGACACTGATGGCCAAGCCAACTAGCTTCCTTTCCAGGAATCAGCTAGGACCTGGAGATTATTTCAGAGCTGACAGAGTTCTAAGAATCAGCCAACCTATCTTTTCACATTAACCCACCAGGAAGGAAGTAATTCAAATGCAAACTTGATTCCTTCATTTTATATGTGAACACTGAAATAATGTTGTAGAAACCTTCAGGTTTTCCTAAAATAATAAACAATCTGAAAAACATATGCATGTCCTTTTTTAGGTCATCTAAAAGTACCCATAAAAACCTGTCACTAGGCCAAATACTGTACTGACAAAATTTCCACAGCATACAGGAATATTTTATTAAATTCACCACTGAGAGATAGTGTCAAGGATGAATCGATTCATTTGGTAATGAGATATTCTTGTGAAAGCTCTTGGTAGCCTGGAATAAATTAGAATATATTTGCACTTTGGAAGTTTTTGATATGAAGAGAGGTTTGTGTGGCTTAGCAGAAAAAACACAGAGGGACCCGGGTCAAACCCTGTCTTTAAGACTCATTAGCCACGCGGCTTTAGGCACACCACTTAAGACTTAGTTTGGGGTTCTATAAAATGGGAATTAAAACACCTACCTTACTGGTTGTGAGAATTTAGAATAATGCATATGAAGCACCAAGTTCAGAGCCTGGCACACAGTAGGCACTTAATAAATGGTGGCTATCAGTATTTCTTCCAGGTTGAAATTAATAGCAAGAACCTTGGCCTTTGTTATCTTGACACCAATGCGAGCGTGGAAATCTTATTTAGCCAGAATCCAGATTCACAGATGTGGGCTCTAGGTATGACACACAACAAACACTGCCTTAATCAACACTCCAGGGTCATATTCAACATAGTATGAAAAGCTATTGAAGGGAGAGGTGTCTGCTTGTCAGTAGCAACGATCCTTCTGGGATGGTTAATCTTTCAGAGGCTGTAAGTCCTAGTGGCTTCTCAGCTAGCCTTAAGAAGATAAGGACAAGGTCACTCAGGCCACTGTAATTCAGATCCCTGATCTAAAGTTGCTCAAGATTCTGAGAGAGTAATAGCAAATAACATCTTTCAACAAGTAACGTTTGGGGGTGAGAGATATATACACCTGATGTCCTTATCGTGGCCATGGTTTCATAGGTATATATATGTCAAAACTTAACCAAATTGTGCACTTTAAAAAATACCTCAATAAAACTGCTTTTGAAAGGTTTACTTATTAAGCCCTTCATGGTGAGATTTCCTTCTCTTCCCTGACTGGCTCCCTTTCTGTGTTCTGAACTTAGGGTCAGAGGAGGCAGGATTAATAATCCAAACTCCAGTATCAAGGTCACACCCCAAGCAAGGCCTGCAGGTCTAAGTGGTACATCTAATAAGCAGAGTCATAAGGCTTCCTCGGCTGCTACTGTAGCTCCTTTTGGCACAGAAGATTGTGACAAGGTTTGAGCTGAAATGACCCCACAAGGAGCAGCATCTACAAAAACAGGGAAAAGTGACTTTGGAAGAGGAGACTAAAAGCAGAAACTGCCAAAGTTGCCTGCCAAATAAATTGAAATACCAAATTTGTCTTTTAAGAAATGCTCATCTAGAAGACAACCTGATTCCACCAAGGAGCTCTTGAATCTCGGTCCACGTCCACTCTTTGGAGGACTAGTAGATCCTGCGAGTCGTGTAGTCCAGAACCATGCTGGCGGCGCCGAGCAGGGCGGGTTCCACCAAATCCGAAACCACCACGTCCACGTCCTGAACCGAGGACAAAGCTTGCTGGCGGATGACGTCTTTGACAGTGTGGATATAGTGACTGGCTAGGACTCCAGAGAGGATCACAAGGGAAGGATTCATAGTGTGGAGGATGTTCACAACCCCAAGACCCAATGCTGTTCCAGCTACAGGAAAACAAAAATTAAAAACAAGTTTTCAGGGAGAGAGCCAAATCCAAAGTCAAAGAGGAAGGTGGAAAAGAGCACCAGCCAGGAATAGTTCGTTCACACTACCTCATGGAAGCAGTACTTTTAAAGCTGTTTATATGATTTATCCTTAATATGAAAAGATGATTATGTGATACTTGGAAATGAAAAGAGCTGGGTATAAAACTGTACATATACTATACTATATGATCTCAACTATGTAAAAAAAAAATAGACTGGAAGGAAATGTTAATAGTTGATATCTCTGAACAGTAAAACTAAAAGATACTTTTTCTTACTCTCCTGTATTTCTCTAAATTTCCAGAAAATGAACAAGTAGTTTTTTCATAGTTGTAAAACAAAACAAAAACCTGTTTAGAAAGGCAATGCTGCCAAATACCTTGAATGCAGTAAGTAGGAAAATTACCTCTGCGCTGGTCCTGAGGGCTGGGCATTTGCCGGAGCCCTGGGCCGTCTGAGGGCTCGCCGCCCCCCCACCCTGCCCCCCGTGGCAGAGCTGCCCAGACCCGCGTGCTCACCTGTTCTCAAGATGCTCTGGGCCTTTGCATTGCCAAGTTTCGCAGCTTGGATGAGATGGAGTGCGCCCACAGCTTCGTCTTTTGGCACTGACATCCCTTCCACCAAGAGCTGGTCTTCTGTTTGAGCAGAGGTGAGAAGGAGAAGCAGTCATTCATGAGCTGCGGAAGGCCAAGCTCATAATTATGCCTGTGGGCGGCAAGCCCCCAAGTGGGAAGATGATAATCCCTTTTCACATTTGCAAAGCTTTTTATCATTCGTAAATATCCATATACATTTGCCAGAGGGCTTTGCTGCCCTCTTGCTGCCTGCTTATACATCATCCAGAACTTCTCTAACTGGAAATCCTCAACTCTGGCCAGAGCCTCCTTCACTTCCCCCTTCCATATTAAACAGTCTTGAAGTGTGTTTTTCCCCCCAAATTACCAGAACTCCTCTGCATTCATCTCCTTCCTTATCTATCCCAGATGCAAGGCTGCATTATTTGCCAGTGACCCACAGTGGCAGGAAGGCGCAGCACCTCAGAAACGGACAGACCTGGGTTCAGCTGTCAGCTCTACCACCACTGGCTGCATTACCCTGCCCATGTCGTGTCACCTCCACGTGTTTCTCTTCCAAGACTGGGGTAATGATACCTACCCTAGCAGGATTCCTTTAGGGATTAAATGAGAAAATGGACTTAAGTACTCAACTGCTGGCCAGAGTAAATGCTAAATGAACAGTAGATATTTCTGTAGTTATCTATAGTCCTTGACTTTCTGCCCCTCACACTGCCAGCCACCAACCCAGATCAGACTCCTTCCTCATCTGCTATTACTTGGGCTCTGATGGGAGAAAATCCCAACCAAGCAGACAGTTACCTAGACACCAAGTGGTGGTCTCCTATCTTCCAGGGGCCCTCACAGCTGCTCTGGCCACTCTCTCCCATTCCCGTTCATTGCCCTTCTCAGCCTTCATCTCCTCAGACCCTCTATCCCGCTCCCTCCCGCTACCGAGAGATTTCCCCATTTCTGACCTCTCAGATAAAGGACGCCTCCAGGCAGAACTCCCTTACTCTTCTGCCCCTGCTTATAAACACGTCTGTGTTCGCACATCCCACGTCCCGCTGCTCTCCCTCTCGCCCCTCCACCAGGGCTTTGCAGCTCATCTCTTCCGCCCTCCCCAGGGGCCTTTTGTAAGGGCTCCTCCACCCTTCCTCTCCTGCGTTCTCAACCCTCACTTCTGCTCTTACTCAGGGTAGTTAGGCTTCTGCTCCCACTTGACTGAACTTCTTTAAGACACGCATTTACCCCCATGGGGGCAAAAACTGGTTCTTGTGGGCAAAAAAATTCTTGCTCTTTTTATACAGACAGTAACAAACAACAACAGATAAACAATGTATCTGTGGTATTAAAGTTTCATGGGGTTGAATGATTAGGAAAAAATGTCTAAACATTTAGGCTCCTCCGTGGGGGTGATGATAAAAACGAGACTGAAAAATAAACAGTTTTCAGGGCTTCAAATGATGTCCTTCCTCACGGTCAAAGCCAATGAACTTCTCGTTTCCTCTTGCTCAGCACTTGACACTACCCACTACTCTCCCTGAAACACTCCCTTTTTGGTTCCTGTGACTTTACCCTTTCCTGGTTTTCCTCCCTGCCCTCAAGTGCTGACATTTCACAGGATTCCACCCTCGACTCTCATCTCACTCCAAGTCTCATTCACAGGTTTAATGGCCACCTCAATGCCCACGATTCCAAATCCCGACCTCCAGTCCTGTCCCCTCTCCTGAGCATCAGACCCCTGCAGCCAGCTGCCTCCTGCGCAGTCCCACCTGCATGTCCCACTGGTTCCCAACCGTCAGCTCTGCCAAGCCGTGTTCCTCCTCTCATGTCCCCACCCCCAAAGTTGTCCACCCAGAAAACTGGAAGTCACTCTAGAACTGTCCCCCTTAAAGCCAGCCTCCATTCAACTACCATTTTCCCGCTAGGAAAAAAAAGTGTGGTGAAGAATCTAAAATTTGGATCTATGTCTTTTCCCTAAAATTTTTCAGTGGTTTTTCCATTAGCTGCTGGTCCTGGCTTACCTCTTGCTGCACTATACCCTGCCTTGCCCTTATGCACCAACACCACTGTTTCCTATGCTTGGAAATGCTCCCTGGCTCATCCAAACTTGCCTCAGTAATTCTATTTACCCTCTTGACTCTCAACTCCCAGGACAGCACCCTAACGCTCCCTTCCCTATATGGAGAGGGCGGGGAGGGAACACTGGTGTCCTTCCTATATGCATCTATGTTCCTTGGCCATCGTTCTCATTGCACTTGACACACCATGTTGTAATGATACTAAACGACTCCCTCTTGCATTAGACTAGAAACCATCCTGACATTTATAACATGTCCAGAAATAGGTGTAATTCAAATAAACCTCTCAGAGTTGAAAAATTGTAATATGTTCATCCATTTAATTCTCCATTAAAATCTGTATTAAGTACCCAACCTGTGCTAGGGGCTGAGAAGGCAAAAATGAAAGACATCTCCCCTGCTATGCTGGAGCTCAAGACCCCGGCCCTCCCAGTGCTGGAGAGGAAGGGTATTAATACGGGTCAGGACCAAGGAGACTTTGAGCTGCAGTATGTGGAGCCCTGATTTTCCTCTAGGGAGTGAAAAGGTTAAAAGTTCTGGCGTCAGCGTTCAGCTCTCTTTGGAATAATTACTCTGAAGTACTTGTCTACCATTTGGCTATTTAATTCCTCAGGTGAAAGAAACCGACCATCATGTAGCTTTTTTGCTTCCCTCTGCAAGGCCATTCCAGAGGCATATGCTTCAATACACCCATGGCTTCCACAGGAACAGTCAGGCCCATCCAGGGACACCACAATGTGGCCAAGCTCCGCAGCGCAGAAGGAGCTGCCATGGATCAGTTCATGCTGATGGATGATCCCCCCGCCAATTCCTACAGTGAGAGACGACAATCACTGAAGTGGCTCTGCACCTGAAACAGAAAACTGTGCTATGGCAATGCCTCCTCTGTTTAGCAAAGCTTTGGAATGTGAGGTTCTATATGGTGCCTACTTTCCTAGATAGCTGAAACTTACTAAGTACCAAAGCTTTACCTGGAATCATTTTGTATGGAAATATTTTTAGCTGATCCTCCAATGCCCTGTGTTGCATCTGCTTGGCTCACTATGATTTCAACTTGGTTCTCACCAAGGCCTTCTCCAACACTCAAGTAAGAGCCTAGCAGCCATGCAAGCACAGTTGCCCAGAAGCAACTGTCAACCAAGGAGAGACAGGAGCCAGCAGATTAAGTGGACAACTCTGGGTAGTATTCTGCAGGCTTTCTGGGAGGTTCTGGTAGATTTCAGCCCCCACTGTCCTCAAGGCAACTTTGATAATACATCCTCTAATGGCTCTCCTACTCTGTTCCATTCTTCCCACTCCCTCACTCCTGCTTCTCAGAATCACCTCCAAAATAAAACACCCACACTGAACTCCTTGTCTCAGGCTCTGCTGTGGGAGAAACCCAAGATAAGACAATCTTTCTGAAAGGTTTCATACACCACCTGCTTTCTTAAACAGAGAATATGAAACATGGTTTTGCCTCTTCGTAATGCCACCATGTCTAAAAATCTGTGATTCAATAATTACGAATTTCGATGACTATTTTTTGTTATGGAGTTGAGGAGTTAGTAAGGGGTAAAGGGCATTTTGCTTTAATAGGGTCTGCATTTTAGAGTTGTCCTGCCATCTCTTACTTCTTATGGCACCTACTCATCAACCCTCACTCCTCTAATTTGCAGGTTATTACTGCTCTGAACTAGGAAATGATATCCAAGTTTGCTAAAACTGTGTCCGAGACTAAGAGAAGTGCATGAGCTCAGCATTAGGGAGGTAGTATAATGTGGAGTTTAAGAGCACACACGGTTTTATACATATTTGGACAGCGCAGGGAACTCCATTTCGCTGTACAGTAGAAACTAACACAACATTGTAAAACAGCTATACCCCAATTAAAAAAAAAAAGAGCACGCATGGTTTGAAGTTAGGCATATGTGGGACCAAGTGCTGCCTCGAACACTGACTAGCTGAGCCCGTCTTCTCATTTAAACAACAAATTGGGATATCAGCAAAAGTGGCAGAGTAGGGAACTCCAAAAGCCCATCCCTCCACTAAAGCAATGAACAAACTGGCAAAAACTGTCAGAATCGAGTTTTTTGGAACTCTGGAAACTAACCAAAACTTTACAACAACCAGGGGAATAATTAATCAAGAAAAAAACGGCTGAATCTTAGTAAGAGATTTCTGGCATTTTCTGGTCCCATCACGCCCACCCCTCACGCCCCAGCTTGGCGATGGCCTAGAATAATAGCCTACATTCCCAGTACAGATGGCAGTACTGGAGAGAGCAGAATGAACCTTCTTTTCAAAAAACTGTGGTGGTTTGTTTTGACCTGCTTGGTGGCTCCCGGAGGACCAGCTCAAAGGGCTTGCCTTTATCTCACCTACCCCAGAACTTTCCCAGGGCTGAGGGGGCTATCCAGGGGGCACTCATCAAAAACATTTAAAGGCAAAATATAGTTATTAGTCTCTACTGCCTAGGGCAATGGACAACAGTTGTGACAAACAATATACTAACCAAAGAGAGTAGGAGGAAATCCTGGGGAATGAGCAATGAGAAGCTTTGGGGAATAAGAGCTTTGACTAGCTCGGACAATTCCTGGGAATTTAGAAGGCCACATGCATGCACAGGGCCAGGCACACGCTCAGAAAAGACCTGGGCGGGCCCTCAGCTCTCACCTTCAGGCTCTACTCAAGCAGGAAGTGAAGGTGAAAGCTGACTTGTAAACTGCCTGGCTGAGTGGTAAAGGCACGTGCCCCAACACACACCCTAGCTCCTGAAGCAGGCGTCTCTACTCCTCTTACCTGTGCCTGTGATAAGTGTCACAAAGTTTTCAAGGCCCTTTCCTTGGCCGAATTTCCTTTCTGCCAGGGCAGCACAGTTGCCATCATTGTCTACCCATACGGGGAGATGCAAAGTGTCAGACAGGGGGGTCCTGAGATCCACAGAGTTCCACTCTTGAATCAGTTTGGTTGAATGCAGCACAATTCCTTCCCGAGGATTTACACGGCCACCTGTGGAAATGCCTGAGCTCCACCACAAACACAAGGAAAATGATTCTGATGAGCAATCTCAGAAAAGTGTGCCGACTTTCTGGGCTTGGAACACAAATTAATTCACCCAAGATCTCCTAAAACATACATTACCAAGGACTGCAAGGAAATGTAAGGCAGTTCTGAGCTAAATCTGTGGCTCCCCATAGATTGACAGTTCCATCAATGCTTCCCTCACAATGTTTGTTGGGGTCCCAGGAAGGCCCCATGCTTGGGGCCCACAGACAGGACCGGGAGCCATCTACACACAGGGCAGACAGTGACCTGATGTTCCATCATGCATCAGAACTCAGCAAACTTTGTACATTAAAATGAACGTTGCTTAGGTATGTAATTTACAATCTCACCTACTCCCAAAATTCTGCAGTTCAGTTTTACAGCTTCTGCTGCAGCTTCTACACACATCTGTAGGATTAAATTAATCCTCTCTTCATAGGTTTTAGGATTGAACTGAGTATACTTCTTAACTATTTCACCCTAAAAGAGAAAAAACAGATCTGTCTCATGGTCTCAGCTAAGGAGCATACAGTGAATGTTTGACCTGTTTCATGATAAATCAGACATTACTCTAGGACAGTACTGCAGAGTCAGATGACTGCTGGGGAAGGGATCCACTGTCTGGCTTGGGCCAGCCCTGGGATACACTCAAGTAGTTTCCTGGGAAGACAACCTAGCATATGGCCGTTGAAGCAATGACAACTCCACAGCCAACCAGATGGGCCCTCTCTTAAACAAAAGGTGAATGTTGGCTAATCTGAATCGTCATTAAAAGGTCATTTTTAACTCTTTCAGGTTGACAAAATTTCCTTGTTTAAATACTGAAGCAACTAAATAAATATCCTAAGTCGTTAAGCTTTAATCATCTGCCATAACTGAAGTCAATAATGGTATGGAACCATGATGTTTAAATTACTGTGCTTGGTGATATGTTTTAATACCAATCAGGGACCGTCCCTCCTAATTATTCTTGTTTTTAAATTTCTTTGCTCTTCTCACTTGTATATTATTTTAAGTAAATTTCAGAATAATGCTGTTAAACTTTAAAAAACCTCACTGAAATATTGACTAGAATTACGTTAAACTCATAATTCAATTTGGAAAGTGCTGACATTTAAAAAAATACTCAGCACTCCTAACCAGGATATTTTTCAAGCCTTTATATTTTATAGTAAAGTTTTTAGATTTTCTTTTTATAGATCACATAGTTTTCTGGTTTAGGAAACCAGAAAACTTTATAAGTTCTGTTTTTGTTCTAAATAGGATCTCTTTTTCCATTCTTCTGTTATTAATGGATTTTTATCCATTTACAAGGGTTAAAGCTGTCACTAATGACTGTCATTAAAAATAAACCTAGTTGTGCTTCTCCGCCTTCACTGTGCATCAGAACCACCTGGGCAGCTTTGAACAACTATTGATGCCTAGTCCCTACCCCCAGAGACTGGCATCTAACTAGTCTGGGGTGGGAGCCAGGCATCCATATATTTTTTAAAGCTTCCAGGTAACACTAATGTGCAATCAGGGTTGATAAATACCTACAGAAAAACTCAAATCTTTACCTACAATTTCATATAAGTAAAAAGTTATTGATATTTATATATTTATCATAATATCTAGCCATTTTACTCAATTGTGTTATTAATTCTACAAGCTTGTTGGTTTATTCATATTGTCTATAAATAGTATTTTTTGTTTTACCCTGTCCACAATTGCCATTTTTGCTATTCGTTCCTTGCTTTATTCCCTTCCTAACTTTGAGAATTATGTTAAATGTTGCAGAAAACATCCTTCTTTTCCATTTGATTTTAATAGGAATGCCTCTAGAAATGCCACTACAGAGGGTGTTCGCCATTGATATGGAATATATCATCTTTATGTTAAGAAAATATTTTTCTATTAATACTTTTTAAAGAGTATTTAAAAAGGAGGCCTTTGTCTTCACTAGATAAAATTATGTTTTGTTTTGCTTTTCTTTATTTGATCTAAACAACTCTGTGTTTAAAATCCTCTGTATTTCTCATGGATTCCTGAAATTTCACACATCTACAATGCTTCAAACAAAGATTTTTCTGTTAGGTTTATTCTTCCTTGTTAAGTCATCAGAGATCATTTTAACGTGGACAGTTTGGTGTTTTATAAAGGCTCTGTCAACACTGCGGTGATGGTTTGGTTAAGAGATTGAAGGTATGCTGTATGCAACTAAAATCATGATCTAGAGGAGAAGCAATTCCCCTCACCATTTGCAGACACCCTCCCCTGGGTAGTGAGAGTAATCAACATACTCCATGCTCCAAGCTGTTACCAAGTATAGAATTTCAGGTCTCCTGGGTGGCACATGCTCTCTCTGATGCCTAATGGGTCTCCCATTGTCAACTCAAGTCTACTAACTTGGATTCCCTGAGAACTTTACTTCTTTAAAATGTTAGTGATTAGTAAAATAGTGAGACACACATTGTAATGGAACCAAAAGTCAATACTGTGGGCAAATGATTACAAGCTCTTGTGTATGTTTCCAGTCCTACCTTCCAACCACACTTTTTAAAAATCAACTACTCATATGGGATATAAAGTTAAGACCTTAGGAGTTATTTTACCTTCATGCTGACTATTGCAACTCGGAGGTTCGTCCCACCAAGATCAACAGCCAAGGCACTCAGAGTTTCAAGAATATGGTCAATATCTTGGGAGATGTTATCCTTCACAGGAGGAAAACAGAATTTCTTTTGTAGTGGCTCTTGAAGATCAATAGATTTGAGAAACTTCAAAATCCTCGGAACAGCATTTCCATCCCCATATATCTTTGAACTGCAATGTCCAAAGAGTCAATTAAATTGTTTCTCTTATACATATTAAATTATATTGAGGACATAGTATTATTGGAATCTGAAATTTCGGGTAATAAATAGTTTGGGCTTCTTCTTTTAAAATAACAACATCTGGGTCTCTTCAGCAACACTGTTAACTAAATACCTTCATATTATCAATAGAATATCTAAAACCATTGTTGATTGAAATACAACTGTTTCCTGCCTGAGATATCATTAACAAATTGCCTGTAAGATCAAAGAAAAATTATCTTTGTTAAGCCAATTTCAGAATATATCATAGTTTGGGACAGTAAAAAAATTTTTTTTTGCTTTTTTGGTTTTCATCTTTACTTCTGTAGGGAAAAAATTATTTTCAGAAAAAAAGATTCAAATAAAGGAAAATCTGATTAATTTGAAACAGGATAGTCTAAATTACAATGCTGAACTATACTATTTTTAAAGAAAATCGTTACATTACTTTCTAATACTTATAGAAATTCAAAATAGGCTAAAGCAGTAGTTCCTAGCAGAAGTGCTATATTAATTAACTGAGACAAATAAATTATTCTCCACTGGAACCCTTGGTAGAGTAATAGGGGGTATATTAGCAAGCCCTGTCTCACCAGCAGATAGGGACCTCTAAGGATGTAGAATGAGAGCACCATTAGGATGACTAAACAGCTTGAAAATGGTGCTCAGAGAAGCTCCTGTTTTAAATCACTTTAAAAGTATACACTCACCAAGGGTACTGTTTACCAAACTGAAGGTGCAGCGCTTGCAATATTTTGTCTTGGGTATCAGCATCCCGGACATGAAGGACATTCTCCCCTAGGTAAATCCAGTGCCGTATGGTGATTCGGAAGTGGGAGAAGCAAAAGAATATAGAAATGAGCAGTGTGTCGTGCTCATAAGTAGCCCTGAAACCCAGAAGGCTTCGAACAAGTCTTCTATTAGAGAGACGAACTTTTCTACTTTGTACCTTTTAAAGCACTCTCAGCAAGATCTCCATATATCAGATTCTTAAGGGCCGTAGGTTCCTTTATTCCCAAAGAGAATAAATCAAGCTCTTGTTTATTGGAATAAATAAGGTAATTAATCCAGTATCCACTTGCCACTCATCTATTCATCCAGCATGTCCACTCTTTCCATCTGCCCTGCCTTCCATCTACTCAGCCAGTTGTGGGATCAGTTGGTCAGGCCAGGTTGCCAGTTAGTCAACTGGCCAGTCAGCTGTTGATGCAGTCACTTCCTTTCCATACATTTTCTGACCAATTTGAGGGAGTAAATACAGTGACAATGACATGTTTTTTCAACAGACTTGGCTATGAAGAGGAGAAAAGCAGAAGGGTGGTGGCTGGGGAGAGGTTGTGTTGTATTGTTTTGTTTTGAAGATACCAGAGACTTAGGCATGTTTAAATGCTGAGGAGGCTAAAGATACATGGAAGAGAAACGTCCTTGAGAAGGGAAGAGGGGTGGGGATTTAGAACACAGGCAGAAGGCTGAGCAGTGGACAGGCAGGGGTGACCCCACACCCTCCAATGTAAAGAAGGTAAGAAGAAAAGGATGGAGGGGCACGTGTTTGTGTAAGTGTGGTGGCAGAAAGGACAGACTGCCATTTTTTTTTTTAAGAGAAATCTTTTTTTTAAAAATAGATTTATTTATTTTTGGCTGCATTGGGTCTTCGTTGCTGCACACGGGCTTTCTCTAGTTGCGGTGAGCGGGGGCTACTCTTCGTTGCGGCGCGCGGGCTTCTCATTGTGGTGGCTTCTCTTGTTGTGGAGCACGGGCTCTAGGCGTGCAGGCTTCAGCAGTTGTGGCATGCAGGCTCAGTAGTTGTGGCATGCAGGCTCAGTAGTTGTGGCTCGCGGGCTCTAGAGCGCAGGCTCAGTAGTTGTGGTACACAGGCTTAGTTGCTCCGCGGCATGTGGGATCTTCCCGTACCAGGGATCGAACCCGTGTCCCCTGCCTTGGCAGGCGGATTCTTAACCACTGCACCACCAGGGAAGTCCCAGGACAGACTGCTTTTGATAGAAGACCCTGGTACCAAATCCAATGTTCACATCTTATTTGAACTCTTAGCATCATTCAACACCACCTCCTTGAAACCCTTTCTTTTCTGGACTTTAATAATATCACACTCCTGGTTTTCTGGCAGTTCCTTTTCAGTCTTCCCTCCTGGCCCTTCCCTCCTCATCAGAAGGGCTCCAGAGTTTGGTCCTAGGCTCCATTCTCTTCCCTATTTACATGTTCCCCCTGGGTAATCTCATTTCATCCCTTGGTATTAAATACCATTTCTGGCAGAGTGCGTCATTATCCTCAATATCCTTTGTACAGTAGCAGAATTTTTAGCTTGGCATCTAATCACCCAGCTAAAGGGTATATGTATTCTTCAGCTACCCTTGCAGCTGGATGTGGCCATGTGACGACATTCTGATAGGATGTATGAAGAAATACTTGCAACTTCCAAGTTGTGCTTTTAGAGGGAAGGACATCTTCCCCTCTCCTCCTTTCCCAGTGGCTAAAATGTGCACTTGACAGCAAGAGCTGGAGCAACCATCAAGAAGATAGATGGAGGCTAAGTCTCTGATGACTTACCAGTGAGAAACAAAGAAAATCTAACTTATTTGAGGCACTGTTATTTTGGGTCTCTCTGTTACAGCAGCTGAACTGATATCCTAACTAAACACCATCTATACGCCATCACTCTCAAATTTGTATCTTCAACTTCAACTCTCCCTGGAACAACATAGCTGCCAACCTGCCATCTCCACTCATATCTAATAGGCATCTCAAACTTAACATGGCCATTAGAGAACTCTTCATTCTACCCGCTCCCAAATTATTCCTTCCTCAGGGTCCTCCATATCAGGAAAGAATACTCCCACTACTCAGACCAAAAGTGTAAGAGTTACTGTTGATTCCCTTCTTCATTTTACTGGGCACAGGAAAACGAAAGACTAGCACTCATATAACACGTTCAATCACATTCTCTCTTAAACACAGCCATCAAAGACCATAATTAACGAAGAAACTCGTAGCTCTGATATTACAAAGACAATAAAAAATTTGGTAATCATTGTGTGCTACCTATAGGTTTCAGGCTACAATTGGTCATTAACCTCATTCACTCACTTATTGATAAACACATATGCCGGCACTGATACGTGCATACTTTATAATAACTCATACAAATGTGTTAAGCTTAGTCAGTTGAAATAAAAGCAAAGGTAAATACCTGTTTCTCTTCCAATCTGACGTGTTCCTAGGTTGATCACAGGTGTTCCAAAAGCTCCAACCTCTCGTACCCCACAGCTGCTGTTCCCAATCATACAACCAGCATGGGCAACCAGCTGTATAAACTGGTCAAATGGGACATGTTTAACTGCACGAAAATTGGGATGATGCTCAATGCCCTTCTTCCGCATCACTCGAACCATCTCTTTGCTCCCTGTGAAAATGAAAAGAACCAACTGTTAAATGGTTTACGAGATAAAGGAACAATTTTCATTGGCAAGTATAGCCCCACTTAAAGAAATATCCCCTATAAAAGCTCATAACAGTTATCAGGGAAATAGTCATTTTAATTACTGATCTTTTCATGAATGATGAACATCCAAAACATCTGGTCAGCCCTCTGTTTGAACTCATCTAGAAACGTCAAACAGCAGCAGTGGGTCTCTTCAAACAGCACTCCACAAAGCAAATACTAACACCCCAGTAAAAGCTTTTACCTTACCAATTAAGAGGCTCAAGACAGGCCAACAGTCTCTATCTCTTAAGCCAGGAGTTCCTAAATGGAAAGGTCTCGGGCTCCACATACCAAGCTGACCAGAGGGCCTCTGCCTCAGCCATGCGCACATCTACATTAACGACAGCTCAAGGGGACAGCAAGCACTCCCACTTACGTGGACTGAACAAGCTCTAAGCAAATACAGATAGATTCTGATACTGTGGCTGATATTTTACTTTAAATGCATGACTTTTTTTGGAAAAGTTACGGATGTATGAGGGGGAGACGATATTCAATGCCCCTCTGCTTGCCTCTCTACTCACCCTTTCCTAGTGGCTGTGACCAAGGCGGGCAAGGCGGCTAATCTGATCAGTTACAAGGCAGGACGACGACCACACCATGTCCACTGGTGTGCAGGAGCCGTGAATTTAACAGAAGCTGGGCATGCATGTGTTCTCCTTTTAACTTTCTCCATGGCAGGGTAGGCAACAGACTCAGGGGCTAACTCCTTAGAGCAGGCCCGGCCACTTCTCTCCTGCCAGAACATGCCAGTCATAGCACGCCAGAAGCTGCTACTATTCCAAGATTCAGATTTGGGTTCAACTGAAGGCTTCTCTTTGGCCCTATATCTAAATGACAGGCACTAAACCTGCTTTCCAGAAAACTCTACATTAGGGAATGGGGCACTAAGTCAGATAATGAGAAAGTGATGCCTTGATTCTTATTTCCCTCTTGTTCCTTCTGTATATTTTATCAAAAACCCTGTGAAAAGGAGAGGCGAGTGGCAGACATGATTTAGGCATTCCTGGGACCCTTTCCTTTCATAGGGGTAAAAAATCTCAAATTCTAAAGTATATACAATAAGGAAGGTATATTACAAACAATATCACTGACAATGAATACTGAACAAGAGATATAATTACATTATAAATATTTATGCAAAAATTTAAAGGATTAGAAAAGAATAAATATTAAGGTTTTTGAAATATTGATACATAACCTGGATGAAATCTGGGTTGGGGGTCTTAAAGTTTTTTTCCTACTAACACCCTACTTTGTTCCCCCTAACGGAAAAGATTATTCAAGACACACTAAGGGAAGGATTCTTTCAGTGTAAGATGGTGACATTTTGGCACTGCAGAGAAGGGATCCTGCCTCCTTTACCAAAAAATGCCTAAGAGCTCAGCAATGAGTGGTATCAGCTAATAATAACCAGTATCTGAAAATCCCTCAGTATCAGGCCCTGCTCTGGCATTTCCCATTTATATATCCCTACCATTAACCTAAGGTCTTACCTGCACTTGTTCCATCCACCAGTAGGTGATCAATCAGGTTAGGCTTAAGGATCAACTGGTTGGGAACTAGAGATCTAAATTGCTTAAGCTCAAGATTAAATTAAGGTATAGCTAACATAAATAAGAGAACAAGAAATAAAAATAATGGCTATTTTACTGCAGTCAGTAGGATCATTACTTTCCTAGAGACACTCTTTCAGCTTCTAAGGTTTATATCTCTTGGCTATTGCATTTTTTTTTTTAACATCTTTATTGGAGTATAATTGCTTTACAATTGTGTATTAGTTTCTGCTTTATAACAAATCAGCTATACATATACATATATCCCCATATCTCCTCCCTCTTGTGTCTCCCTCCCTAGAGTCTGTCATACAGAGTGAAGTAAGTCAGAAAGAGAAAAACAAATACCGTATGCTAACACATATATATGCAATCTAAAAAAAAAAAAATGGTTTTGGCTATTGCATTTTCTCGTTGATGGAAACTGGAGGGAAGAGACTAAACATGAAACTAGAATGGAGATTTGAGGGTTTTTTTTAAGTATTTCTTTCTTTCCTATTAAGTTTCTACTAGACATGACAATAATATCGCAAACTCCTCAATCTACTGCAAAATCAGTGATCCTTTGAAAATCAGAATGCATTTCAGAATAGAATGGCCTTCAATGATAAGATAAGCAAGATAGGAAAGTCGGTCAAAAGAAGACATAATAGAAACATAAAACTGGAAAGGTAGGTGGCATACTTTCATTTTCAAGTTCAATTACCTGCATCAATATTTGGAAACAGAACTAGGGTCCGCTTGTTAAATGAGATAAGTGCATCCAATGTTAATTCAAACATTTTTATGGAATGCTTAATGTCCGTGGTCACAGGGTGCTGTAGTGCAACAATGTAATCTTTAGATTTTACATCATCACCTGTTTAAAGAAAATCAAACCACATTGCTTCATTAGTTAAGAATCTTAAAGGAGGAAGAAGCAAATTCTAAAAAGCAAAACCCCAAAGTCTATGTTTTAAAATTCTAAGGAAAAACACAATTTGTCACATTCTAAGCAGGGCATCCAAATTCAGATCAAAGGATAAGAACTTATAGCAACAAGTCCAAGGATTCCTCAGGGAACTTAACATTTTACAAAGGTGCTTGCTACCACAAACAAAATATATAATTTTAAATAGTAGACACTAGACTTCATTGTTTTAAAATTCAAAATATTTCAAAGCGTTAGAAAAATGTGACTCTTCCCAATTTCTAACTAGTGTTTCTAATGAATTATCAGCAATATTAATGAGTAATAATGTGTTGCAAATCAGGGCATTTAGAGATTGATTGAGCATGAAATAAATTTCGTATAATGCATAGGCATTTCCCCACTATCGCCCACCAGATTCAACAAACCACCAGTGTTTCTAACTCTGTTCAAAGGACTAGAAAGGCTTCACTCATCCCCAGGCTGGGATCCCAAGGACAGTTCCTCAGCAAAAATGTAAAGTGAAAAAGATTTGGATGGACAGTGCCATGCCAAATAACACAAAGAATTCTGCAACAGGGCCTATATTATCCCATAAAACTGAAGATGAGCTCTATTCACTTATTTTTTTGTTTGTTTTGTTGTTTTTTTCTACTCACTTATTTTTAATGAAAGAATATATTTCTTTGTGATATTATATTTTAATGATCAACTTTATCATGAACTATGTTTATCATTAATCCAAATTCAATCAGTAGCAGTTACTTTTTATAATTTAATGGTAACAGAAATTTTTTACTAAGAATCTTCAGTAGTATTTGATTTAAAAGACTACAAGCTCCAAAATTTTATTTTAAAAAATGACTGGTCCCATATCACGTTCTAAACTGGGGGTGGAGTGGGGATATAATTACTAAATTTTTGTACAAAGTAGTAAAAAAGAACAGTGAAAAAGAAAACACAGAGCGATGAGCTGGAGCTACCCATCCCTGGCAATAATATATTTTGTGCAAAGCCTGCACCTGGTCCTCAATGTATGACTTCTGACATTTATCTGCCTTTGTCTCCAGAACTCAGCAGCTTCAGCCCTTCCACACAACCCTTTCCATTATGGTACCATTACTTGGTTTTGGGTCAAAAAGTTCTATATTTACTGTGGTATTTCTTTCAGTATTAGGAATGTAACATGTCTTTTTAACTTTGCTAATATTTTTATTAGGACTGTTATTTATTAATGTTCTGGTTACAAAGCTGCATGTTCTGAGTGGCTTACCCAATACTATTTTTCTTATAAGCAGAAGGATAATGTCAGAAATTGCAGGTTGAGAAGCAGGTACAGGCTTTGCACAAAAGGTATTATTGCCAGGGACAGGTGGCTTTGGCTCAATGTCTTTTCCCCCCCAACTGGTTTAAAAAAAAAAAAAATCTAGTTTTTGCTATTTCGTCATTCTTCTTTTCACAAACAAACTGCTTAAAAGGTTCCAAAGAGAACCTTAAGCCCTACAAGTACAATTTTGCTGTATTCTGCTTTATAAGGGTTATTTTCTATTCATTACAAGTTTTTCAGAAATACAAAGTTTTTCAGAAGACATAGTGAGCTAACACTATAATCAGGACAGAATGCAAGAATGTTTACGTAGAAGCATGCAGAAAGGGGAGACTGAAGAGACAGAAGCCTGTTCCATCAGCATTATCTTGACAGGTTCCCTGGTAGCTACGAATCTGTCCAAGGATAAGAAATATATAGACTGGATTAACTTATATAGTAGAAAAACCCAATTTATTTCCTGTTCTAATGTAATCTGGATTTAAAATATACACAATCACTTTGATTACACAATCACCCAATCAATTTACTATTAATTTCATTATTCAACAGATCTACCTCTTCACAGAGGAAAGTCCTAAATACCTAAATAGACGATTAGTCCTGATTGGCCCTCTAAATAGTACTCTCACTATAAATTAACTAATTGACATTGTTTGTAAACCTATTTTCTTGGCCTCTGATTAGCAAAAAGTAATTTCCAGGAATCTAGATCATTGATCATTGAAGATTTCAGACCTTAAGGCTTACTTACAGAGGTAACAATCTCTAATGGTACAACTATGACTTCTGCTTTTTAATAATAATCATAATCCCTTATAACTGCTTTCAACATTCATTATTTTATCTGAGTATTCCAACAAAGCCATAAGAAAGGCATTAAAATTAAAAATAACAATTTTTTTCATTGTGCGAAAAAGCAAAATAAAGGAAAAAAAAACACTTAATTCTACTAACCAGAAGTGAATATTATAAATGACTTGATGCACATACTTCCGACCTTTCTACGTTACTGTTTTTATAAAAATGTATCATTATACATATAATTTTATAGCCTGCTTTTTTTTCCTTTTTGATATATCAGGATCGGTCCCTGTAACTAATATTCACCTATAACATTATATTTAATGGATTAAAAGCATTCCATTGTATAAAAATAGCATAGATTTAAAAAATTCAATCCACTAAGTCTATTTTATAGAAAAGGTGAGTCTCAGAGAGGTGAAGTCATACCATAGGGTGAGATCTATGAACTAAAAACCTTGGCCTTCTGATTGCTAATGGAACATTCTATCCACAGTAGTTTCCAAAGGATTGAAGCATACCCAAACTTTCAGACAAAAGCAACCATTAGACTGACTGAAGTCTGATACATACCTAACCACATCCGAATGATGCTCATGTAGTCTTTGTCTTGGCGAGAGAAGTTGTCATAGGAAGGGCAGCCTGCCAACAAGATGCGATCATGTCCTCACACATGGAATCAGGTGTTTGCTCTGGCACTTCGGGTGCAGCACACATGATAATGAGCCAGTTTCGTTATAGCGTGTCTGATAGAGTCATCAATGGTCCCACTGACTTCCCCCCCTTCAATGTGAAGGATTCGGATGTTCATCAAGGCAGCAGACGTAGCCAGAGCCAGGGCATCAAACCTGTCTCCATGAACAATCATGATATCAGGCTTCAGGCGGTTAAGAACATCTGGTAGCTTCACAAGGGCCAGGCCCACTGACTCCACCATGGCTGCCTCATCTTCCCCTCTGACAATTGTGTGTAGTCTGGTGTTAATGTCAAAGTCATCTTGTTCAATCATGCGATATGTGTTTCTAAAGCAGGAGAGAAAAATGTGAGAGCGTGTTCTTAAGTATAGGGCTATAAAAACATCAACATTAACCCTGAAGGGAGAAATATTTCACAAAATTTCCTTGTTAAAATAAACTGAAGTGTAACTTACACACAAAAATAAAAGCACAGACCATAAATATACAGATCACTTGATTAATTTTTCTACACAAACACCCCTCTAGCCACCACCCAGATCAACACATCCCGCACCTGGGAGGTCTCACTTGTGCCCCCTTCAGTGAGCACCTGGAGGGAGAAACATCGGAGGGAGAATGTTTTTATCAGGAAAAAAGAGAGTAAATTTTACAGTGGTCACAACTTTTTCTTTCTTTTTTAAAATATATATATATTTTTAAAAAGAAATATGCTACTTAATAGAAAAAAATTACTTATAAAAGCAGAGCTCATTAAAAAAAAATAGTATGGAACCAGGATACCTGACATGTCACTATAATATAAATTTCTGAATGATGGAAATTATCTCCTGAATTCTCTTTGTATGTTACCATTAATGCAGCATAATTCTGACTGGGGTGAAAATGTAGGTTTTTAAATTGGCTGTGAAATGCAGTTTCAGGTCTGTTTCATGCTTCAGTAACAACAGCAATTCTCAATACCTTAAAGTTTCCTGCCTGTTATGACTAGATTTTAAAAGATCTGACTTTTTTTTCTAAATATATAGTACATTTATTATTTAAAAATTGGAAAATACAGAAAATTATCATGCATAAACGTACCACTCAGCAATATCAGTATTACCATTTTGATTTCTTTCTAGCCATTTTATGCATAATATTTTAACATGGTTGAGAACACATCATAGTACAATTCTGTAATCTAGTTAGTCTATTTAACACTATATTTTCTCAGATCATGAAGGATTCTTTACATACATCATACTGATGGCTTAGTAGTCATTTTACAGATTCCTTTGGATTTTCCTACAAAAGCTATGATGTCGTCTGTAAATAAAGACAATCTTGTGCCTTTATTTATATTTCTTGTTTCATTGCACTGGCTGTTACATCCAGTACACAGAGAAGTGGTGAAAGTGGATGTCCTTACCTTGTTACCAATCTTTGGAGAAAAGCACAAATTTTATGTTAGCTATAGGTTTTTCACAGGTGGTCCTTATCAGACTGAGGAATTTCCTTTCTATTCCAAGTTTGCTGAAGGTTTTACCATAACTAGTTGTTGAATTTTGTCAAATGCTTTTTTAATATCTATTGAGATGATTGTGTTGGTTCTTGCCCCCCTCCCCTGCCTTTTTCCTTAATTGGGGTATAGCTGTTTTACAATGTTGTGTTAGTTTCTACTGTACAGGGAAGTGAAGTAGAGTTCCCTGTGCTATAGAGCAGGTTCTCATTAGTTATCTATTTTATACATATTAGTGTATATATGTCAATCCCAATATCCCAATTCATCCCACCCCCCCTTCCCCCCTTGGTGTCCATAAGTTTGTTCTCTACATCTGTGTCTCTATTTCTGCCTTGCAAACTGGTTCATCTGTACCATCTGATTTTCCCCTTTACTCTGTTAATACGTGAATCACACTAATTGATTTTCGAATGTTAAATCAATCTTGAATTCCTGAGATAAACCCACTTGGTTATGACGTATTATCTGTTTTTGTATATTGCTTGATATGATTTGCTAATTTTTTGTTTAAAATTTTTATGTCTATAATTCGTGAGGGATACTGATCTGAATTTTCTTATAATGTCTTTCTCAGGTTTTGATATCAGGATTATGCTGACCTTATTAAATAATCTAGGAACACAAATCAAGCCTCAGTAAATTTAAGAAAATTGAAATCATATCAAGCATCTCTTCTGACCACAACGCTATGAGGTTAGAAATGAATTACAGGGAAAAAAACGTAAAAAACACAAACACACAGAGACTAAACAATACGTTGCTAAATAACCAAGAGATCACTGAAGAAATCAAGGAGGAAATAAAAAAATACCTAGAGACAAATGACAATGAAAACACGACGATCCAAAACCTATGGGATGCAGCAAAAGCAGTTCTAAGAGGGAAGTTTATAGCTATACAAGTCTACCTAAAGAAACAAGAAAAATCTCAAGTAAACAATCTAACCTTACACCTAAAGCAACTAGAGAAAGAAGAACAAACAAAACCCAAAGTTAGCAGAAGGAAAGAAATCCTAAGGATCAGAGCAGAAATGAATGAAATAGAAACAAAGAAAACAATAGCAAAGATCAATAAAACTAAAAGCTGGTTCTTTGAGAAGATAAACAAAATTGATAAGCCATTAGCCAGACTCATCAAGAAAAAGAGGGAGAGGACTCAAATCAATAAAATTAGAAATGAAAAAGGAGAAGTTACAGCAGACACCGCAGAAATACAAAGCATCCTAAGAGACTACTACAAGCAACTCTATGCCAATAAAATGGACAACCTGGAAGAAATGGACAAATTCCTAGAAAGGTATAACCTTCCAAGACTGAACCAGGAAGAAACAGAAAATATGAACAGACCAATCACAAGTGATGAAATTGAAACTGTGATTAAAAATCTTCCAACAAACAAGTCCAGGACCAGATGGCTGCACAGGTGAATTCTATCAAACATTTAGAGAAGCGCTAATACCCATCCTTCTCAAACTCTTCCAAAAAACTGCAGAGGAAGGAACACTCCCAAACTCATTCTATGAAGCCACCATCACCCTGATACCAAAACCAGACAAAGACACTACAAAGAAAGAAAATTACAGACCAATATCACTGATGAATATAGATGCAAAAATCCTCAACAAAATACTAGCAAACAGAATCCAACAACACATTAAAAGGATCATACACCACGATCAAGTGGGATTTATCCCAGGGATGCAAGGATTCTTCAATATATGCAAATCAATCAATGTGATACACCATATTAACGAAGAATAAAAACCATATGATCATCTCAATAGATGCAGAAAAAGCTTTTGACAAAATTCAACACCCATTTATGATAAAAACTCTCCAGAAAGTGGGCACAGAGGGAACCTACCTCAACATAATAAAGGCCATATACTACAAACCCACAGCAAACATCATTCTCACCGGTGAAAAACTGAAAGCATTTCCTCTAAGATCAGGAACGAGACAAGGATGTCCACTCTCACCACTATTATTCAACATAGTTTTGGAAGTCCTAGCCACGGCAATCAGAGAAGAAAAAGAAATAAAAGGAATACAAATTGGAAAAGAAGAAGTAAAACTGTCACAGTTTGCAGATGACATGATACTATACATAGAGAATCCTAAAAATGCCACCAGAAAACTACTAGAGCTAATCAATGAATTTGGTAAAGTTGCAGGATGCAAAGCTAATGCACAGAAATCTCTTGCATTCCTATACACTAATGATGAAAAATCTGAAAGAGAAATTATGGAAACACTCCCATTTACCACTGCAACAAAAAGAATAAAATACCTAGGAATAAACCTACCTAGGGAGACAAAAGACCTGTATGCAGAAAACTATAAGACATTGATGAAAGAAATTAAAGATGATACCCACAGATGGAGAGATATACCATGTTCTTGGATTGGAAGAATCAATATTGTGAAAATGACTATACTACCCAAAGCAACCTACAGATTCAATGCAATCCCTATCAAGTTACCAATGGCATTTTTTACGGAACTAGAACAAATCATCTTAAAATTTGTATGGAGACACAAAAGACCCCGAATAGCCAAAGCAATCTTGAGGGAAAAAAACAGAGCTGGAGGAATCAGACTCCCTGACTTCAGACTATACTACAAAGCTACAGTAATCAAGACAATATGGTACTGGCACAAAAACAGAAACATAGATCAATGGAACAAGATAGAAAGCCCAGAGATAAACCCACGCACCTATGGTCAACTAATCTATGACAAAGGAGGCAAAGATATACAATGGAGAAAAGACAGTCTCTTCAATAAGTGGTGCTGGGAAAACTGGACAGCTACATGTAAAAGAATGAAATTTGAATACTCCCTAACACCATACACAAAAATAAACTCAAAATGGATTCGAGACCTAAATGTAAGACTGGACCCTATAAAACTCTTAGAGGAAAACGTAGGAAAAACACTCTTTGACATAAATCACAGCAAGATCTTTTTTGATCCACCTCTTAGAGTAATGGAAATAAAAACAAAAATAAACAAATGGGACCTAATGAAACTTCAAAGCTTTTGCACAGCAAAGGAAACCATAAACAAGAGGAAAAGACAACCCTCAGAATGGGAGAAAATATTTGCAAACGAATCAACGGACAAAGGATTAATCTCCAAAATATATAAATAGCTCATTCAGCTCAATATTAAAGAAACAAACAACCCAATCCAAAAATGGGCAGAAGACCTAAATAGACATTTCTCCAAAGAAGACATACAGATGGCCAAGAAGCACATGAAAAGATGCTCAACATCACTAATTATTAGAGAAATGCAAATCAAAACTACAATGAGGTATCACCTCACACAAGTTAGAATGGGCATCATCAGAAAATCTACAAACAACAAATGCTGGAGAGGGTGTGGAGAAAAGGGAACCCTCTTGCACTGTTGGTGGGAATGTAAATTGACACAGCCACTATGGAGAACAATATGGAGGTTCCTTAAAAAACTAAAAATAGAATTACCATATGATCCAGCAATCCCACTACTGGGCATATACCCAGAGAAAACCATAATTCAAAAAGACACATGCACCCCAATGTTCGTTGCAGCACTATTTACAATAGCCAGGTCATGGAAGCAGCCTAAATGCCCATCGACAGACGAATGGATAAAGAAGTTGTGGTACATATATACAATGGAATATTACTCAGCCATAAAAAGGAACGAAATTGAGTCATTTGTTGAGACGTGGATGGATCTAGAGACTGTCATACAGAGTGAAGTAAGTCAGAAAGAGAAAAACAAATATTGTATATTAATGCATGTATGTGGAACCTAGAAAAATGGTACAGATGAACCGGTTTGCAGGGCAGAAGTTGAGACACAGATGTAGAGAACAAACGTATGGACACCAAGGGGGGAAAACTGCGGTGGGGTGGGGATGGTGGTGTGCTGAATTGGGCGATTGGTATTGACATGTATACAGTGATGTGTATAAAATTGATGACTGATTAAAAAAAAAAAGAAAAAAAAATTTTTATGTCTATAATTCATGCGGGATACTGATCTGAATTTTCTTATAATGTCTTTCTCAGGTTTTGATATCAGGATTATGCTGACCTTATTAAATAATCTAGGAAGTCTCGTGGCTCCTCTATTTTCTGAAAAAGTTTATATAGGATCTTAAAAGTTTGATAGAATTCAAAAGTGCAGCCAACTTTGTAGGAAGTTATTTTTATAGGAAGTGTTTGATAATGAATTCAATTTCTTTAATATAGAGCTATTGAGATTTTCTATTTTTTTCTGTCAATTTTGGTAAGTGGTGTTTTTCAAGGAGTTTGTCCATTTCATCTAAATTGACTGTCAAATTTACTGGCCTAATATTCTCCTTTTATTCTTTTAATGGCTGTAAGATCAAGATGATATCCTCTTTGTTATCCTATATTGGTAAATACTGTGTTCCCTTTTTCTTGTTCTGCAGGAGCTTGTCAATTTTATTATTTTAAAGAAATAACTTGCCTCGATTAATTTTCTCTACTGTTTAATCTACTCTTATATTTCACTGATTTCCACTCTATTGTTCCTCCCTTCTACTTACTTTGGGCTTAATTTTCTTTTTCCTGTTTACTAAAGTGGAAATGGATCCTTGACTCTAAATTTCTCTTTTTTCACGTAAGTATTTAAAGCTATAAATTTCCCCATAAGCACTGCTTAATCTACACCCACAAATTTTGATATACTGTAATATTTTTAATTTAAATTTATTTATTTATTTATTTATTTTTGACTGCATTGGGTCTTCGTTGCTGCGTGCGGGCTTTCTCTAGCTGCGGTGAGCAGGGGCTACTCTTTGTTGCGGTGCGCAGGCTTCTCACTGCAGTGGCTTCTCTTGTTGCGGAGCAGGGGCTCTCGGTGCACGGACTTCAGTAGTTGTGGCTCGCGGGCTCTAGAGCGCAGGATCAGTAGTTGTGGTGCACAGGCTTAGTTGCTCCGCAGCACATGGCATCTTCCCCGACCAGGGCTCGAACCCGTGACCCCTGCATTGGCAGGTGGATTCTTAACCACTGCACCACCAGGGAAGTCTGATATACTGCAATATTTATTATCCAGTTCAAAACATTTTCTAATTTCCCTTAGGATTTCTTGTTTGACCCCTGAGCTTAAAACTCAACAATAAAAAACCCGATTTAAAAATGGGCTAAAGGGCTTCCCCGGTGGCACAGCGGTTAAGAATCCGCCTGCCAATGCAGGGGACATGGGTTCGAGCCCTGGTCCGGGGAGATCCCACGTGCCGTGGAGCAACGAAGTCCGTGCGCCACAACTACTGAGCCTGCACTCTAGAGCCCGCGAGCCACAACTACTGAGCCTGAGCGCCACAACAACTGAAGCCTGTGCACCTAGAGCCCATGCTCTGCAACAAGAGAAGCCACTGCTATGAGAAGGCTGTGCACCACAACGAAGAGTAGCTCCCGCTCGCCACAACTAGAGAAAGCCCACACGCAGCAACAAAGACCCAACACAGCTAAAAATGAAAAAAAATAAATTTATTTAAAAATAAATAAATAAAAATGGGCTAAAGACCTTAACATACACCTCACCAAAGATGATATAAAGATAGCAAATAAGCATATGAAAAGATACTCCACATTGTATGTCATCAAGGAAATGCGAATTAAAACAACAAGATACTGCTACACACCTATTAGAATGGCCAAAATCCAGCAACACTGACAACACTAAATGCTGGCAAGGATGTGGAGCAACAGGAACTCTCATTCACTGTTGCGGGGAATACAAAATGATACAGCCACTTTGGAAGACAGTTTGGCAGTTTATTGCAAAAGTAAACATGCTCTTACCATACGATCTAGCAATCATGCTCCTTGGTTTACCTAAACGAGCGGAAAACTTATGTCACACAAAAATCTGCAAAACGAATGTTTATAGCAGCTTTATTCATAATTGCCAAAACTTGGAAGCAACCAAAATATCCTTCAGTAAGGGAATGGAGAAATAAACTATCATACATCCACACAATGGAATATCATTCAGTGAAAAAAAGAAATGACTATCAAGCTATGAAAATACATGAAGGAAACTGAAATGCGTATTACTAAATGAAAGAAGCAAATCTCAAGAGGCTACATAATATGATTCCAACTATATGACATTCTGGAAAAGGCAAAAATCTATGGAAATGGTGAAAACATCACTGATTGCCAGGAGACTGTTGGGGGTAAGGGATGAATAGGTACAGGAGAAGACTTGGGGGGCAGTGAAATGACTCTGTGTGATACTATAATGGTAGATACATGTCATTATACATTTGTCCAAACCCAGAGAACTTACACCACCAAGCTGAACCCTAATGTAAACTATGGACTTTGGGTGATAACAGTGTGTCAGTGGAGGTTCATCAATTATAAAAAACGTACCACTGAAGTGTGGTAGGGTATGTTGATAACGGGGACGCTATGCATGTATAGGGGAAGAGAGGTATACGGGAAACTTCTGTACCTTCTGCTCAATTTTGCTGTTAGAGCTAAAACTGTTCTAAAAAATAAGGTCTATTTTTTAAAGACATTCTTTCTTTTATATATATGCATATATTTTACCATTTCTAGTCACTCCTTCCTGTAGATCTAAGTTCCCAACAGGTATCATTTCTCTTCAGTTTGAAGAATCTGCCTTAGCATTTTTTTGTAGTATATACCTGATGGTGATAATTTGCTTAGCTTTTCTCTTCAACTTTATTTTTGAAAGATATTTTCACAGATAAAAAATTATAGGTTAACAGGAGGTTTTTTTTCCCCCTTTGAGCACATTAAAGATGCTCCATTGTCTTCTGGCCTCCACTGTCAGACAGTGAGTTAGTTATCATTCATATCATTGTTCCCCTGTAAGAAATGTAATTTTTGTCTTGTTGCTTTCAAGATTTTCTTGTTTTCAGCAAATTGACTATGCTATTGTATACAGGTAGTTTTCTTTGTATTTATCTGTTAGGGGTTGTTGACCTTTCTGGATCTGTACATCGATGTTTTGTTTGTTTGTTTGTTTGTTTGTTTTACCAAATTTGGAAACCTCTGGCCAGTATTTCTTCTAAGATTGCAACATAGCTTTAATTCTGAGACTGTCCTGCCTACAGAATGTTCATACCTAACTGTCTGAATCAGGAACCAGAATCAGAATCCCCTTGAAATAGCATCTCAAAAAACAAAACACTATGTCCCATAACACCAAATATACTTGAAGAATTTGCTAAGCCCTGAATTAAACTGAAATATTGAGTTTATTTTTAATCTAAGTTCTGTATTAAACATGTATTAAACAAACATGTTTTAAGTATTTAGTTTGAACTGCTGCCAAACTTGAACATTTTCAAAAACTATGGGACTGTAACAAAACTAGGCCACCGATATAGTCTCTAAATGAAATTAGACTTGATCCAGTGCATTTGTCTTAAGTCCCCAAACTGAACCTCTTCACCGCAGTAGGGGCTGTCATGGTACCCACACCACCACAACCAATCTTCTCATTAATCTTTACTGATAGTACCTCTCCTCCTCCTCTTAAATAACATTGTCTCTAATTTGGAAGCATCATTCGTAGATGAAAATCAGTTGAATGATCTATCAGTTGTTGTTTTCTGATTATTTCTTTTCTTTGTGCTGTTGCATATTAAAAGTATAAAGAAATATGATTAGCAGTTCTCAAACTTCACCTCTCCAATAGCAGAATGAATCATCCCTGAGGGATTTAAGTTTTCTCCTCAGCTTTTACATTTGGGATGGTCCCCCTACCATGTCTCTTCCTGCAGAAAAATGCTCAGACAGCTGCATAAAGAGTGCCAACTATCTGCTGTCTTGAGATACAAAAGTTATGCACAATTGTGCTGGAGATACTTATTCTGTTAGAGTCAACTAGACTTAAAAATTACTCAATTCCTCCCGAGAAGATACTCCCACCTCCACAATTAATTAGCATGTTTGGCAGTCTGATTCTAAGTTTTTCACCTTAATTTGTTTTTATTTTCACTTCCTATCCAGAGCAACTTCCTTTAGTTATTAGAATATTAATCCTTCTGAGTCTACGACAGTCATTTTTAACCCTCTCTAAATGAGAAACTAGTGGGGATGGGAAAGTCTTCACAATGCAGTGAGCACCAGTTGAGCATACAGTGCAGGGCACTCTATCTGTGTTAAATATTGTGTGTTGAGGAGAGAGAGAAAGAAGAGAGAGAAAGAAGGTTATTTACTTACACACACAGAAAAGAAAGTACAGCAGATTTTTGCATGCATGACTTTAAAATTCTCAAGCATTCCTGAAATACCAAGTCATGGAGTCATGAAGTCATGCGCAATTTTGCTAAGCATGAATTTGAATCCCACCTATTTGACATTAACCTTAATAGGCGAGCAAGTCACTTAGCTAATGATTAAGCCAATCTTTCAGACCAAAATACAGCATTGTTTCCATCATTTTCTTCATGTTTCTGTGGGGGAAATACCATAGAGCAAGGTCTCTCAATGTCAGCAGTATTGACATTTTAGGCCAGACAGATCTGTGTCGTGGAGGGTTGACCCGTGAACTGTAGGATGTTTAGAAACATCCCTAGCCTCTTAAAAAAAATGTGCTGAGATCGGATCAAACTGGAGGAGTAGGATGTGGAGCTCACCTTCTCCCACAAATATGGGGTTGGCCAAAAAGTTCATTCGGGTTTTTGCGTAACATCTTATGGAATATGTTACGGAAAATATATATCAAAATGTTTAAATCAAAATATATCTACATGTGGAACGATTCTCACAGAACATCTACTGAATGCTGGCAGAAGACCTCAGACTTCCAAAAGGGCAAGAAAATCTCCACGTAACTGGGAAGGACAAAAGAAAAAAGAAAAATAAAGAGAGAAAGGAATCAGGATGGGACCTGCACCACTGGGAAGGACCAGTGAAAAAAGAAAGGTTTCTGCACACTGGGAGGTCCCCTCACTGGCGGGGAGATCAGCTGGGATGGGAGGGGGACTTCAGAGCCTCAGAAGAGAGCGCAGCAACCGGTCTGTGGAGGGTAGAGTGGAGAGAGACCTGCACCGACGGTCATGCTGCTGCCCGACACTCCCCAGCCTGAGACGCTCATTCGCCGGGGCGGGTGGGGGCTGGGAGCTGAGGCTCGGGCTTCAGAGGTCAGACCCTGGGGAGAGGACTGGGGTTGGCTGCCTGGAGACAGCCTGAGGGGGCTAGGGTGTGCTATGGGAGAAGGCCTGGGCCCGCCAGAGAGGCAGGGTGCCATTGCTGGGTGGCACACAAGAAGAGGGGTGGGACCACCATAGGAGCTTCTTTCTCTGCTCACACACTAGCCAGCGGCAGGGCACTGCCTACATGACCCCCAGGGGTAGGCGAGAGCCACCACTGCCATCTCGGACTCTAGAGGCAGGCACAGACCGCTGCTGCTGCTGAGGGTCCTATGAGCAGGCACCGGTCACTGCCCCCACCTTCCTGGGAGCGTGCGTGGCCTGCTGCCACTGCTGCCAAGAATCCCTCGACCGGGTGCCATCCACTGCCCCCACCTTCCCAGGAGCACACACGGGCCATACACCTGCACACCCCCTATGAAGGGGCTAACAGTGAGCACATGCTGAGGAAAGAGATGGCAAGCATCCAAACTAAAAAAAGCCCTCGTGCCAAAAAAATATTAAATCCACACAAGCTATGCAGGGATGCTCCCACATATAAATAGCCCTCCAAGACTAGGGTAGATAATTTTTCACCTAAACTCACAGAGTAAAAGAAATATAAGCAAAATGAAGAAGGAGAGAAAGCACTCCCAGTTAAAAGACCAAGAGTATTCCCCTGAAAGAACAAACAATGAAACAGACCTCTTCAGTCTAACAGACACCAAGTTCAAAAAGGAGGTAATGAAAATACTGAAGGAATTAAGAAAGGCTATCACAGAAATGCAGAGTACTGTAAAAAGGAACTAAAAACTATAAGGTGGAGCCAAGAAAAATTAGAAAATTCATTTGCCGAGATGAAAGCTAAGCTAAAAGCAAAGAATAGCAGGATGAATAATGCAGAAGAAAGAGTAAGTGATTTGGAAGATAGAATAATGGAAATTACCCAATCAAAACAGCAGACAGAAAGCCAAAAAAAAAAAAAAAAGAGAAAGTAATATAAGAGACCTATGGGATAGTATAAAGCATGCCAATCTATGCGTAATAGGAATTCCAGAAGAAGAAGAAAGAGAAAAGGGGATTGAAAATGTATTTGAAGAAATTATGGCTGAAAACTTCCCAAACCTAAAGAAGGAAACAGATATCCAGATACCGGAAGCACAGAGGGTCCCAAACAAGATAACCCAAACAGAGCTACACCAAGAAAGACATATCATAATAAAAATGGCAAAAGTTAAAGAGAGGATTCTAAAGGCAGCAAGAGAAAAACAAAGAGTTAATTACAAGGGAACCCTCATAAAGCTATCAGCTAATTTATCTACAGAAACACTGCAGGTCAGGAGGGAGTGGCAAAATACATTCAAAGTCTTGAAAGGGAAAAATGTGCAACCTAGAATACTCTACCCAGAAAGATTATCATTTAGAATAGGAGGAGAAATAAAGAATTTCTCAGACAAGCAAAAACTAAAAGAATACAACAATATTAAACCTATCCTAAAAAGAATATTGAAAAGTCTTCTCTAAACAGAAAAGAAGCAAGAAGATATAGGAAGAAGGAAATCACAGTAGGAAAGTAAATCACTTAAGCCAATATACAGATTTTTTTTTAAAAAGCCTATTTGTGAAAGCAACGATAAACACAAGGAACGGCAAAAGGATAAACATAAAGTTGTAAAAAAGGAAATCAAAATCACAAAATGTGGGGAAGGAGAGTAAGAAAATGTAGATTTTTTTTTTTTTAGAATGTGTTTGAGCCTATACGACTATCAGTCTAAAGCGAGCAAATATAGGAAGGGGTTCATTTAACATACTTGAAAAACAGGGCAACCACAAATCAAAAACATACAACAGATTCACAAAAACCAAAAAGAAGAAAACACAAGCATAAAATAAAAGGAAATCATCAAAACACTAAAGGAAAAAGAAAGGAACAAAGAAGAAACATAGAATCAACTGGAAAACAAGGTTTAAAATGGCAATGAATACGTATGTATGAATAATTACCTTAAATGTCAAGGGACTGAATGCTCCAATCGAAAGACACAGAGTGGCAGACTGGATTAAAAAACAAGGGACAATACACTGCCTACAAGAGACCCACCTTAGGGCAAAGGACACACATAGATTGAAAGTGAGGGGATGGAAAAAGATGTTTCATGCAAACGGAAATGACAAGAAAGCAGGAGTTGTAATACTCATATCAGACAAAACAGACTTTAAAACAAAGGCCATCAAGAAAGATAAAGAAGGACACTATATAATGATAAAAGGATCAATACAAGAAGAGGATTTTACACTTGTCAACATATATGCACCTAATATAGAAGCACCCAAATACATAAAACAACTACTAACAGACATAAAGGAAGAAATTGATGGGAATACAATAATAGTAGGAGACTTTAACACCCCACTCACATCAATGCACAGATCTTCTACACAGAAAATCAATAAGGCAACAGAGATCCTAAATGCTACAGTAGAACAAGTTTGACTTAATTGATATTTTCAGGACATTGTTTACATCCAAAAAACCCAGAATACACATTCTTTTCAAGTGCACATGGAACACTCTCTAGGATTGACCACATACTAGGGCACAAAACTCACCTCAGCAAATTTAAGAGTACAGAAATTATTTCAAGCATCTTCTCTGACTACAATGGCATGAAACTAGAAATCAACCACAGGAAAAGAAATGAGAAAAAAACAATTACATGGAGACTAAACAACATGCTACTAAAAAACCAATGGGCCAATGAGGAAATCAAAGCAGAAATTTAAAAATACCTTGAGACAAATGACAATGAAAACACAACCATACAAAATTTACGGGATGAACTGGGAGTTTGGGGTTAGTAGATGCAAACAATGACATTTAGAATGGACATGCCACAGCAACTAAGCCCGTGCACCACAACTACTGAGCCTGCGCTCTAGAGCCCATGAGCCACAACTACTGAGCTCGCATGCCACAACTACTGAAGCCCGCACGCCTAAAGCCCGTGCTCCACAACAAGAGAAGCCCGCACACCACAACGAAGAGCAGCCCCTGCTCGCCGCAACTAGAGAAGCCCTGCACGCAGCAATGAAGACCCAACACATCCATAAATAAATAAATAAATACATAAATAAATAAATAAATAAATAAATAAAAACAAAATTCAAGATACAAAAGCTTGTACAGTGAAAAGGCTACTTCTCACTTTTGTTTTACCAGTTATCCAGTTCTTCTCCCCAGAAGCAACCAATTTCTTGTGCTAGAATGCACTGTAGACATACATTTCCATTAAGTACTAGTCAAGTTTCCATTTCAACAGTCTCACCTGACAAATACTACCTTCCCCACTTAATTACTGTGGTAGGCAGATAAGAAACCTACCACAATCTCCTTGAAAGTCTCTCCCCCACTAGTCTTCTGCCAAACTTTTCTCACAGAAGTAAAAGAACACACTTAGACTTTCCCCTCAGGCTCTAGCTAAAATTTCTCCTTTACTTTGTCCTATCTCTGTTCAATAACGTAAGAAAACCCAAGTGGATTTTCTTAGATAGCCAGAATTCATTTCACATTTTAAAAATCTATGAACTTTTGAGCTCTCCATAAGTTTCTTCTCTTGTCTTTAAAAGTTATTTTCTTAGAGCAAATTGCTAAACTGGTTTTTGGGGGCAGGTTTTTATTTGTTTTTGCTGTCATTATCTTATTGTTAAAGGACATTTAAAAAGACAATTTTACCTTAACACAAGCTTCTTTCATATTTAATACTTTGGAGGCTGCATTAATGTTTTCATGCCATAAGGGTACACTAAATGCCACTTTATTACATATAACAAAATGAATGTTCATCTTTGGTTTATACATCTGCTCCCTCAAAGATTTCCCAAGTTTCATTTTTCATATTTAGAGTATGATCGATAACAAACCTAATGTCACCAAAATAAGAATTAATGGTAATGGTATTATAAAATTCTACTTTATCTTGTGGCTCAATTAGATTTTAAAAATCTTGTTCCATATCTACTACTTTATATGCAGTTTTAATATAGGATTAGCATTAGAACTCACAAAACAGATTACATAGAATCACATTATAGTCACACAACATATATTTATAAATGACATTTCCGGATGTAATAGCAAATAAAAGTAATAATAATAATAGCTATAATTTACCAACCATCTAATAGGCAGCGTCCCTGTATAGACACTTTATGTCACTATCTCCATTCTTCACAATAACCTACAACACAAGTTTTCACTCCATTTTATAACTGAGGAACCTGAGGCTCAGAGATGCTAGGCAACTTCTCCAAGGCCACCTAAAAACTAAGTGGTAGAATTGGGATTTGAAGCCAAGTCCACACAGCTCCAAGACCGAAGTTCTCACCAGTACATCATGTTGCAATGAAGAATATCATAAGAAAATGCTTTCATCTTACCCATAGTCATCTATCAGGTGAGAGCCAAGTACCACCACGTCAAGTTCAAAGAACTCAGGTTCCATTTTAATGCCAAACATGATTGGGGCGAGTTTAGAATAATCAGCACGGTTGCAAGTAGCAACACAAACCCGAAGCTTTCGGTTATTCTCCTTCTTCTCCATGACTTGTTTTTTTCTTTTTGAGAGGTTCTTAAAATAGAGTTCCTGAAGTCGCAAAAATAAAAATTAATATCCTATGATAAACCATAATGCAAAAGAATATGAAAAAGAATGTATATATATGTATAAATGAGTCACTTTGCTGTACAGCAGTAATTAACACAACATTGTAGTTCAACTATACTTCAGTAAAAAATAAATTTTAAAAAGACATTATAAACACAAAAAATAAAAATTACTTATAATCAGAATGATAGGTCCTAGATATAAACGTAAAATTTTGCAGTCTTAAGTCCTTAAGCACCGTTTAGTATAGTGATTCTTAACTTTTTTTCACCCCACTTCTGTGTGACACACCCAACTGGTATATCAAGTTATGAAATTCCAGCAGACCAACTATGACTCCACCCTTTTCTCTTACACTTAAGAAAGCATGCTGGAATGCAATTTAAAAAGAGTTTAATATAAATCAACTCTCATTGAAAAGGCAAGCAAACATCAGCTCTTTATTATTAATTAAAAATTACTTGCCATTCCTCACAATTGATCCAAACATACCAGACTAGAGCGAAAGTTTGGTTGAGAACCACTGATCTAGTTCAACTTCCCCACTTACAGAAAGAGAAAAACACAAGTCTTAAGAGAGGAAATTACTTCCCCAAGATTCAAGATCACACCTGTAAGGAATGTGAGCTATTCACCCTCACGCTACACACTATATACAAAGCACTGTGATTAGTGCTGAGGAAAAGATGAGTTAAGATGAAACAAAAACCCCTACCTTCAAGGCCTCATTAGCATCCATAGCCAGTACCTACACACTTGACAACTCCAAATACCTACCAGCTATCTCCTGTCCCATAGGCACGTCAAAGTCACTGTCCCAAACTGAACTCACTTTCTTTTCCAAACCTGTTCCTCCTTCCTTATTCTCTAACTCTGTTATGAACTTCCACTCATCCAAATGCCTTGACATCCTTGTCTTCTCTGCTCCTCACCCTGTACCTCCTCAGTCCTGTCAATTCAACCTCCTGAATGAATCTTTCAAATCTATCTCCTCTCCATCCCCACCCACCAGAACATCCCCCAGTCCAATCCCTGATCTTAGGTCAGAACTATTCTAACAGCTGTCAAAGTGGTTTGCCTGTCTCTAGTCTTGCCCTGCCTCCCAAAAACTTTCAGGGTGATCTTTCCAAAGTTTATAAATCTGATTACACTGCTAAACAGGATATACCACCTATGGATTCCAAATTCCAAATTGCTGATCTGGACTTAGTTCATCCTTCCATTTGTCCCCTTACCACTAACTATCCTTACTCTGAACCAAAGCCATGCCAAAGTGCCTGCAGTTCAACCTGTGGGTCTCCATATCTCTGTGCCTTTCTAGATGCAAGCTCCTCTACCTAAAACTTCCTTTCCCTCTTGCCTGGATTCTTCCTCATCCTTTAGAACTAAGGCTAAGTGTCATCTCTTCTGGAAAGCCTTCGCATAAACCTCAGTTCCTCCTTACTCCACCCCTCTTCGTGGCTGCCTCCCTCTCAGCAGTGTGGCCCCATCATACACACATATACTATTCCTCAACTCCTTTGCCCACCCATCCCCCCACCATTCTATACCCTCCTTTCAAAAAGTAAAAACCAGGGGCAAGGGATAAGAGCTATGTTTCAAGGAGCTTTTTAAACTTCCTTATATCAATGTAAAATTTCACTTCATGGACTGATCTCAATGCTTATGTCTCTGGAAGTGTATCAATATTCAGAATTTGCAATCAGGAATCCAGAGAAGCTTGAGTAAAGATGCCAATAAAAGGGGAGCTGCCTTTTCAATCAGGGTAGACTCTGAAACTCACTGGAAATCTCGTCAGTAGCCTTCTGCTATTGATATCTCATCTCTCATAGGCTAGAACTTCTATAATCACAAATTGCCCATCATTAGGCCGATTCAGAATTTATAATCTCCAGTAAGAGCTAATTCCACACAATGGAAAGCATTTGTAAGATAGTGAAGTGAGCATTCGTCAAGCGAGTTGTATTTGTGAGATCTAAGCACTACCTAACCAAAGAGACAAAAATATTTTTCCAAAAACGGTTGTCCTAAGTGTTCTTGTACATAAACCTTTTTCCACTCATCATTAAATTTGAGCTGAATAAATTGTTGGTGATATTTAATTTGCTGGGTGAGGCAAAGCAAATCATTTATGGTTGATAAATTTGTATTTATTTTAAGAGAATAGTAAACTTTCCATTGGGCAATTCTAAAATGTTAGTATTTACCAAGTAACTCAAAGGTTATTATACCAAAACTGAAAGTAAGGTAGCCATATACACAAACTATGAAAAATAAAACAATGTTACTAAGGCCAAAACTTTTTTAAGGAAGAAAGTTAAATCTTAGGGGGAAAAAAATGGTAAAAATCCTTTGTTAAGGGGAGAATTCTTTTTTAAAAATAATTTTTTATTTAACTAACTTATTTTTTTTGATTAGGTAGTACATTCACATGGTTTAAAATTGAAAAGGCACAAGAGGCTATAGAGCAAAAAGTCTTCCCATCTGTGTTCCCAGACATGTAGTTCTTCTCCCTGGATGGTTAGAATTACTAGTTTCTTATCTATCCTTCTGCAGATAAACTATGCATATACAAATAAATATACATTTCTTCACACATATAAATACAAATATATTTTATAAATACATAGAGTGTGTATCATGCAGTTAGTAACATATGCTACACTGTTGTTGCATACCTTGTTTTTTTAACTGCTCTTATGTTTCGGAATTAAGTGGTAAAATGGGAAAGTTCAAAGGCATTAGAAATATCAAACATAAAAGTGCAATTTTGAAAATTGCTGGCCATCAACTTTTCAAATATATGTAGGGTTATGAGAGCCCTGGAAGTAAAAATGACCAATGTCACAAACACTTATTGAGAATTGACTCTGTGCAGAGCACTGTAAAGAAAACTGAGAGGGACTTCCCTGGCAGTCCAGTGGTTAAGACTCCACACTTCCAATGCAGGGGGTGTGGGTTTGATCCCTGCTTGGGGAACCAAGATCCCACATGCCACATGGCATGGCCAAAACAAAACAAAACAAAAACTGAGAGACAGAGCTGAGAAAGACCTCACCTCTGATTTTTAGGAACTTACAATCTAGTACATGACACCTGGCCACATAATAGATCTTCACCAGTTCACTTTCCCAAACAGAAGCACCAGGAACAAAATTAACAAATTTTCTTTCTCCGCCTAGTGTACATTATTATTTGTTCTGTATAAAATGTCATGCCCAAGGATCCATTTTTATACTAAGAACTGTGACCAAAGTCTCCATGACCAGTATGGAATGAATAAATGTGACATAATGGACTTAAACTATAACAGGAGGATTTAAGTTGCATAAAGTGCAATGTAAAACAAGATAAAACTAGTTTCTTTACACAATGGAATCCTAGTCAGCAATGAAAACAAATGGACTATGTCTAAGTGTGTCAATACTGATAAACCTCAAAAACATAACATTAGAGGAAAACAAAATTCTAAAAAGTTAGATAAAAAGGGCCATTTTTTAAAATATGTAAAACATTACTGTATGTTGTTTATTAATCTGTAGTAAAATTACACAGCAACTCAGGAAAGTAGTTACGTCTGAAGGAGAAGGGAAGGGAAAGGAAAAGAGGGCCTAAAGGATTTTTGTTGTCTATGTAAACATTTATAAAAAAACATAAGTAGAGGTCTGAAACTAACATGGTAACATGTTAATATGTCTTCAATCTTGATGATTGGTAGAGTGTCGTACTGTTCTGTCCTTTTCAGCATATTTGAAGTATCTTATTAAAAACAAGAAATCTTTTAAATGGACACTGAAGATGCACTGTCCACAGTCCTTAAACCCTAAAGCTCAGAAAGCAGGTGGATTGGATATTTACATCCATTTCACTCAATTCCGTAATAGTTAGTAACCAGAGGCACTAAAACCAGAAAAATACCCGAAAAATACACCTTCACCTTGAACTCACTGGCAATCTCTGAGAAACCTGCATTCTTTCAACTCAAGACTGACCATTACAAATACTGACAAAAGGTGAGTGACCCTGTCCAGAAAAATAAATACTGTTGTCCCACTCAACTATGGAAAAAGACAAACACTTTGCTCAAACAGTCTCTGAGCAGAGGAAACCATCAAAGTAAACAACTGCCAAGCACTGTGTTAAGAGCTTTACAAGCATTAACTCACATCATCCTCACAGCCCTATCTTATTAGCCCGATTTCACAAACGGGCACACTGAGGTACAGCGAAAACCAATTTACTTGCCCCAAATCACAGTTAACAATTACCAGAACCAAATACCAAATCAGCATTCAAGATAGTGCCCATATCCAGTGTTTGCCTGTGTCTGTTCATTTCATAAACACCAATGAGTGAGAACCTTCCTTATGCCTGGTCCTGCCAGGCACCATGGGAACGAAGGGAACATATGATGTATCACTCTCTTCCCTCAGTGCAGACGGGATGACACAGGAATCAGGAGGGTCTGAAATTCAGAACCCTATCCTGAGCTATGTACTCTGGTGTGACTTCTTTCTGAGCTTCCATAGTCGGCTTAACCAGTTATCTCTAAATGCCAAGCTGTACCACACCCCTCTTCTCCACCAGGATTCCAAAAAAATACTTTTTCGTGCTTTTTTACAAGTGTGCTCCGGATTGGGGGGAAAATAAACGCATAACAAGCTTCCAAGGAAGCCCAGACTCAGAATACAGTCAGGGATGGGCGCAGACCCTCAAGATGATCTTTCAGTCCAACCCTTTACACCCCGGGGCCACTTGTCCGTCACGGAGCTCTCCGCCCTCTCCTGCACACCTCCGTGACGGGATGCTCGCTATCTTTCAGGACAGCCGGTGGGATGGAGTGCAGCTGGCCTCCCTCTAACACCCCGCGCCCCACTCCCGGTTATTCGACCGGGGTCCGCACTCCACCCGTCTGCTCCACGGGCCAAAGGCTGAGCCCACAGGGGAACTAAAGAGCGGCCCTGGCGTGCAGGCCCGCGGGAGACAGAGCGAGGCCGGGCCGGGTGCGGAGCCTCTGGCCGGGGAGCTGAGGCCTCGGCGTGCGGGCCCGGAGGCTGCGCTCCCCGAGCCCGCCTCCCCCGAGTCCCCGGCGGGAGCGCGGGTCTCACCAGGCGCCGCTCCGCCGTTCCTCCCGCGTCGCCGCTGCCGCCGCCGGGCCTTGCGGACGAGAGCTGAGCGCCGTGCCGGAAAGCAGGCCGGCGCGAGACCGCCCCCTTGGCTTCCGCCACTCGGTCCCGCGGGCGATGACGCGCCTCGACCCCCACCCCGCACACCCCGCGCGCCCTGCGTTTCCACCCGAATCTGCCGACGCGCCTTACGTGAGCGGGGAGGAATTCTGCGATTGGCTGCGCGAGGAGGCCGGGGCGGGGTGGCGCCTTCCGTGGTCGTGGCACAGCCCTGGGCGGCCGGCCAGTGTCCCGCCCCGGCGGGGCTCGTCTGCCTGCCACGCGAAAGTTCGGAAGCCGAGCGCCGCACGAGGCAGTTGTTTTGGCCTTGGGCCCGAGATGTAATTTCTTACGCCTTCCAGTCACGCAGTCATTTCATAGGCATGACCAAAACAATACGGTCGTCTGGGGGTCGACCCAGAGCCCTCTCCTGAGTGAAGCTGTGCCACTCCAGAACCGTGTCTGCTAGAGGGCTCAGTGGAGTGCTGATGATGACCCAGGCAAGGCAGAGACCAGCTGATCCTTATAATGAGCTCAGCCTCTGCCTCCCCTGCAGGGAACCCCCAGGCCTTCCTGCTGCAGGGAGGAGCACATAGGTGGCAGAGAAACTGGCGGGAAAGGCCTCACACAACTCCTCATGAAGACTTTCTAATGATCGTTTCAAATTCCTAGTCACCATTGACAAGAAGCTTTGAGTTGGTGATACAAAACATTAAAATATTTTTTTTACAACCATTAAAGAATTTATCACAGGCGAAACTATTTAAACAGCCTAACAATTCATTGACGGTTCTTGCTATAAAGTGAATTTCAAGTCCAATCAAACTTTTGCACTTGATGTATTTCAGTTAATGATGCTCTAATTTGCGGAATACTTGTGAACTGTTAGTTCCCCTGCAGCTAGCTTGGAGCCACCAAAAGGTCATATCAGCCACAAAAGGACAGACATTAAGGGGTTTCATGCAAGGAAGTGCTAGGAGATTTCTTTTTTAAATATCACTTTGGCTGTTCTGTGGAGAAGGGATTGGGTGAGAGTCAAGAATGGTAGCAGTGGAAAAAAAAAAGCCTCTGAAATACACACACAAACACACACACACACACAAACATACACATACAAACAACCTGGTACCACTAATTGCATCTGGAAGGGCTGGGAGGAGATAGACTTTTCACTGAATTCCTACTTATATCTTTTGTATTTTGTAGTATATGCACACATTCCATATTAAAGAGAATAAAATAAAAGTAATTGTAAAAAAAAATGGTGGCAGTGAAACTCATTTGAAGTGGATCGATATGATATTTAGTTTGGAAGTAGAATTGATGCAACTTCATTATGGATTGGGTATGAGAGGATGACAGAGAAAACGAAGGAAACAAGGTTGACTTCCAGATGTCTGGCATTAGTAGTTGGGTGATTGGTGCCACTTACCAAGATGAGAAAAGCTGAAGAAGTGAGCAGGTTTGGGGAGTTAAAAAGAAAGGTTTAATTTGTGATGTTAGGTTTGAGATGCCTATGAGATAGCCACATGAAGCTATTAGATAGGCAATAAGATATATGATTCTGGACACAGATTCACCAGACTCCAGATGGCGTATTAGTTTCCTACCGCTGCTGTAACAAATTACATAAAACTTAGTGGCTTAAATATACGATTGTATTATCTTCCAGTTCTGGAGGTTAGGAGTCTGAAATGGGTTTTGAGGGGCTAAAATCAAAGAAGCAGTGTAGATATCATCACAAGAAAAATTTTTATAACTATGTGTGGTGATCAATGTTAACTAGATTTATTGTGGTGATCATTTCATAAGATACACATATGTCAAACCCTTGTGTTGTACACCTGAACCTAATATAATGTTATATGTCAATTATATCTCAATTAAAAAAAACAAAGGTATCAGTAGTTTTGTCTTCCTTAGGCTGCAGGGGAGAATCTGCTTCCTTGCCTTTTCCAGTTTCTAGAGGCTACCCACATTCCTTGGCTTATGCTTTTTCTGACATCTGCTTCCCTTGTCACATCTCCTTCTCTGACTCTCCTGCCTGCCTCTTTTACTTAAAAAGACCCTTATAATTTATTACATTGGATCCACTCAGATAGTTCAGGATAATCTTCCCATCTCAGAATCCTTAATTCAATCACACCTGCAAAGACTCTTTTGGTATGTAAGGAAACATATTCACAGGTTCTGGGGATTAGGACACGGCTATCTTTAGGAAGCTATTATTTTGTCTACCACAAGTGATACTGAAAGTCCTAGAAGGGGGACTTCCCTGGTGGTCCAGTTGTTAAGAATCCGCCTTACAATGCAGGGGACGTGGGTTCGATCCCTGGTCCGGGAACTAAGATCCCACATGCTGTGGGGCAACTAAGCGTGCGCACTCTAGAGCCCGCGCACCGCATCTAGAGAGCACAAATGCTGCTACTACCTATCCCACGTGCTCTGGAGCCCACGAGCCACAACTAGAGAGAAGCCCGTGCACCAAAACGAAAGATCTCGCATGCCTCATCGAAGATCCCCTGTGCCGCAACTAAGACCCAACGCAGCCAAATAAATAAAAAAATAAAAGTGAAAAAAAAATAGAAAGTCCCAGAAGATGTTCAAGATGGGAATGTTGCTTTTAAAGTTACATGCCATACCACCAAGTATCCAGAATAGAACATTAATTTTTTCCTCTTGAAAGTGAATAAAAAATTTCAAAACAGTGTTAATGTTCAGTTTTTATCTAGGGGCTTATTACATGGGTATGTGTAGTTTGTAAAAATTCATATTGTCCACCTAAGATATGTGTACTTTTTTGTATGTATATTGTAAGTACAATATGTTTCTAAAATACTTAATGCTTAAGATTATAGATAGGAAAAATGTAACTAGAAATATAAACACTTGTAATAATAGGAAATACAATTTTGAGAATTTGTACACTTATTAAGCCACTTGGAGATTTTGTGTTTGTTTGACCAATATTGAGAATTTTATATTTCCATATATAGTTGAATGGTTCTGTGTTCATAGAATCATTTAACCCTAAATAAAGTGACCTCTTTTAGGGTTTTCTCCTATGTTCTCTTGAGATGAAGTTGCAGCAAGGAGCTGTAGGGGGCATTTTCTCCTGACTTTTTAAGACCATTTTTCTTTGGGTAAATATTACATTTCTGGATCTCTGTTACTTTGCTATTTAATAGTATAAATACATATCAAAAATCTCAAGCCATTAAGTTTTAATTTTTTTACTTTAAATAATAATTTGCTGGGCTTCCCTGGTGGCGCGGTGGTTGAGAATCCGCCTGCCAATGCAGGGGACACGGGTTCGAGCCCTGGTCTGGGAAGATCCCACATGCCGCGGAGCAACTAGGCCCATGAGCCACAACTACTGAGCCTGCGCATCTGGAGCCTGTGCCCCGCAACAAGAGAGGCCGCGACAGTGAAAGGCCCATGCACCGCGATGAAGAGTGGCCCCCTCTTGCCACAGCTGGAGAAAGCCCTCGCACAGAGACGAAGACCCAACATAGTCAAATAAATAAATTAATTAATTAAAAAAAAAATTACATTTAAAAAATAATTTGCTGACTTTTTCCCAGTTTTACTGAGTTATAATTGACATACAGCACTGTATAAGTTTAAGGTGTACAATACAATTTGACTTACATACATCATGAAATGATGACCACAATAAGTTTAGTGAGCATCCATCATCTCATATAGATGCAAAACTAAAGAAATAGAAAACATACATTTTTCCTTGTGATGAGAACTCTTAGGACTTACTCTTCCAACAACTTTCATTTATAACATACAACAGTGTTAATTATATTTATCATGTTGTACATTACATCTCTAATACTTATTTATCCTGTAACTAGAAGTTTGTACCTTTTGACTGTCTTCATTTAATTTCCCCTCCCCTCACCACTGGTAGTCATAAATTTGATCTCTTTTTCTATGAGTTTGTTTGTTGGTTGGTTTGTTTTTGAAGGAGAATTGAATTATAACACTATATTAGTTCCTGGTACACAACACAGTGATTCAATATTGCTATACATTTCAAAACGATCACCATGATAAGTCTAGTTGTCATCTGTCACCATACAAAGATATTACCTAATTATTGACTATATTCCTCATGCTGTATATTTCATACCTATGACTCATTTATTTTGTAACTGAAAGTTTGTACCTCTTAATCTTCCCTCACTTATTTCTCTCCTCCCCCTAGCCCCCTTCGCTCTGGCAACACCTGTTTGTTCTCTGTATCTATGACTCTGTTTCTGTTTTGTTATGTTTGTTCGTTTGTTTTTTGTTTTTTTGTTTTTTTTAGAGAAATTCCTTTATTTGGATGTTTTTGGTATTTAGATTCCTGGATATTTAATCTTCTATTGTATTTTTCTATTTCTTCTTCTACCTTTTCAGTGAGATATTGGGGTGTGAAAAGATGTTCAGTCCGCTGTTTCAAAATGGAAAAACGTTGTTTTTTATTTTTTATTTTATTTTTTTAAATTTTTAAAAATATTTATTTTTATTTTTTATTTATTTATTATTTATTTTTATTTTAGTTGCAGCAGGTGGGCTCTTCGTTGCGACACCGGCTTCTCTCTAGTTGTGGTACCTGGGCTCCAGAGCGCATGGGCTCACTTTCATTTGTTTTTTAGATTCCACAATAAGTGATATTATGCAATATTTGTCTTTCTCTGTCTGACTTATATCACTTAGCATAACACCCTCTGATCCATCCATGTTGTCACAAATGGTAAAATGTCATTCTTTTTTTTGTGGCTGAGTAATAGTCCTGTGTGTGTGTGTGTGTATCACATCTTCTTAATCTTTCATCTTTTGATGGGCACTTAGGTTGTTTCCATATCTTGACTATTGTAAATAATGCTGCAATGAATATAGGGGTGCATATAGCTTTTCTAATTAGTGTTTTCATTTTCTTCGGATAAATATACAGAAGTAGAATTTCTGGATCATATGGTAGCTCTATTTTTAATTTTTTGAGAAACCTCCTTACTGTTTTCCACAGTGGCTGCACCAATTTACATTCCCACCAAAAGTGCATGAGGGTTCCCTTTTCTCCACATCCTGGCCAACAGTTGTTATTTGTTATCTTTTTTATAATAACCATTCTGACAGATGTGAGGTGATATCTCATTGTGGTCTTGATTTGCATTTCCCTGATGATAAGTGATGTTCAGCATCCTTTTCACATGCCTGTTGGCCATCTGTATGTTTTCTTTGGAAAGATGTCCATCCAGATCTCTGGCCATTTTAAAATTGGGTTGTTTGTTCTTTGATGTTGAGTTGTATGAGTTCTTTGTGTATTTTGGATATTAATCCCTTATTGAATATATCATTTGCAAATAGGTTCTCCCATTCAGTAGGTGGCCTTTTAATTTTGCTGATAGCTTCCTTCACTGTGCAAAACTTTATAGTTTGATGTAGTTCCTTTTTTAAATTTTTGCTGTTGTTGCCTTTGCCTGGAGATATATGAAAAAAAAAAAGTATTGCTAAGACCAATGTCAAAGAGAGTACTGCCTATTTCTCTTTCAGGAGTTTATGGTTTCAGGTCTTACATTTAAGTCTTTAATCCATTTTGAGTTTATTTATTTATTTATTTTTAAAAATTTTATTTATTTATTTATTTATTTATGGCTGTGTTGGGTCTTTGTTTCTGTGTGAGGGCTTTCTCTAGTTGCAGCAAGTGGGGGCCACTCTTCATGGCGGTGCGCGGGCCTCTCACTATTGCGGCCTCTCCCGTTGCGGAGCACGGGCTCCAGACGCGCGGGCTCAGTAATTGTGGCCCACGGGCCCAGTTGCTCTGCGGCATGTGGGATCTTCCCAGACCAGGGCTCGAACCCATGTCCCCTGCATCGGCAGGCAGACTCTCAACCACTGCGCCACCAGGGAAGCCCCTTAGAATTGCTTTTGCTGCATCTCGTAGATTTTGGGTCATTGTGTTTTCATTTTCATTTTTCTCCAGATTTCTTTTTTAATTTCTTCGATTTCTTCAGTGACCCATTCGTTGTTTAGTAGTATATTGTTTAGCCTCCACGTGTTTGTGTTTTTTGTAGTTTTTTTCTTACAGTTGATTTCTAGTCTCATAGGTTTGTGATCAGAAAGAGGCTTTATATAACTTCAATCTTCTTAAATTTACTGAGACTCGTTTTGTGGCCTAGCATATGATCTACCCTGGAGAACATTTCATGTGCACCTGAAAAGAATATGTATTCTGCTGCTTTTGGATGAAATGTTCTATATATATCTATTAAGTCCATCTAGTCTAATGTGTTGTTTAAGGCCAGTGTTTCCTTATTGATTTTCTCCCTGGAAGAGCTGTCCATTGCTATCTGTGTGTTGTTAAAGTCCCCTATTATTGTTTTACTGTCAATTTCTCCCTTTATGTCTATTAATATTTGCTCTTTGTATTTAAATGCTCTTGTGCTGGGACTTCCCTGGTGGCGCAGTGGTTAAGAATCTGCCTGCCAGTGCAGGGGGCACGGGTTCGAGCCCTGGTCTGGGAAGATCCCACATGCCACGGAGCAACTAAGCCCGTGCACCACAACTCCTGAGCCTGTGCTCTAGAGCCTGCGAGCCACAACTACTGAGCCCATGCGCCACAACAACTGAAGCCCACGTGCCTAGAGCCCATGCTCTGCAACAAGAGAAGCCACCGCAATGAGAAGCCTGCACACAGCAATGAAGAGTAGCCCCCGCTCACTGCAACTAGAGAAAGCCCATGCACAGCAACGAAGACCCAACACAGCCAAAAATAAATAAAATAAAAAATAAATAAATTTAAAAATAAATGCTCCTGTGCTGAGTCCATATATATTTACAATTGTTATATCTTCTCATTGGATTGATCTCTTGATCATTATGTAATGTCCTTCTTTGTCTCTTGTTACAATCTTTGTTTTAAGATCTATTTTGTCTGATATAAATATTGCTACCTCAGCTTCCTTTTTGTTTCTATTTGTATAAAATATCTTTTTCCATCCCCTCACTTTCAGTCTGTGTGTGTCTTTAGATCTTAACTGAGTCTTTTGTAGGCAGCATATATGTGGGTCTTGTTTTTGTAGCCATTCTATGTCTTTGATTGGAGCATTTAGTCCATTTACATTTAAAGTAGTTATTTGCCTTTACTGATGAGCTTTTTCATTTTGCAATTTTTATGTTCTTAGTTGTGGCCTTCTCTTTTTTGCTCAGAGAAGTCCCTTTAACATTTCTTGTAACACTGGTTTGGTGATGCTGAACTCTTTTAACTTTTGCTTGTCTGTAAAACTTTTGATCTCTCCATCAAATCTGAATGAGAGCCTTGCTGGGTAGAGTATTCTTGGTTGTAGGTTTTTCCTTATCATCATTTTAAATATATTGTGTCACTCCCTCCTGGCCTGCAGAGTTTCTCCTGAAAAGCCAGCTGATAGCCTTACGGGAGTTCCTTTGTATATAACTTGCTGCTTTTCCCTTGCTGCTTTTAATATTTTCTATTTATCTTTAATTTTCACCATTTTAATTACAATGTGTCTTGGTGTGGTTCTCTTTCAGTCAATCATGTTGAGACTCACTGTGCTTCCTGGATCTGGATGTCTATTTCCCTTTCCCAGGAAGGGACGTTTTCAGCTATTATGTCTTCAAATATTTCTCTGCCCCCTTCTCTCTCTCTTCTCCTTCTGGAATCCCTATTATGTGAATGTTAGTATGCTTGATGTTGTCCCAGAGGTTTCTTAAACTGTCCTCATTTCTTTTTATTATTTTTTCAGTTCAGTTTCAGTAATTTCAGACAGTAATTACTCTGTCTTCCGAATCACTGATATGTTCCTCTATATTATCTAATCTACTGTTGATTCCTTCTAGTATATTTTTAATTTCAGTTATTGAATTCTTCACCTCTGTTTGGTTCTTCTATATATTTTCTAACTCTTTGTTAAAAACTTCTAACTTCTCACTCTTTTCATTCATTCTTCTCCTGAGTTCTTTGAGCATCTTTTTTTTCCCCCACAGCAACTAATGATATTTATTTAGTACTCATTTTATATTTTCACAGTTCTGAGAACCTTTTCATTTAATCCTCACCAAAAATCCACAGAGAGAGGTTCTGATTTTATGCACATTTTCAGATGAGAAAACTGAAACTGAGAGAGGATAAGTTAACTTGGTAGAATCACCCAGCCAGGAAGTGGCTTAACTGGTATTCAGATCTGGGGCCTCTGACTTCAAAACTCAAATTTATTCAGTCTCCTCCTAAGGAAGCATTTCTAAGCTTAGCCAGAGCACACTGAGGGAGGCAGGTATCATCCTGGGCTTAGGAGACTAAGGAAGCTGTAGAGCCAGATCCAGTTAATTAGCACAGCTTCCTCCCTGCCTGTGGTTCTGTCGATAGCCACTTCTCCAGGCAACCATTGACCCCTCTGTCCGGCCCCTCCTACTTTCCTTTATACCTTCCCTAAGACCAGAGGAAGGCCTTACAAGGTGATATGATTTTCTGTGAATAACATTCCCACAAGATAGGAGCCATCTGAAGGATGTTTCAAGGTTCTTACAGGATGAGAGAGACAGAAGGAGGCTCTTCTTTGAGCATCTTTATGATCATTGCCTTGAACTCTCTATCAAGTAGATTTGCTTATCTGCACTTCACTTAGTTCTTCTTTGGAGGTTTTTTTTCTTTTCCTTTATTTGGAATATATCTCTCTGTTGCCTCATTTTGCCTAATTTCCTGTTTTTATTTCTATGTATTTAGTTGGTTGGTTATGTTTCCCAATCATGGAGAAGTGGCCTTATGCAGGACATGTCCTATGGGTCCTGGCAGCACACTCTCCTGTGGTTACCAGAGCTACTTGCTTTAGGGGTGCCCTCTTATGTGGGCTGCTTGGGACCTTCTATTGTGGTCGGCTGACTACTGTGGGCATGCTGGTAGGTGTTGCTGGCCATCATTCCAGTTGGTTTTAAGGCTCTATTTTGTTTAGGCTGGGTCTTGGCATGGCTGACTGCACAGCCAAGGGTGTCCTGGTCCTTGTGCCAGCTCACCAGTGGGCAGGCCTGGGTCATGAGGCAACTGTCTACAGATCCCGCCTGGGGGTCCCAGGGATAGTGCTAGCCCATTGGTGGGTGGAGCTTGGTCCCAGAGTGGCTGAATGCTGGGCTGGGGGTCCCGGAGCTAGTGTTGGCCTACTGATGGGTGGGGCCATGGCCCAGGAGTGTCCTGGGGCTGGTGTGGGATGCTGGTGGGTGGGGCTGCTTCTTGATATGGCTGGCTAAGGGTCCCAGGTGACCCAGAGCTGGTGATGGCTCACCATTAGGTGGGGCCGGATCCTAACATGGATGGCTGAGGGGCCCAAAGTGTCCTGGAGCTGGTTTTGGCCTCCCATTGGGCAGGGCCAGGATCCAGGGCATCCTGGAGTGGTGCTGGCCTGCTAATGGGTGGGTGTGATCTTGACATGGCTGGCAGTGGTCTGTGTGGTCCTGGGGTTTGGTCAGCCCACTGGTGGGTAGGGTTTGGGCCCAGGGGGTCCCAGAGCTGATGCCCATCCACTAGTGGGCAAGGCCAGGTCCTGGGGCTACTGCTAGCCCACTAATGGGTGGAGATGGGTCCTGGGGTCTCTGGCTGTGGGGGCCAGGGTTTGCAGATTTGGTGCTGGCCCGTAGGTGGGCAGGGCCAGGGCCCTGGTGATCCTGGAGTTGGTGTTAGCTTGCTGGTGAATGCACCGGGTCCTGACACAGCTGGCTGCAGGGTCTTGGTGTTCATGGGGCTGGTGTCCCCCCACTGGTGGGTGAGGCCTCTTCCCAAGGCTAGTGTCAGCCCACTGGTGGAGCTGGGTCCTGGGGTCTCTGACTGAGGGGCTGGAGGCTCCAGAGCTGGTGTAGGCCCACTAGTTGGGTGGGGCTGGGTCCTGGGCCATCTGGTAGGTGAGGGTGTGTCCTGGGGCAGGGCTGGGGCCTCAGGGGGTCCTTTCTGCTGGTGAGTGAGGTCATGTCCCTGCCCATCTGGGGCACCTGGCCTGGGGCATCCTAGGAGGGTGCTGACTGGCTGGTGGGTAGGTAGGTTCCAGCACTAATAAGCTAGAGGGAGGATTCCAAAGTGGTGCTTACCAGTGCCAGTGTCCTCATGGTGGGTTGAACTCCCAAAAATGGTGGCTGCTGGCATCTATGTGCCCAGGGTGAATTTCAGTTGCCTCCTGCCTCTTCAGGAGGCTCTCCAAGATCAGCAAGTGGGTTTGATCCAGCCTCCTTTCAAATTACTGCTTCTGCCCTGGGTCTTGGAGTGTGTGAGATTCTGTGTGTGCCATTTAAGAGTGGGGTCTCTATTTCCCACAGACCTCTGGGTCTCCCTACACTGGCCTTCAAAGACAAATGTTCCAGGGGCTTGTCTCCCCAGTGCAGGATCCCTGGGATGGGAAGCCCAGTGTGGGGCTTGGACCCCTCGCTTTTGCGGGAGAACTTCTGCAATTGTAATTATCCTCCCATTCACGTGTCACCTACCTGGGGGGCTTGAGTCTTGACTAATTGCATCTCTGCCCCTTCTCCCTTTCTCATTGTGGTTCCTTCTTTGTAACTGTCAGCCCTTAGAAGACCTTTTTTGCTAGTCTTCAGGTTCCTCTCATGGATACTTTGTCTATAAATAGTTGCAATTTTGGTGTGCCTCTGGGAGGAGGTGAGCTCAGGGTCTTCCTGCTCCACCATCTTGTCCACTCCTCAAGTCATTAAGTTTTGTTCGTTTTGTTTGATTGCCTTTGGCTTTAATCTGAGGGCTCTACACGCTGCAAAAAAAGTCCTGATGGCTTTGTAGTATAATAAAAGCAGATTTTTTAAAAATTAGCAAACAATTTCTTGCAAAAAAAGCAAGGCAGTTACCTTGATATTGTTGGCAGATTACTGAAGGTGTATATTCCTATTGGGCCTAATGTATATTTCAGATGATGTGTAAAGGCAGGTGTTCGTTTTAAAGAACAAATGAAGCAGCCAAATCTCTGTTTCTTTCTTCTTTCTTCAGGTTTACAGGTCGGTGTTTTTCTCTAGGTTGAGGCAATGTATCTTTCTCATGTTTTCACCCAACATTGGAAAGATGAGCTACTGGCTTTCCGAGTTCTCAGATGTTTCCAAAGCATGCCCATTTTGTTATGGGTGACCCCGTCTCCTCTTGGCAAGTAATTCTATAGAACTACTCCATAAGCAGAATTATAACTTCAAGTATTTAGGGCACAATTAGACTGTCAAAGAATCCTAGACCTTGAGAGATCATCTAATCCAACCTTCTCATTAAAGGAAGGGACCTCTTTACAGCATCCCTGACAGATGTTCATCTGACCACTTTGGGGACATTTCTTCTAACAGGGACTTGTCTTGCTCTTTAACTTGGTGATTTAATTATAAAGTACTCTGCCACTGTACAAATTCTACCTGCATATTAGTGGCCTACTATTCTGAACACTATTTATGTTCACTCAGTACTCTAAACCATCTTAAGATGTAGACTCTATCACTCCCATTTTATAGATAGAAAGACTGAGGCACGGAAGGAAAAGTTCCCTAAGGTCAAACAGCTATTAAGCAGAAGAGCCCAGCCCTTGATCCCACATGCTTGGCCTGTATTTCCTCTCTATACTAAACAGAATCCTCACACATTATGACAGAAACCTATCTTCAGGTTGATCTTGATTGTCAGTTTTGGGGTAAGTTGTTCCACTAGTTAAGAATTCACATAACTCTTCTACTATCCAGCCCACATCTCTCTGAACTGCACATAACGGCCTTAGGAAATTTTAAAAGATGTCTTCTTTAAGATGAACATATACGTCTATGACATTCTCCTGATGTACTAGTTTGATAAAGCCTTCAAAAAAGAAAATGAGATCAGTTTGCCACAACTATTTTTAGAAAAATAAACTTATTAAAATATAACAAAGAAACTTGCACATAAGCACATGTTGAATTTTGAATTTTCATGAAGTGAACACACCTGGATAACTACCACTAAGATAAAGAAAACATTACCAAAAAAAGAAAAAAGAAAACATTACCAGTATCCATGGGCTGCCTACCCAAGGGCTGCCTATTCATGACCCATGACAAAACCTGGCACCAAGGCTACGGCTTAGTAATAGACACAATGGTAATTAACGAAGCATGTTAAATTAGCTCTCTGAAGCATTTAGACTGTGGAATACAAAGAGGATTGGCCAGTTGGGAAATGGGGGCACATTAAAAACAGAGACACAGACATGTTATGAGAGGTTGAACAGGTGGACCATAGGGCGAGAATCCAGTCTCTGACTTGCCTTGGATCCTGAACAACTCTCTGACTCCAAACTATGTGTATCCTTAAAATAAATCCTCTTTTTCTTAAGGTTCCCTGTTCCTTGTAATCAGAAGATACTAACACCAAAAACTGTAAGCCACAAAGAATCTCCAACCTCATAATTTCAATTCCCCACTCGAACCAACTGGTAGTGGCTGCCTGGAGAACTGTGGAAAATGACTCTGAGGCTGAGTTCAGTGGAAAAGAGTATTGTGGTGTCTGCCATGTGGGCTTTTTTTTTTTTTTTGGTGGGGGCGGGGGTGTGCGTGGAATAGAGGCAGGGATGGTGCCATGAACTTGCCATTCCTGCTCTTAGCCCATATGATGAAGAAATCAATAGATGGAAAAAACTGAGTAATTAATCACCATATTAAGCTGGATATTTCAGTTTAATAAATATCCTTCCCTTAGCTGTTCCCCTCGCCCCACTCTATATCTCAGCCACAACATTTTTATTTTTTTTTTTTTCTTCTTATTCTGTTTATTTGTTAGAAATAACACATTCTGAATTGAAATGAACTTACCATCATTTCAAGTGTGTACTGGTTACAACTTAGCAAACATCCTTTTCAGGATGGGGTCATTTTATAAAGAAGATGGACTGTCCAGTGGAATGATTTTATCTTATCAATAAAAGTGAGACTTTTAAATGCCTTTATTATCATTGTACTATATGTATAGACTATCATTTTGTATCACATTATTCAAGATAAATTTCAGAAACATCGGAGCCTCACACACCTATGAGTGTCTCAGAGCCAACTAGGCATGAACAGAGGAAGTAATACAATTGCTTTTGTTAATGTTCTCATGCGACAGGCATAGGCAGTCAATGTTAGACGTGGTAAAACACATCTAGCTCTAGGTGAAATCTGAGGGAAGATGCAGCAACAAGAAAGCAGCACCGACTGAGCATGCTCCTATTCAGGCAGAGACAGAAAGGGAGTGGACGTACTGTAGAAGCTGGCCATTATGTAGTTTTGGCAGGGATCACCAGTAAACTCATTTGGGCACTTGCACAAGTATCTTGAGGGGTTTGAAAGGTCTTTCACCATGAAGCACTTGCCTAAATTCACACAGAAAGTTTTCTCCTTCTGGCATGCTTGGAAAGATGGCTTGTCCCACTGGTAGATGTAGATGTGGATGAAGAAGTATTTGCTCCTTCTGTTGATACTGATATTCTAATGGGAGACTGAAGACACACACGTTGTCTCAGTTGAGGCTGGCATGCCAGTGATGATCTCATTTGAGTCCACAATGGTGATATTGGCAGAGGCACTGTCATTTCCTAATTTGCTGATCACTTTGCACATACATTCTCCAGAATCAGCCAGTGATGCTTTGTTAAGGTGAAGTTCTCACTTCCCTGGTCTTTTTTTGTATCTTGATGTTTTGAGGTTCGTTCTTTCGGTTTAATTCATTCCCATTCTTGAACCATTTGAATTTGAGAGAGGAGTATTCAGAACTGGTCTCGCACCGAAGCACTAGTTTCGAATCTGCTGCAGACTCCTGACTTTTCATCTCTTCCAAACGAGGAGGCAAGGCGCACCGCTTGCACAGCACTCGGCTGACCTCCTTCTTGAGGTTCCGGACCGTCTCGAGAGGGGGGAAGGATGCTCGGAAGGCGGCCGGCACGCGGCCGCTGCTGTTGGCGGCATCGGGCTCCATGAAGAAGATGTACCTGCTGTCCTCCTTGAGCCGCCCGCAGGAGGGGAACGCGGGGTGGCCCCAGGCGCCCAGGCGCACGCTGAGCAGCGAGTCCTTCTTCAAGCTCCCGGCTTTCACCGCCCACACCTGGTGCACCTTCACCAGATAGGGCGCCTCGTCTCCGGGCTCGGCGGCGCTGGGCGCGGGGCGCGGGGCCCGTGGGCCAGGAGGGCACGGTCCGGTTGGCGGCGGGCAGCGCTCCCGGGCCCACGGCTGGCGGCTGCCGCTCGCCTCCCCGCGCCCCTGCCTCGCCCGCCGCCCCCTTCCTGTCGAGTGCCCCCCTGCTGCCGCCGCGGCGGGTGCGCATTTCCCTCTATCGCCACCGCGGCGCGCTGAGCCAGCTCCTGCACCGAGCCCACGCTGGGCGGGGATGCCTAGCACACCGAGGCCCTCGCGGGAGCCGCCTCCTCGCCGGCGGCCGCCCCCCGGCGCCACGGCCGCGGTCCACGGCAGCGGCAGCAGCGGCGGTGAGAGGGCTGCGGGGCTGGGCCGCGGGGCCGGACCGCGGGACCGGGGCGCGGGGCCCGGTGGCCGGTTCTCCAGGAGCGGTGCGGGGCGCGTCGCCGTCTCAGGGTGCGAGGTGCGTGCTGGCTCCTGGCTGTCGGTTCGGACTCTCCAGCCACAACATTTTTAATGGTCAGTCTCTTGAGTATATAAAGAGGTAAAGCACATCTTACAAACCAGGTATCACTGCATAAGCCAGATGGTTTACAGCCTAACCAAGTCATATGGGCACTTCCCCACAAGAGAGAGAATTGCTCCTGTTACGCTGATGAGGCTTCACTACACAGAAGGGAAAGCACTTCTGTTCCTCTTGGGAAAGGCATGTGAGGATTAAGTTTACACTAGCTGAAAATAATTCAGTAACAATCTAAACTGTATGGGTCAACTTCAGGCTTGTAAGAGCATAAGATTGAAAGATATGCTTGCAAACGTCCTGACTAAGATACTCATGACAAGAGAAGCCTTTTTGAAATTTGTATTTCGGGATCATATATCACAATTCATATCCCCAATTACTAATCATGTCAGCCAATCAGCTTTTTAGAGCTCCTGTGATGTTGAGACATGCCTGTGCTAGCTCTCCCAATTATAGAAGAAAAATACAAAAAAATTCAATGACTATGTGTTTGTTTCTGTGAAATACTGCCCTTCATTGGACATTTTTTTATGTATTTTTATGGGCTATGAAAGTATCACATTTTAAACCAATAAATAATTTTATTTCTTATCTGTCTGCTAGGGAAATGAGGTAAGCCAGAGAGAACTAAGTCATCCCTGACTAATAGGGGTTCAGAAAGTTTAACTGGCACAGCTATTCCAGCTGAACTGGTAAAGTGCTAAAAACTAGTTTGCCTTTAACTTTGTTATAAAAAGTTGGGTCAACAAAATTACATTCTTAAATAACTGCTCATTAAAGAGCTAGGTGGGAAGTACGTTCTTTTGGACTTTATAGGATCTGGCTAAGATTAACTGCACGTGATACTAGCAACAAGCCTTTGGAGAAATTTCATGATTGCTCAACAAAGGCTGAGGAACCAGCCAAGGTACTGGTCCAGAACTCCTGGAGCTGAGGAATAGCCCACAGTTAGTAGCCAGCATCCGGCTAAGGATGAAGGTGGGGGCCCAAGCGAACATTGCTTTGGAATACTGCAGTGGGCTTCTTCACACCAGTGTGAAGGCTTAAGGCACACCCAAATGCACATGATGAACACCCGTAAATCCTAAGCATGAATATAAGGCTTCAACCTCCCTCTTCTTGTGGCTTTCATGCCCCTACTATGGAATGAATCTAATTCAACCTTTCAGATCATTTCTGTTTTTCTCCCTTACCCTGCTTCCTGTCCCGAAACGTGGGCACTCCCTTGCAATTACACCTCTGCCCCGGTCCTCTACATGCTTGACTTTTCAAAATGTCATTCACTCTCAGACCTTGCATTCCGACTTGTGTGTAGCTAATTCCTTGGATAATAGATCCAAGATCTATTATCTAGAAAGATCTAGCCTGATCTTCCTTCCTAGTTCTAAGCCCATATCTTCAACTGTCTATTAGATATTTCCTCACCTCCAACTCAATATATAAAATTTAGTTTGGTTTTTTTTTTACCTCTTGACTTCCCCATTTCTTTTAATGGTACCAACTTGGTACTTTCATTCAGACTCAAAACCATGGAGTCATATTTTAATCTTCTCTCTCTGACTTTTAACATCCAAATTCTCAAATTCTTCAAGATTTTTTTTTTCTCGTTGCATCTACTCTTCCCTTCTCATTCCCACCATCACCACCTTAGTTCAGATCTTCATCTTATTTCCTTAATTCTAAGATGCCTACATTTTTGTAATTTTACATACCTAAAAATAAAGATTTATTTTATAATCAGTGTATACGTTTAATGTGGGTTTTTTATTACAAAAATCTATCATGTCAATAGTCTTAGAATCAAAATCTATAGCATCTCAGACCTACATAACTGCTTCTACTTGTTCTTCTGGCCTCCATTCCCTTGCTTTTCTAACCTGTCCTGCACACTATTGCCTGATTAATCTCCTTAAAAGACTGCATTCATTGTGTCCAGTGGTTAAGACTCCACGCTTCTGCTGCAGGGGCACGGGTTCATCCCTGGTGGAGAACTAAGATCCCGCATGATGTGCAGCGCAGCAAAAACAAAAGCAAAAACAAAAACAAAAAAAAAACAACTTCAGTGGTTCCCATTCCCTGATAGGTAAAGTATGCAAGTATGTCTAGGGGATCAAGCTGGGCATCGAAGGGACACCGCAATCACACCCTGACGTCTTCCTGTCCTTACCAACATTATTCCCCTACCCAGGTCTTTCTGCCATGAACACATCCTCCTCTGCCTCTGTTTGTGTCATTCCCCACAATTAGAAGACTATTCCCCCTGCTATGTACACCCTACTCAGGCTTCAAGTCCTATGTCTGTTGTGAAACGTTATCTGAACACCCTATCCGGAAGTAATCTTTTCCTCCTCTAAATTCCTGTAGGACTTGTATTGACTACTTATTTCACACTTATTATTAATTATCTGGTATCTTTGAATGTCTGTATATGTTTATGAGTGTAAAGCAATGAATCCGATGTTTTATAATGAATGGGAAAAAATCAATCACATTAGTTACCTCATTCTATATGTCTTATTTCTCTCATCAGATCATAAATTCCTTGCAGTTAGCTCTATTAGGTATACTTGTCTCCCTTGAATTGTGATTTATTTAAGAAATATAGTCTACTAAGCACTGAGTTCAATGGGGGGGATCAATCTCTCATCAGAGAGGCACCGCTACCCCTATTCTTTTCTCTATGGCTGGTCCAAATCACTTATATTCAACTTCTCCCGTTTGCCCTCCTCCAGCACCCAAGCTTATAATCTTAGTAGCACAAGACTGTTTCTCAGGCTTTAGAGTGAATCAAGTGTAAAGGAGAGGGTGAGTTGAAGAACAAGGAGAAACTTCGTGGTGTTCTAAGACAGATATGTGGAGGCAGAAGGTCACTGCAATGCAGCGAAGGTGAGGGGGCAAGGCCAGGTTGGCAGGGACCTTGCATGATGTCATGCTAAGGAGGTCAGACCTTCTTTCTCCTCACTGGAATTGGGAGATTTTTTTTAACCAGTGGAGGGACGTGATCAGATTTGCTTTATTAGAGTTGTGGGAGATGGACTGGGAAGAGGAGGAAAGACTAGAAGAAGGTAGGCCAGTTAGGAATACTATTTCAGGACCTGGATACAGTGGCAGCTGTGGTGGTGGGAATGAAAAGCAAGAGGATGGAATCAAAAGAAGGTGGAGAAAGAATGGACAGAACTTGATGACAGAGATGAGACCAGAGGGATGATGATGGAAGAGAACGAGTGACAGAGGTTTCCACTTCAGACTACGGGGTGGCTCCAGTGCTATTCCCTGAAATTGAGGAGAAGCAGGTTAGCGATGGGCTGGAGTATGTGAGAAGACAATGAGACATAATTTGGATATGTTGAATTTGTAGCTTCTAAAGGATATTTGCATGAGATTGGGGACCTGGAGACAGATATGGGTTGGAGAGACAGACTTGTGATAGGCACAACTCACTCAATAAAATGTATATCTGTCTTGAAGTACCCTGCTCACTCTTAGCCCAATGCATCCAACTACATTTCTTGTCCTACCTGTTTCACCAGATTTTTATAATGTTCCTGGCTCCCAGTTTGTTATACTTTTACTCTTGGCCAGTTCAGAACTCTTTTTATAATATTTTACGTATAGTAGTTATTTAAGTCTTAGGCAATCTGACTCTTAGACATTACTCAATTTAATTTCATAGAGAGTAAAGTTCTGTGGAAGCTCGGGGACTTCAGTTTACTGCACTTAATGTTAAACATTCCGTGGTGTTTCCTGGCCATGTTCCCCCTTTTCCAGCTCACTTCATCCAACTGCTCATGCATATAATCTTTTCTGCCCTCCAGCTTCTATGCTCTTAACCCCTTCTTTACACTTTTGGCCACTGCTTTATTCTTAAAACTTTCTTCTTCCTGGGCTTCATGACATTTCCCGCCTACCTCCAACCTCTCTGGCTGCTATACTTCCCCAAACGCCCACTTAAAAGTTAATGTTTTCTAGGATTCCCTATTTAGCCTTCCCTTCATCTCGTTTTAGTACACACTTAGTGTGACTTCATCCACTTGCGTGGCTTAACAAACAGCCATTAATATTATTTCTAAATCTGAAGGTCTAGCCCAGTCTTCTCAGTCCAAACCCAAATATCCAGCTCTTTTTAGGACACCTTTATTCGAATGTGTTCCACGGGCATTTCAAATCAACTTGTCACAGTGAAGTTTTCCTCTTCTTCCTCTTCTGTATCAGTGATGGTATTGTCACCCTCCCAGTAACCTGTGAGCCATCCCTGACTTCTCCTTTCTCTTTCAAACTCAGTCAGCCAGGAAATCCTGCCTATTTTACATTTTAAATGAGCATTTTCCTAGATGAGAACACAGTGTGGTTGAAGATAACAAAAAGGGAGTGAGACTAGCCTGGTGGGAGAAGTTTTGTTGAGAAACATTGGGAAAAAATGGTTGGATTATTAAGTGGGAGAGTACCTTGGAAGGTAACGTTAAGGCCGCACAGAGTATTTCAGAGTTGATGTGGTTGGAGAACCACCAGACATTAGGCAGATGGATGAAATGGTAATTTCATCAGTCACTTGAAAAAAGGGAGTCAGAGCAACTATTACCTTTGTAACTAGAGACAGCCATTTCTTACACTTCATTGACGACATGAGGAAAAAACCCGAACAAGTTACAACTAGAAGCTCAGAAAAGCTGACCCTGAATTTAAATGAAGTACAAGTGCTACTAAAAAATAAAAATAATAAGTTCTCTTTGAAGAAGACAAATTGAAATTAGGCATTAATGATATAACTAGAAGTAGACTGTGTTGAAAATAATTGCAAGAATGACATCATTTGATGGAAAAGTGCTTATAAGCCAATTCCTTAACTGTAAATAATTTTAAAATTGAATATCTATAGACATCTTTTTAAAAAAATCACCAGCCTTCCCTGGTGGCGCAGTGGTTAAGAATCCGCCTGCCATTGCAGGGGACACGGGTTCGAGCCCTGGTCCAGGAAGATCCCACATGCCGCGGAGCAACTAAGCCCGTGCGCCACAACTACTGAGCCTGGGCTCTAGGGCCCGTGAACCACAACTACTGAAGCCTGCTTGCCTAGAGCCCATGCTCCGCAACAAGAGAAGCTACTGCAATGAGAAGCCTGCACACTGCAACGAAGAGTAGCTACCGTTCTCAGCAACTAGAGAAAAGCCAACACGCAGCAACGAAGACCCAATGCAGCCAAAAATAAATACATAAAATAAATAAATTTTTAAAAAATCACCAAATTGAAATGTAATGATGATTTCCTAAAACATCTGGATTTCTACATGCCTCAATAAAAATTTTAGGCTAAATAAGCTCTGTTATAATATAACACACTATGTGACATATTTATATATTGATAAACATGGTAATTTCCATTTAATTTGGCTTAGATACTAATTAACTCAAAATAAATGCACTCCCCTCACCAATGTAGTAAGTCAATAGGTAAAGAGCTGGGAGAAAAAGTACTCCAAGCCAGGCAGCTCTGTATGTTTCAGAAGCAAAGGAAAAAATAAAAATAGTCACAGTAAACACTGCACTTCTGGAAATAAACTACATTTATGAAGTAGAAGAGTCAAAAAGTGAAAGCTAACCCTCTTTATGTGATGAAAGCATCACTGAGAAACAAATAGCAACCAGAGAATGACTACCAGGAGTTAGCAGTAAAAAAAAAAATGACATTAGAAAAAAATGGCAGATGTGACAGATTTAAAACCAAAGCTTTTCTCTTACTCCTTGTCATTTTCTCCTTTTTTCCTGATTGCAGTTTCAATGATAAAGGTCTATTGAATTGCTGAATTACTTACATGAGGGCCTGGAAAGCACACTTGGTGAGGATACACATTGATTTCCATCCTGTGGCACAAGCTCCGTACCTGGTGTTGTTTGAATCAATGAGGAGGGCAGCTATTTGTTCTCTTGGTTTAACTGCCACAGAGCAGTGATAAATAGGCATCTGATTTCCAGACTAAATCTTGAGCCCCGGCTCTCTGAAAAGGAAGAAAAAAATGAGGTGACTCTAAACTCTTCCTGTATTTCTGGACAGTAGCTTGAAAGTAGGACAGTCAGTGTCTGAGTGTTACTTTCCTGTTTTTGATACACAATTCTACCTGATGATTTTATTTTCCACTAGAAAAATTATTTTCTTCTGAGTTTCTTGAAGGTAGAAACAAAAATCTACAATCAAAATCTCAATAGTCTTTTTCACATTGTTTTCACACAGGTTCATTTAAAACATTTATTGATATGCTACTTAGAGGAAAGAAGTAAAAGAGATTAAACTAGAGGATTTAAGGTTCTTTAATAGTCACAGGCCTCAACATACTTAGAACCCTTAGTTTCATGAGATTGAAGGAAAAATCAATATTGTTGCACTTTATCTAAGCTATATTAGGATAGAAAACTGTTGCTACATTTTATAAAGGAGGAACCTTATACTTTTGGTGCTCAGGGACCCCACAGCCAGATTGGTGGCAAGGGATATAGGCTGATAATCTGCTTATTTTGATTTCATTGGTATATGTTCATTTGAACACATCACCATCCTAGCTTTTTCTACCACATAAAGTTACATTCTACTTAAGGAAAGCTAAAATTAAAAGTGATCCATTTTCTACTGTATAGCACAGGGAACTCTGCTCAATATTATGTAACAACCTAAACAGGAAAAGAATTTGAAAAAGAATAGATACATGTAATGTGTATTACTGAATCACTTTGCTGTATACCTGAAACTATCACAACATTCTTAATCAAGTATACCCCAATATAAAATAAGAAGTTAAAAAAAAAAAAGTAATCCATTTTTGGGAATGCCCTGGTAGTCCAGTTGTTAGGACTCGGTGCTTTCACTGCGGGGGCTGGGGTTCAATCCCTGATGGGGGAAATTAGGTCCCACAAGCCTCTTGGTCAAAAAAAAATAAAAAATAAAGTAATCCATTTTTAGGAAGAGAACATGCTATACTGCCGTTTTTAAAAACTAATGAACATAATGGGGCGCATATAGCCTAGCATAGGCTAGCACATTTACTGAACCAGCACAGGCTGGCACAAACCAAAATATGAAATTGATTTAAAGAATCCTAAATAAAATATTAGTAAATAAAATCTAACTATGTATGAAAAGAATAATACCTAAATGACCAAATAATGTTTGTCTCTGGACTGTGAGGATGACCCAACAAGAAGTCTTTTGATATAATCTGTTATATTAACAGAAAAGAAAAACTAAATAAATTAGATTTTGAAAAAGCATTTGCTTCACCCATTTCTAATTTTAAAAAAAAAAAACAAAAACCAAGACAAAAGCTCTTTTTGTCATGTAGGATATCTGGAAACTTCCTTAACTCATTAAAGTACAACTACCAAAATCTATAGCAAGCCTCACATGTGATGGTGAAACAAAAAAACCTCTCATGCTATTGCCACCACTATTCACATTGCATTGAATGTTGTAACCAGTGTAACAAGAAAAATATATGACATATAAATATTGGAAAGTAAGAATTAAAGCTATTATTATTTGTAGATTATGTGATTGTCTACCTAGCTATCCCAAGAGGATCAACTAAAATAACTATTATAATGAGTGAGAGGTTACTGAGGTGACTAGATACAAAATCCCTAGTAATAATGAACAAGAAAATGTAACAGGAAAAAGAAATCCCATTCACAAGAACCACAAAGACAATTGAGTACTTGGAACTAACCTAATAAAAATTGTGCAAGACTTATATGAGGAAAACTTACTGGAAGAATGTTGATTCTTCCCCAATAATCTACACATTCATTGGGGAGCCCAATGAAAATTTTCACAAGATTTTTAATTGAACATGAAAAGTTGCTTATCAAGTTCTTCTAGAATAGAAAATAAACAAAAATAACCAAAAAAAAAAAAAAAATTGAGGAAAAAAATGAGGTGAATTTGCCCTACCAGATAAGAAAACAATCTATAAAACTACAGTAATTAAAACAATGGAGTGTCAGAGAACAAATAAACATATGGATTAATGAAAGAGAATAGAGTCCAGAAATTGACCCATGTATTCAAAGGAATTCAGTGTATGATAAAGGTGGAATTTCTAAACAGTGGGAAAATGAAAGATTACTCTAAAAATAGTACTAGGACAATGGGAGCCATAATGAAAAAAAATAAACAGAATCACTTCCTCATCCCATACTCAGAAAAAAATCCAGATTGATTCAAGATCTGCATTTATAAAAGTATAGAAGAAAACACCAGACAATACGTTTATAATCATGGGGTGGGAAAGACTCAGTCATCAAGAAAAACCAGACAGATTTTATTAAACAGAAATTTAAAACTCCTCAGAGCAAAAGACTGGGAAAAATATTTGCAACATATACCACAGACAAGTGCTTAATAACTATAATATACATTTAGAATTCCTACAGAGATGTGACAAAACATAAGCAAGCTAATGGAGAAAAAAGGCAGGGGAAAAAACATAATTCTTAGAAGAGGAAATAGAAATATTTCTATAAATATTTGAAAAGATGCTCAACCTCACTAGCACTTAGGGAAATATACATGAAAACAAACAAGGAGGAATTATTTTTTGCCCATCAAATCTTACAAAGCTAAAAGGACTGATAATGTATAATAATGGTGATGGTGTTGGGGAAGAAAACTCTCATACTCTTGATGAGAGTATAAATGGTTGGAGGAACAATTTGGCAACACCTATCAGAATTTGTAATGTACATACTCTTTTGACTCACTTCCACTTCAAGTCATCTATCATATATGTATACCTGCTAACGTGTACAAAGATATATGTACAATTACGATCATTGCACCTTTAAAAAATTGGAGATAACCTAAATAACTCTCACTAGGAGACTGGTTAAATATATATAGAATATCCATACTGTAAAATACCATGTACTTGTTAAAAGGAATACCTAAGTATTCCTTTGTATCAGTATGGAATACTTCTTAAGGCATATTACTAAATGAAAAAGCAGCATCAAAATTATATGAAGGGACTTCCCTGGTGGTCCAGTGGTAAAGAATCCACCTTGCAATGCAGGGGACGTGGGTTCGATCCCTGGTCAGTGAACTAAGATCCCACATGCCGCAGGGCAACTAAACCCCAGCGCCACAAATACTGAGCCCACGCCTCAACTACAGAGCCCACGTGGTGCAAACTACAGAGCCCACGCGCCCTGGAGCCTGTGCACCACAACTAGAGAAGAGAAAACACGCCCGCCACAACTAGAGAGAAGCCTGCGCACCACAACGAAGAGCCCGCACACCACAACGAAAGATCCCGCATGCCTCAACAAAGATCCCGTGTGCCACAACCAAGACCCGATGAAGCCAAAAATAAATAAATTAAATAAATAAATCTTTTAAAAAGCTATATGAAGTGTGATCCCACGTATGTAAAAAATTATCTAAACTATATTCTATGCATTTTATAGACAAGTATGGATATGTAACTAACCGTATTGTAGTCATTAAACCACATGTTTTACTCCTAAAGCAATTCAACATTCAAAAAAGCACAATTCAAACAGGATTTCCAATCTTCATTTATGCCTCTTAAAAACTTAGAGAATTCAGATATATAGTCTTTACTATTTTAACTATTTTACTATTTAGTATTCTCTCTATTCTTTGCTTTTCCATGTAAATTTTAGGATCAACTTGCCAAGTGCCATGAGAAACTCCATTTGGGATTTTTATTGGTTTAATTAATTTTTAAAATTTCTCTGTCCCTATAGACTGAAAACTCCTTGATGACAAGAGACCACGTCTGTCTTGTTCTTACTGTGTTCACAGCACCTAGCCAGTGCCTAGAAGATAGTAAGTACTCAATAAACTCATTCTAGAATGGTTGGATGAATGAATGAATGAACTACGATAGCATAATGATAATATAAAATGTTTTATAGGCGTTAAAATTTTATTTTGGGGCTTCCCTGGTGGCGCAGTGGTTAAGAATCCGCCTGCCAATGCAGGCGACACAGGTTCGAGCCCTGGTCCGGGAAGATCCCACATGCCACAGAGCAACTAAGCCAATGCGCCACAACTACTGAGCCTGTGCTCTAGAGCCTGTGAGCCACAACTACTGAGCCCACGTGCCACAACTACTGAAGCCCACGCGCCTAGAGCCCGTGCTCCGCAACAAGACAAGCCACCGCAATGAGAAGCCCACGCACCACAACGAAGAGTAGCCCCCGCTCGCCACAGCTAGAGAAAGCCCGTGCGCAGCAACGAAGACCCAAGGCAGCCAAAAATTTAAAAATTAAAAAAAAAGAATGTATGCACATGCATTTTTTTTAAATTTTATTTTCAAACTATAGTAAATTATGGGAAAATGTTCACAATGTATTATGTGAAAAAAGTAGGCTTCAAAAATTTTTAAATAAAATGATCCTAATATTGTAAAAAAAAAAATCTATCTATCTATACTATATATAAAGTTTATGTATGCATTAAAAAAACTAAGAAGGAAATAGAAAATAACAGTAGTTGCCTGGGTGGTAAAATTGCAGATTGTAATTTTCTTATTTACACTTTTCTAAATTTTCTATAATTAGCATATAGTACTTTTAGAATAAAATAATAGACATAATTTTAAATGATTAACAAAAGAAAATATCACAATATTTAAAGTTTCTGGGATAGTATGAGAGGGAAGTGCTAATTTGATAAGTTCAGGGGATTAGGTTGAGTTACTGTATTCTAGTTAAGGCTGCAGTTTTGTCAGTGGACCAAAGGAAAATTTTAAACTTTTTCTTTTCACTTGAAGTAGAACACATACACAAAAAAGGGGCACAAATCATAAGGTGTACAGCTCATGAATTGTTACAAGGTGAACACACTGTGTAACCATTGCCCAGGTGAAAATGGACTGTTAGCAGCGTCCAGAAGCCCCCTTCCAAGCACTGCTTCCTCCCTCCTCCATAGAAGCTGCTCACTGGGTTCTGCAGGAGCTCCAGGCTCAGGTTGCCAGGCAAATTCAGGGAAGTCCACTGGGGAAACGGGTAGAAACACCTCTGGGCGAGGGGAAGAACCTTACCACCACCCCAGCCTCCCTCCCAAACTGGGAGCCCCTGGCCACTGCCAAAGTGTGATACCAAGATTTTCTAAAGGTAGAGTTCAACAACACCTAAAATAAAAATTTTAAATACCTCCAGACTCACTCTCTCCTGTCTTCCTCCACTGCATCTGCCATTGTGACCCCAGAGATGGGGAGAGGTCAAACGCCACCACAGCAAGGAGACGAGGCAGGGGAAATTCATGCGAGAGAGAATAAGCCCACTTCTTGCAGCCCCATTGGCTGGTGGGAGGAAGATGGGAGTGGGGTGGGGCGACAGTGATCAGGGGAGCCTGACTTGTATTCTCCTTCTCCAGGCTGAAATCTGGAGTGTGCTCTGGGGTGTTGACAGGTTAAAAGGGATGACAAAAATAGAGGAGATTTGACCCAACTTGCCATTTGGGACCTGGGATGCCTTAGTCTGTTTGAGCTGCTGTAACAAACTACCAAAGCACTACCATAACACATAGTGGTTTATAAACAACAGAAATTTATTTCTCACAGTTCTGGAGACAGAATGCCCAAGATCAGGGTGGCAGTGTGGTGAAGTTCTGATGAGGACTCTCTTTCGAGGTGCAGACTATGGACTTCTCCGCTTCTTGTGGTACCTTCACGTGGCGGAGAGCAGAGGGAAAGCCAGTGCTCCCCTCACTATTTTTTTTTTTTTGGCTGTGTTGGGTCTTCGTTGCTGCTCTCAGGCTTTCTCTAGTTGTGGTGAGCGGGGGCTACTCTTTGTTGCGGTGCGCGGGTATCTCATTGCAGTGGCTTCTCTTGTTGCAGAGCATGGGCTCTAGGTGCGTAGGCTTCAGTAGTTGCAGCACGGGGGCTCAGTAGTTGTGACACTCGGGCCCTAGAGTGTGCAGGCTTCAGTAGTTGCGGCACACGAGCTCCAGTAGTTGTGGTGCGTGGGCTCAGTAGTTGTGGCTCGCGGGCTCTAGAGCACAGGCTCAGTAGTTGTGGCGCATGGGCTTAGTTGCTCCACAGCATGTGGGATCTTTCCGGACCAGGAATTGAACCCGTCTCTCCTGCATTGGCAGGCAGATTCTCAACAACTGCGCCACCAGGGAAGTCCTCCCCTCACTCTTATAGGTGCACTAATTCCATTCATGAGGGGCTCCACTCTCATGATCTCATCTAATCCTAATTACGTCCTGAAGGTCCCACTTCCTAATACATCATATTTGGGGGGGGGTGGTTTCCAACATATGAATCTGGGGGGACACATTTAGTTCATAACATTGCCTCTCAGGATGGGCCCCCTTCACCCGGCCCCATCAACATGGGGTGGCTGCAGAAGTGAAATAAACAGCGTGATAAGGTTAGGGAGAGGGAGGCTTGGACTGAATTTCCCAGATATTCTCCATCTTCTCCTGGATGGCAGTCATTCTCAAGGGAGGCAATTCCATCCCCAAAAGGGGTATATTCCAAAATGTGTATGGGGGCAGGTAATCTTTAGCTGTCGCAATGAAGAACAGGTGCTTTTGGTTTCACTGGGTAAAAAGAACTTTCTTGCAATGCCAGAAATTGTCCTGCACACTAAAAAATTCTCCTGCCCCAAATGGCAGGAATATTTCCACTGAGAAATTCTGCTAAAGTATTATGCCCACTCTCCTTTCACCATATGTAGAAAGCTTAAGGAATTTGCAATTCCATAAAAAATAATAGAATTGTCTTCTGCAATTTGGTTGGGAAGTTCAAGAGGGTTAGGCATCATCATCATGGATCTCCCTCCAGGCACAGAAATTCCTAGTTAATCATTATATATTTACAGACTATGAAGCAAGCCATGGTCTGAACTTGAAGCAGTGTTGCAATCAGAGAAATCAGCTGGGCCACCAAAGAGTAATTGTTAAATAACTCAAAATTTTTCTTACGTTTCCCAAATATGATGAAGGGTATACATAACCCTCAGCAGCATTTTTTTGTAAAATGTCCACTCTTCATTCCCATCCATTTCCTCACATCCAGTTTGCTTTTTCTCACTTAACTAAAAACTCTATTTTAAAAAGCACTCTCCCTCCTTTTCTAGTCTCTGTCACTAAAGCTCAGCTCTGAGGGCTGACTTGGAGAATGTTCTCATTGCTGGGTTTCAAGCTGGGTATCTGGGGGCCCGATGGCTCAGCCGTGAGCAGAGTCTTGTGCAGGGCACCCAGGCGACAGCTGCCCTTTGGTTGCTCATATTTGTCAAGCACACGGCAGACCAAAGACGGGGCCTGACCAGATGAAGAGTAAAGATACAACAAGCCACTTTCATGGTGCCAACTCCCTTGGTCCCTGTCACACACACCAAACAGGACAACACAGAGACAAAAAGGGCCCGTTGACTGCAATGCGAGATGTGGGACACCCCATTGCTGAGGAGCCTATTCTAGGCTACAGCAAGGAGTTTCACATTCTGCAGCCCTATTTTGAGGGGACTGGGGCAGGAAGCCCCTTCCTCCTCAGAACCCGGAAGGCCTAAGAAATCATGCCATGATATCCTCCCGGGGAAGGTAGGGAGGTAGGTGGGAGACGGGCTACAAGCCTCCCATTCTCTCACGTTAAGGTGTCTTTAAATAGAAATGCACACCAAGCAAGGTTATATATTGACCAGTGGGCAAAAATGTTGTGACCAGAGGCTCACAGGAACCTAAGTTTATGTTTCTCTTAGGGGTGATAAACAGTTTGGTATTCACTAACTCAGCGTTTCACAGCAACTGTATAGACCCTACGTACTGCAAAAAATGAGAATAGGCTGCATTATGATGAACACAGCAGTATGTTTGGGCTTCACACACAGCCCATCTCAGGGACTCCTCCTCCCTTCCCAGCGGACCCCAGACCACACTTTGAGAACCGCTGCTCCAGAGCACGACAGTTCAACAGGCTGGCGCTGGGAGTAGACTGTAAACTCCATTAGGGTCACCACAGCTATTTTGTTCATCTTTGTATTTCCAGAATCTTGCATAGTGCCAAGCACATAGTAGGCACTCAATATGTGAATTAAATTAAAATGGGCTGGGATGAGGTATTTATGAGAAGGCTAAAGAAACCTGAGAAAGGCAGAATGGTCTCTTTGGTGCTGAAGGTCAGCTCAGTCTTAATCTTCATGATTTTATGTCGAGAAGATTATTTGATCTATTGAAAGTAATTCAACATGTTTTAGATTATTGAAAGTGAGAACAACTATATCAAAGATATGAAAGAGGATTTTTTTTTTAAAAAAAGTCAGATGTGGAGAAAGCAAACTCATACTCAAAGAATATGAGACATTGATAAATAAATACAAATCTATACTGATGAACTATCTTGATTATTGAAGTGGATTTTGCAGTGTGAATTTTTTTTTTCTTTTAAGATGCAGGATTTAAAATCAGGCCTCACCTCACATTTTTCTAGTACTGTGTTAACACTTATGTAAACTTTAACTACTCTGGATTGGGAAACAAAACATCATTGTTCCTTATCTTTTCTTATACAAACACAAGCGTTTGGTCCATGGCTTTGATGAAATAATGATTGGTAACTCCTTGTGTCAAATTCAGCCTCTGCCTTACTTCCATTTGGCCTATGGCTTCTTCCACAGCAAAGACCAACAAATGACACCGTGTACATTTTTAAGAGGGTCCACAGTTAAATTCTGGTTCTAATATCCCACACAATGGGATCCTTGCACCCAGAAGGTAGAGGAGGGGCAGGCACTAAGCAGATTGCTAGAAACTGGTGGCCATTGCTAGAAACTCCTTCTTGTGTGTGCAAGTGCAAGGGTGAGGAACCACAGCACAGAAGTGAGGGAGAGGAGCCTCTCACAATTGTCCAGCTGAATTAGTTTCCCATGGCAGCCGTAACAAGTCACCGCAAGCTGGGTGGCTTCAAACAACAGGAATGTATCCCCTCACAGTCTAGAGGCCAGAAGTCCAAAATCTAGGTGGTGGCAGGGTTGCACCCCCTCTGGAGGCTCTAGGGAAGGATCGTTTTTTGCCTCTTCTCACTCCTAGTGGCTTATTTGTGATGTGACTACATCACTCTCGTCTCCTGTCCGTCTCCACGTGGCCTTTCTCTGTCCTGTGCATCTCTCCTCTGTGTGTCTCTTGTAAGGACCCTTGTCATTGGATTAAGGGCTTACCTGGATGATCCAGGATGATCTCCCCATCTCAAGATACCTAATTCCAGAAACTCTTTTTCCAGATAAGGTAACATTCACTTGTTCCAGGAATTTGACAGGGACATACCTTTTGGGGGATATGATGGTGAATTTTATGGGTCAGTTTTGCTGGGCCATGGTACCCAGATATGTGCTCAAACATTATTCACTGATTGGCCTCCATATTGTGGGTGGGCCTCACCCAGTCAGTTGAAGGCCTGAATAAAACAAAGGCTGACCTCCCCAGAGCAGGAGGGAATCCTGCCAGCAGACAGCCTTTGGACTTCATCTGCAATATTTGTTCTTCCTGGGTCTCCAGCCTAACTGCCTTTCGACTCAAACTACAACTCTTTCCTGAGTCTCCAGCCTGCTGCCTCCCCCATCAGATTTTGGACTTGCCAAGCCCCCATAATCATGTGATCCAATTCCTTAAAATAATCCTCTTTCTCTCTATATATATTTACATCCTATTGGTTCCGTTTCTCTGGTGAACCCTACCTAATACAGCAGACCACCATTCAACCCACTACACGAGTATCTACCCCAGGGGAGGGGGGATTTGTGAACACTTGAGACTTCCCTTGAATGTGGGGATAAGTGTAAAGGTATCTTGCAGTGGACAAATCCATTAAGTATTAGTTCCTGACGTGGGGTGCCATGGGTGTTACACACTCTCTAAGTGTCTTCCCTTCCCAGTTCTTTTAATTTTCTATTAGTCAGGGTGATTTCTTATCAAATTCCGCACAGTGGCTCAGCAGATGGCCTCACCACTGACTTCATGGAGACAGAGAACCTTCCAAGGAAACTCCCTCCTGCTTCCTACCCTAAGCTGAACATTTGCTATAGACTGACTCACTCTTCTCCTTGCCTGGCAGATAGTGAAAGGAGCAGGGCTGTGAAGTCAGCCAGAGCTGTGCTTGAATTCTGCTCTGCCATTTACAGTTGATTGATCTTGGACAAGTTGCTTAACTTTTCTAAGGCTGACAGTACTTTTGAAGAGATAATATTCAGAGGGCTGGTACCAGGCTGAAGGAGATACTGACGCAAAATGTATACCCAGTACCTGACACTCAGTGAATTTCTTTCCTTTCCCCCAACCAGGACGGAATGGTGACAAGGCCCTAATGAGCAATGCAGGCAATGGGGGAGACAGTGCATCTTGGTCTGATGACTGCCCTATCTGCTTGTAATGTTATTTTACTTATATTTTTTCCTGAAATTAAATCAATTCTTTTTTTTAAATTAGCCTTGTCCTAGACACTTGTGAAATCATGGGTTTAACTTGCTAATTATATATAATATATTTTTTTATTAATTAATTAATTTATTTATTTTTGGCTGTGTTGGGTCTTCGTTGCTGTGCATGGGCTTTCTCTAGTTGTGGTGAGCAGGGGCTACTCTTCGTTGCAGTGTGTGGGCTTCTCATTGCGGTGGCTTCTCTTGTTGCAGAGCACGGGCACTAGGTGCACGGGCTTCAGTAGTTGTGGCTCGCGGGCTCAGTAGTTGTGGCGCACGGGCTTAGTTGCTCCGCGGCATGTGGGATCTTCCCGGACCAGGGCTTGAACCCGTGCCCCCTGCATTGGCAGGCGGACGCTTAACCCCTGCACCACCAGGGAAGCCCTATATATTTTTTTTCCAATGCACAGTAAATACACTTAGTCACTCATTCAAGAGTGCATTTTATGATCTCAGTAGGGTTAACAGGCTAGTTATAAATCTTTTTTCTAATATGCAATAGATGAATACGTTCAAGTAGTCATTCATTCAGCAGGTATTAGAGTGCCTTTTTTTGTGCGAACAGCCTGGCACAGCTCTAGGCTCTGAGCACCCAGGCAAGGCAGTTGACTCCAGACGCCACTCATTCCCGGGGCTGAGAGGGTCAGTCGCACTGGTTAGGAAGCTCTGTCAAGTGTTTACCAAGGTACCTAGTTGGGGGGCACTAAACCCCAGGCCTCGAGTCAGAGGCTTTCTTCTGCTCTGCATTTGCCCCCATGCAATGGGAGGGAGGTAAGAAAGGGCGGTGGATCTATTTTAGACCCTGGGTGTCTTCTTGCTTTCCATCTGATTCTTCCTTATAGGTGACTGAAAGAAAAATTGACTCATGCCTGCTCTGTGGGTTTGGCCATCGTGTGTGTGTGTGTGTGTGTGTGTGTGTGTGTGTGTGTGTGTGTGTGTGTGTGTGTGTGTGTGTGTGTGTGTGTGTGTGTGTGTGTGTGTGTGTGTGTGTGTGTGTGTGTGTGTGTGTGTGTGTGTGTGTGTGTGTGTGTGTGTGTGTGTGTGTGTGTGTGTGTGTGTGTGTGTGTGTGTGTTTTCTCTCCCTTTGTTTCCTCTTTCCAGGCAGCTGCATGAGTAAATGGGCTCAGGACCTCACAGTGACTGGCCAGCCAGCCACACTCCCCCACTTCCTTTTCCTCAGGGGTCCACATTTTGCTCACAAGGCTGCCCTGGGCTTCAGGACCAGGCCCCGATAAGATGGCAAGACTCAGATTTGGGGATAGTGTAGGAGAGGCCAACTTTCGGCTGAGCCAAGAGCCCCAGCCCAACTTTACCTGCGCCCATCAGAGACGCACCCAGGGTTCCACACGCTGCCTGCCCTCTCACAATGCCTCCCACCTCCAGCGTGATCTGGGGACCCGGCTTTGTCAATACCTGTTCAGTCTGTACCTTTCTCCAAGGGCTTCCTCTCTGAGTACCAGCGTGTTTCTCTATGGCAAAACCAAACACAACCCGTGCAAACCAGTTCTGTTACGTGCCCCTTGCATGTCAGTGCTGTGCCTCTCCTTCCTCACGACAGCATGCTGGGAGAATGGGGTACACTTAGGGTCTCCCCATGCCAGCCACCTGCTCGTTCCTGACTTTCCCCGGTCTGTCCTCAGGCCCCACCACCCTCCTGAAATGGCTTTAACAGTCAGCAGTGACCTTCCCAGGCCCCTCACGGACCCCAGCAGCCTGGGGCGCGTGGACCCTCCCTGGCCGCCGGCACGTGCTGCCCCATCTCAAGGCTCCCGGACCCATCTCCTCCTCCCCGCAAGACGAGGGCCCTCCTGTCTCCCCACCCTCGTCCTCTCCTGCAGCAGCCCCGTCTGTGCCCCCTGCCCTTCCACCCTGCGTTGGGCCCTCGGCCTCCATGAGAGAAAGGCTGCCGCACTTGGCTGTTCTCCTTCCTTCTTGGAGCCCAGAACTAAAAATAGAAATGGCCAAAGCCTCATGACCAGGCTTCTGGGAAGGCCGGTGGGAACAGCTCAGGGTTTCAGAAAGGAAGCGTGATGTGAGCCCGGGAGTCAGGCGGCCCAGAAGAACGAGGAGATTCCTAAAGAATGGGGCTTGGCAGACCCGCCGCCCTGCCCTCTGTTGACAGGGAGCCAACTGGTGAGCTGCCAAGGCCAAGTGCAGACCTGGGCGCCTGGGTCAGAGGGGCGTAAGTCACAGCTTATCATCATAGACTATGGACGAGAAGGCAACCTAGGCGCCAGGTGAGGGTGAAGTCAACCTTTCACCTTAAACAGCTGTGGATGGAGCATAGGGAGAAGGCAGGGCTCCTGAGGCACCAGACTGTGTCAGGGTGACCTGAGGCTCCTCCAGTAATGGTGACGGGAAAATAGAGGCCCTGGGAAGTGCTCCAGGGACGGCGGGTGAGCAGGGCCCACCCCCTGCTGCTGCTTCAGGCTCCCTCAACCACCCACGCTGCACAGACCTGGAGGCCCTTACAGATAGATGCTCCTTTTATCAGGCAATGGCGATACCTGTTTTAAACATCAGCAGGTTCTGAATGCAGCCGGCAGAGAGCTCTCCACTGTTCAGGAAACAGGCGCCCCGGGGAGGAACGAAGTTGTGCTTTCCCAGAACTGTGCTCAAGTGCTGCTGGAGAAGCCCAAGCTCCTTCAGACTCCTTGGGCAGACGCACCGGAATGCGATGAGGGAGTAGAAACAGGTGGCTCCCACCTACCCGATTACGATTACAGCAGCAGCTTCCAGAGGCAGAGGGGATGAGTTAGCGTCAGGCATAACTGGGCAGGAAGCCCCAGGCTGTGGTTTTTACCAACAAATATTTGTAAATAAGTTGCAGAACCCCTAACACACTGTTCTGGGCTGTGTACGTGTGCGTGTGTGTGGGTCTGTGTGTGTGAGATGGGGGACACATTTACGAGAGTATAAAATAAAGCATGCAGACACAGAGGGGAGGAATAGAAGAGATGGATGGTAGAGTGGAGTGAGACCTGCAGTCAGGACCCGAGAGCCAGAGGAGGAGATGAGGCCTAAAGAGACTCTTGTGGCCTAAAGCAGCAGATCTTATTCTTGAAGGATCTCCAGGAGCTGTGCTGCACTTCCTAAGAGACGGTGTCCAAAAGCAGGAGGCATCTGTCAAGTAGAAGAGAAAAAGGGCTGTTGACCAGCAGGCCAGACACGGATGAGAAGAGCCAGTGGTCTGGGAGCAGCGGGGGCAGCACCAGATCCCCAGGGCTTGTTAAGCGCACCTGGCACCGTCCCTGCTCTCCTGCATCTGTTTCTGCTGTTAGAGCATGGCTCAAAATCAAAACAAATAAGTTAAACCTTTTTCCCTCCAGATTTTCCTTTTCTTCTTAACGATAAACTTATTTTGTATGAAATATAAGAGGCAATTAGAGAAGAATATAACAACCGAGGTTTAAAATTTTAGCATTATGCCATTTTGCATCAGATCTTGTTCAGAGAGAAAATATCACAGATGCAGTGGATCTGTGGATCCAGTCTTTCTAAGAAGCTGCTTCATCTCCAACAGCCCCATGGTCAGTGGGGCTGCCTTGTGGGAGTGGACAACACATCCCTCTGAGAGTGATGTAGGAAAGCAGGAGCTGAAGTGGTCCCTAAATTCACTCTCTCTTCTCAGGAAGGAGGGCAGATGGCAGAGGGTGGGTGTGTGGGCAGGTCTGTTGTTAAATGAGGTCTAAAGAAACAGGATATCTAAAGACGGCTTCAAGCTGTATCCATGTAATTAAGAGCTCTGGCCCAAGCACTGGTACCAGTTTTTCTTGTTTAGGACTTTAGTCTTGCTGGTTGTCCTTTCACTCACATCTTTATTGAATTTTATACCCTTATTTATCATGTGCCCTTTTAACTGCCAGGGTTCACGAACCATTACTGTAATTTTCCACTTATGTGACTTGATCTGCAGATGGGTGCTACCATACTTAATCAAATATTTCCTGTTTACTCACCTGCAAAATTAGGACAATAATACCTATTTCAAAAATTTCCCAAGGTTTGAGATAATATATGTAAATCACCTAGCGCAGTAATTGGCAATATAATAGTAAATGTTTTTTCCTTTTTCTTTCTAAATTCTCATAAAGCATCTGTTTGAGAACTCCATTTAGGATTCTCGAAGAATTGCCAACAAGCACCACAGTTAGAATTTCTGGAAACTACTTTTGGCTCAGTAATGGAAATTGTGGCAATTCCTTTCTTCTGATTAACCTAGATGCTGGAAAACCTGCAGGAGTTAACAGTGTTAAAGTATGATTTTTTTTAATGTAAAAATATAACAGTTACACAGTTATAAAATGAACGGGTCAAAGATTAGTTTGTGGGTATCACACTGGTACCCATTAATTAATGAAGGCACCAGTAAGATGTTAAGACTGTTTCAAAGGAGAATCTGAGGAACAGAGAGGCAATGACAAAAGATAAAATGGTTTTGCTAATACACGCAAAACTGGTTAATATTCTCACGCAATAAAATATAATGTTTGGGGTTACCTTTTCTACAGAGGAGAAATCAATTGTATCTTCACCAGACAAAATTCACTTGCATTGCTAGGGACAAGAACCTTTTGCATTACTATAAATTTTTTTACAAATTTACTTCAGCTCCTCCAGAGATGGAAAATAGCCTGGTCAATAAGAAATCAATTTGCATAAACTTGTAGAATCAGAAAATGACAGAGATTCCAGCAGGCAACGATAAGCATTCCACTGAAAGGAAACCTAGTAATCTCTCTTGTCCATTTCCAAATCTTGGACGGTTTTCCCCAGTGATACCTATACAATTAGACTGTGATCTAGGAGGGAGGCTTTGGAATTTTCTCACCCTGAATCATGGGATCAGGCCCCTGTTATAGCCAGTGCCTCACTCCCCGTCTCTGATTACAGGAATTCTCCTCTCCCTGAGCCATGATGCGGATTAGGGTGAGGGTGCTGAGGCAGCCAGTTCCGACATTAATCATTTTGTTCCTGTGTTCTGTAGCTCAAGGGCTAGCTGTATGTGTAGCACCACAAACTGCTCCAACTGGCTTCCCAGACTGCTCTCCTACTTTGCTCTTGCAAACCCTCAACCCAAGCCCGAGAAATAATTAACAGACCCTGAGGGACTTCCCTGGTGGCTCAGTGGTTAAGAATCCACCTGCCAATGCAGGGGACACGGGTTCGAGCCCTGGTCCGGGAAGATCCCACATGCCGCGGAGCAACTAAGCCAGTGCGCCACAACTACTGAGCCTGTGCTCTAGAGCCTGTGAGCCACAACTACTGCGCCCACGCACCACAACTACTGAAGCCCACACTTCTAGAGCCCGTGCTCCACAACAAGAGAAGCCACCTCAATGAGAAGCCTGCGCACCGCAATGAAGGTAGCCCCTGCTCACCAGAACTAGAGAAAGCCTGCATGCAGCAACGAAGACCCAACGCAGCCAAAAATAAAATACATAAATAAATTTTTTTTAAAAAGCATCTGCCCTCCAATGCAGGGGACACGGGCTCGATCCCTGGTTAGGGAACTAAGATCCCACAGGCCGTGGGGCAACTGAGCCTGAGCGCCACAACTACTGAGCCCAGAAGCTCTGGAGCCCATGCACTCTAGAGCCCGTGTGTGCCACGACTAGAGAGCCTATGTGCAGCAACTACTGAGCCTGTACACTATAGACCCTGCGTGCCATAACTAGAGAGAAGCCCGCGTGCTGCAACGAAAGATTCCATGTGCCACAACTAACACCCGATGCAGCCAAGTAAATAAATAAATACTAAAAGAAAAGGAAGAAATGCTTCTCAAAAACACACACACACAAAAAATAACAGACCCTGAAATTTGCCAAATTTCACAAAATGGTTTGTTGAACAATTCATCATGTACTGCCTTGGAACACCTTTTGTGTCATATTTTTTAACTTGTCCACAATTTTTTTTTAACATCTTTATTGGAGTATAATTGCTTTACAATGGTGTGTTAGTTTCTGCTGTATAACAAAGTGAGTCAGCTATACATATACATACATCCCCATATCTCTTCCCTCTTGCGTCTCCCTCCCACCCTCCCTATCCCACCCCTCTAGGTGGTCACAAAGCACCGAGCTGACCTCCCTGTGCTATGCGGCTGCTTCCCACTAGCTAACTATTCTCCATTTGGTAGTGTATATATGTCAATGCGACTCTCTCACTTCGTCCCAGATTTGTATACAATTTTTAAAAGAGTTATTTCCTCTGTCTTCAATTAAGGTACACTTCTTTGATAGCAGAAACGATCCCCCTCTACCAGCACCCAATATTAGGTGTTAAATTAGGTGTTCAAACAGGTGTTTAATTAGATGTTAAACAAATATTGATTGAAGGGATAGATAGAAGGTGAATAGAGAACTTCCCTGCTCAGAAAAACTCTTTGACTTCCCAGTGCCTTCAGAATAACAGCAAACCTATCAGAGACCTCACCCTCCCCATCCACGTTGTCTACCTACTCCTGCCAGCCGGATGCTTACTCCCAATACATTTTTTTTTTTTTTTTTTTTTTTTTTTAGCAGCTCTGTAACTCCTCTCTCAACCTGGAATGCTCTTTCCCTTCACCTTCAGGGCTTAACTAAAATACCGTCTCTTCCACGAAGCCTTCCCTGATCCCTTAGATGTGACCTTATCACTTGCCTTGTCCTCTCAACAGCTGGAGTGAGACCATGAAAGATGAAGGCTGTGGAGCCAGGTGGCCTGAATCCACTTAGTTTTGTGACCTTTGGTGAGTGACGAAACCATCCTGTGCCTGAATTTTCTAAGGTAAATTTGGGGAGAATAGTACTGCTCACCTCAGGGTTTTTGTGAAGATTAAATAAACGAATACACTTAGAAGACACCTGGGGACTTCCCTGGTGGTCCAGTGGTAAAGAATCCACCTTACAATGCAGGGGACGTGGGTTCGATCCCTTGTCAGGGAATTAAGATCCCACATGTCGCGGGACAAATAAGCCCGCACGCCACAACTACTGAGCTTGCGTGACTCAACTAGAGAGGCTGCGTGCTGCAAACTACAGAGGCCACACACTCTGGAGCCTGCGCGCCACAACTAGAGAAGAGAAAACCTGCGTGCCACAACTGGAGAGAAGCCCGCGCACCACAACGAAGAGCCTACATGCTGCAACAAAAGATCCCGCATTCCTCAATGAAGATCCAGCATGCCGCAACTAAGACCTGACGCAGCCAAAAATAAATTAAGTAAATAAATAAATAATAAATACATTTTAAAAACACGAATTACAATTTAAAAAAAAAGAAAAGAAGAAGATGCCTGGAACATAGTCAATGCCCAGGAAGATTAGTTATTATTATTCCTTTTGGATGCTCTCCTAATTCTATACTGGAGCCTTGTCCAGTTAGTTCATTCTGTCTCACATAGATTTTATTTACTGGTTGCTCCTCTGACCCATGGCTGAAGTAAGTTCCTCAAGGGATGTTTAGGGAACATTTGCTGAATGAATGAACAAATTAAAGAATAAATGAATGGTTAAATGCTGCCCTGGCTTTCAGTAAATAACTCCTCATCAAAAAGCAGATTTTTTCCTCATGGTATGTGGGACTTTTTTTTTAAACCACCAAAACTTTTGAGCTTCTCTTTTGCAATTTCAGGCCTCTGTTTGCTCTGAAGTGTAATGTTTGCATAGATGTGACACCTACAGCAGCAGGATCTTTCCGGCATAAACCATCTTGGGCATATTTGTTTTCTGGGTGTAATTCAGAGTAGTAACTTGATAGTCAATTTGTCTTGCCTTATAAAATTCACACATATAGTTAATTTTTTCCTAATGCAAGTCCCAATGCAAGTTGGAAGGAAGGAACATTACTGCTGGAAAGTTATGTTACCTTGAGCAATTCACTTCCACAACCTTTCTATTTCCTTAGTTTTAAAAGGAGGTGATTTCACTGCTTATGAGGAGTGAATGGTTTGCGCCACACATCTAGCCGCCCAACTTTTTTTTTTCCATATAGAAATCTGTACTTTCACCTTATTTGGAAAATTGAAAAATTTGACAACTCTGAACCTTTATTCCCTCTAAGAAATATTGGCTGGCACTGAACAGGAGTTGTGAGTTGGGTAGGCACTCTCCAGACTGCCACCGTGCCACCACTCCAAGTTGTCTCCATGACACCCCTTCACTTCTCTGTGTTATTTTCCTATGGCTGCTGCAACAAATTACCACAAACTTAGTGGCTTAAAACAACACATACTTATTATTTAACTCACATATTTCAGAGTTCTGAAAGTCAGAAGTCCAAAATGGGTCTCACTGGGTTAAAAACAAGGTGTCTAGCCCCCCAACTTTTAAGACTCCCACCTGAGGGACAGGCCCGCAAAACACCTAGCTCTGAAAGACAATGGGGCTGGTGTCCACAAGACCCACAGGACTATAGCAAACGAACCGTTCCTTATCCGTGCCTGAGCGTTCCCCACAGCTATCCCTGCACAGGGCTCAGCGCAGAGGGAGCTCAAAAAAACGCTCACCTCCTAGGCTTTCCATGAAAGAGGTTTGATTGCTTACTTTACAAGCTGCTGCCTGAGGGTCTGGCTTCTAATTTAGCACACAATGAGGGGCTGGCTGCGATCCTCCCTAGAGTCCAGAGTCTGGAGTTTAGGAAAGCTGGTGGGCACTTCCCCTGCCTTCTCCCGCCAGTTGCTCCAACAATAACATTAAGTCATCAGTATCTCCCTAGAAGGAGTTTGTCCACACCCCAATTTTTAGGGCTGCCACCCAAAGGACAGTCCCCCAGATCACTCAGCTCTGAGAGCCAAGAGGGCTTGCATCCACGAGGCCCCCAGGACAATAGCAAACAAAGAAGCAGTTTTTAAATGGGTTACCCCAAACTATCTATAGGTTCAATGCAATCCCTCTAGAGATTCCAATGGAATTTTCACAGAAAAAAATTCTAAAATTTGTATGGAACAAGAAAAGACTCCAAATAACCAAAGCAATCTTGAGGAAGAACAAAGCTGGAGGCATCCTGCACCCTGATTTCAAACTATATTACAAAGCTATAGTAATCAAAACAGTATGGTATTGACATGAAAACGGACATAGACCAATGGAACAAACTAGAGAGCCCAGAAATAAACCCATGCATATATGGTCAATTAATTTTTGACAAAGGAGCCAAGAACATATAATGGGGAAAGGATAGTTTCTTCAATAAAGGGTGTTGGGAAAACTAGCCTGCCACATGCAAAAGAATGAAATTGGACCACTGTCTTACAAAATACACAAAAATTAACTCAAAATGGGTTAAAGACTTGACCTGAAACTGTAAAACCCCTAGAAGAAAACATAGGGACTAAGCTCCTTAACATTGGTCTTGAGATGATTTTTTTGGGAGTTGACACCAAAAGAAAAGGCAACAAAAGCAAAGATAAACAAGCAGCACTACATCAAGCTGAGAAGCTTCTGCAAAGGAAAGGAAGCCATCAACAAAATGAAAAGGCAGGGACTTCCCTGGTGGCACAGTGGTTAAGAATCTGCCTGCCAGTGCAGGGGACACGGGTTCGAGCCCTGGTCCGGGAAGATCCCATATGCCATGGAGCAACTAAGCCCGTGCGTCACAACTACTGAGCCTGCACTCTAGAGCCTGCGAGCCACAACTACTGAGCCCGCGTGCCACAACTACTGCAGCCCATGTGCCTGGAGCCTGTGCTCTGCAACAAAGAGAAGCCACCGCAATGAGAAGCCCGCACACTGCAACAAAGAGTAGCCCCCGCTCATCGCAACTAGAGAAAGCTTGCGCACAGCAACGAAGACCCAACGCAGCCAAAAAATAAATAAATTTTAAAAAAAAGTGTTAAAAAAACAAAATGAAAAGGCAACCTATGGAATGAGAGAAAATATTTGCAAACCACATATCTGTGGTAATACCCCAAATACACAAGAATGTTATACAATTCAATAGCAAAAAACTCCCAAATAACCCCATTTAAAAATGGGCAAAAGGGGGACTTCCCTGGTGCTCCAGTGGCTAAGACTCTGCGCTCCCAGTGCAGGGGGCCTGGGTTCGATCCCCAATCAGGGAATTAGATCCCACATGCCACAACTAAGAGTTCGCATGCCGCAACTAAAGATCCCATGTGTGGCAACGAAGATCCTGCGTGCCGCAGCTAAGACCCAGTGCAGCCAAATAAATAAATAAATAAATATTTTTTAAAAAATGGGCAAAGGACTTGAATAGACATTTCTCCAAAGAAGACATACAAATGGCCAACAAATATATGAGAAGGTGCACAACATCACTAATCATCAGGGAAATGCAAATCAAAACCACAGTGAGATATCACCTCACACCTGTTGGAATGGCTCTTATGAAAAAGACAAGAGATAAATGCTGGTGAAGATATGGAGAAAAGGGAACCCTTTTGCACTATTAGTGGGAATGAAAATTGTTACATCCATTATGGAAAACAGTATGGAGGCTGGTATACAAACTGTCAGAGATAAGATGAATAAGCCCTGAGGATCTAATATGTGACATGGTGACTATACTGATAATACTGTTTTGTATAATTGCAATTTGCTGGAAGAGTAAGAACTTGTGTTCTCACCAAAAAAAAAAAACAACACCGGTAAATATATGAAGTGATGGATGTGTTTATTAGTTCAATGGTAGGGGTACTTTCACAATGTAGACATATACAAATCATCATGTGCACATTTAAAATACCTTACAATTTTATTTGTTAATTATACCTCAATAAAGCAGAGAAAAAAGAACAAGGCCTGGCATCAAGTAGGCACTTGATGTTAAATAAATGGTTATACTCAGGGATGAAGTGACAAGGGCTTGGGCTAATTGAAAAAAGGGTTCAGATGTGAAAAATATTATGAAGAAGCACCTTCAGAACTTGGAGAGAAGACCTAGGCATGGCTGAATTAAATAACTTAGCAACATTAAATGCATACAAGGCAAGAATGCAAGAAATGTCATAAAAATCACATGATCATCATCAGATAAAAAGCATAGGCAACAGTATGTCCATACAGAGGAGAGGGCATCACTTCAGTGTGGACAGGAAAGGCTCCCGCTGGGCCTCAAAGGATGGCTGAAGCAGGGGTATGCTTCCTGTTAGGGTGGTGGTATAAGGCTAAGCCAGACAGAAACTCCTGGAGCCAAGGGTTTACATGGGACTGTCCCTGTGGTGGCCTAGAGACCCCTGGCTGCCAGGGGGGAGAGGCCAGATTTCCACCCTCTAGTCCTTCAGATCAGAACTAAAGCTCTGTCTGTTTTGTATTTATAACAACCAGCCAGGGCTTTCCTGGTGGCGCAGTGGTTAAGAATCCGCCTGCCAATGCAGGGGACACGGGTTTGAGCCCTGGTCTGGGAAGATCCCACATGCCACGGAGCAACAAAGCCCGTGCGCCACAACTACTGAGCCTGTGCTCTAGAGCCTGTGAGCCAAACTACTGAGCCCATGTGCCACAACTACTGAAGCCCGCACGCCTAGAGCCCCCAAAACAAGAGAAGCCACCGCAATGAGAAGCCCGTGCACCACAACAAAGAGTAGCCCCCGCTCACCACAACTAGAGAAAGCTCGCGCACAGCAACAAAGACCCAACGCAGCCAAAAATAAAAAAATAAAAATAAATAAATAAAATAAGTTTGAAAAAATAAAATAAAATAACAATCAACCATAATGTATAGGTTATGTATAAATTGCTTTCTGATACAAGCTACCTTCTTTTTAAAAGTGTTTCTAGAAAAAATAAAAATGCAACACAAGAACATGGCTTTAAGACCTTCTTAAAAGAGAACTGAATCCCACGATTGTGAGCTGAGATTGGTTTCATCCCCATAGTGCCAGGACACACACATACCTTCATATTCAAGGAGCATTTGGTGAATGGGTGAGTAGATGCAAGAATGGACCTGAGGTGGCCGTCTGGATCCCTCAGTGGACTAGAGCAGGGTGACAAGGGTGTTGATGGGGGCCAGGTGAGCCATCCAGAAAGAGGTCTAATGAACAGGTTTTTAAATCTGAGGCAAAGAGAGCAGAAGCAGACGTCTGCCTTTGTGGGTCCGGCTTTGTTCAGCCTCAGAGCTCTGTGTGCGGGAGATAGTGTGACCTTTATTTCCCCTGTGTCCGGTCAAAGAGGCTTTCTGATTAATGTTTGCAGTACACGGAGACAATAAACATAGGCAAGTCTGGCCTCTGGAGGGAGAGGTCTGGGGTTGGATCCTTTTCTCCAGTTTTGGCAGTGCCGACGATGGGGGAAGCATTATTTTTAAATCTTTGCCAAATGACATTTTGAAACCCGCACACGTTGGGGTGCGCCAGGCCAGAACCCTTGAAGAACAGACAGGCAAGGCCACGGGAGCACTCGGCTGCCCAAGGTGCACTGGCAGCTTGAAAATCCCCCTATCACAGGCCCCGCTCTTTGTTTAGATGAACACTTTCTACAGCCAGAGGGAGGCAGGGACAGGCATTGCTCTTCTGGGGGGAAGAGCCCCAGGCCTAGTGGGAAGAACATTATTTTGGACACTGACAGATCTGGGTTTGGAGTCTGACACTCATGGAAAGCCTGGGGAAGTTATACATAATTCCTGCCTCTTGCCAAGTCAATCTTAATCGGAAAATGTAACATTTAGCCCTGCATGAATAGCACTTAGAAGAGGCCAAAGGAGGCGAGAGAGAGAGAGAGAGAGAGAGAGAGAGAGGTGAGAATAAAGGGGGAGCCAGGCTGCAAGACCCAGGCCAGCTCTACCAGGCAAAGAGCCCACTGCACAAGCCTTGACTCGGGGACTCACAGTCAGAGGCCCACAGACAGAACCAAGAGGGTCTGTTTTTCCTTAGCAAGGAAAAAATTACACCCTGATTTTCATTAACCTCTAACTGCAATTTACATTGCCCTTCAGTTAAGCATGTGGGTAACAAACCATGTGTTTCAGAGAACCTGTGACTTTATCACAACTAGAATCACAGATGCTTTCACCATCATACTCTGGTTGTCCCAGAGACCCTGAAATATCACTTACATCTATCACTTTTTCTAAAGCACAGCCGTAATTAGACCTATTGCTAGATCATGTCATTTAATGCATTAGTAAACTAGCATTTTTTCCACATCACAAATTTGTTTATATTCTAAAAACTACATTTCCATATGCTCGGTTTCCTCTATAGCCCTCTGTGCTTATTTTACATTAGAATCAGCAATGTGAGACGAGGTCCATAGGCTTCACTGGCCTGCCAGAGGGGTGAGTCAGAGCACACGGAAAGGTTAAGAGCCCAGAACAGCAGCCAGCAAAGGGGAGGTTCTGAAAACACAAGATATATGTTGAGTTCCGTTTCAACATCCTTTTCAGAAGACACAAAGCCCTTTGCTGCTCATGTCTTTTGCCCTCAAAAGTTGATTGAAGGCCAACTGAGAACAGGATGGAGATGTTGGGAGCAGAATGGGTGGAGGGCCCCAGAGACATACAGAAAGGGAAGATCATGGCCGATACTCCCCACTGCCGTCCCCCAACACGCTGTATGGCCGAATCCAAGCTCATAAGCTAGAGCTGAACCAGCAGAGGCTCAGAGCCCGTAGCCTTTGGGCACCCCTCACAGCACAGCAGCAGCTGGCTGCTCACAGACTCAGTAGCTGTCTGCTCAAAACTCCCAGGCTGCTTCTAACACCTGCCCAGCCTACTGAAAAACTTCCAGACCTCAAACATCTTTTCCTTAAGAAGGCTGACATGAACTTTATGGTCTTTGTTTGATGAGTCTATTGCTATTTGATCACTGAGTGTATGAGCCAAAGCTCAATACTAAACACCCACTTGAACTTTGCAGCTTCCGTGTTTCATTAAGAAGGCTATTGTAGAGTCTGGCCATGTGTCAAGGACACGTTGACTCTGGGGCCACCCCATTTACCCGAGTCGGTCCTGGAGGAGGGAAGGGTGTGGCCATGAGCCAACAGGGAGGGACGCGGACCAGAAGGGAGAGGCTCTGCTGGCAGCTGGCAGCCCTGCCTCTCACTCCCTGCTTGACCTCGGGTGACTCTCGTCCCAGGGTGCCTCGGTTTCCCCGTCAGAAGGTTAACCATGGTTGAAGATCAGTGGAAGAGGAAGAGGGAGGAGGGGCAAGGGGGCAGGTGGGTGGGGTTCTGGGAAGCCAGGCTCACACGGGGAGAACCGAGGGAGCAGTGAGGTCTGGCAGGTGGCGGAGTCCCAGCCAGAGACAGACAGGACTCTCAAGGTGCTGGTGTCCCCACTGGTGGCTGGTCATGAGCACAGACCTGTTCCCAGTGCTGGCTGAAAGCCCCCTCCTCGGTGTGGGCAGCCAGAGAAAAGAGGAGTTCTCTGGGCCTGACACCTGCCGCCCCACAGCAGAGATCAGACTGGCCAGCTGCCGTCCTACCCAACTAGTCAAGAGTTCTGCATTTAAATGAGAGAGAAGAGGGATGCAAAGCTGGTCTTTCTGGTAGCTTTCTTTAATTCATTCATTCATTCATTCATTCAGTGTTATCTCTGGATATTTTTCTGCTTCTAAAAATAAAACATGCTTATTGTAAAAAAATTCAACATAATGAAAATCTGAAATCACTGGAAATAATGTTTCTCAGTACTACCCCTTGAGCAAACCATTTATTGTTATGTGTTCATTGTATGTACTTTTTAAAAATTCCTTTATTTTCTCCTTTTTTGGTAACATAAACATGTTTATTTTGGGCAATATAGAAGTATTTGGAATAAAACATCAGAGTTTCTTTCCACACCTTTTGACCCCTAATTCCACTCCCCTCTGCAGATAGAGTTGCTGCTAATGTTCAGGGTTCTTTCTATCCTTCTAGAAATTCAAATGCAGGGAGCTCACTCTCAAGCTTGCTGTCCAGCACCGTCAGTGGTAAGGCAGCTCGTGCCAGTGCAGCCCTGCCCAGCCTCTCCACGCAGCCCTGCTACACTACACTTCTCAGCTAGGCATCAGACCCTGTCCCCTCTGCCCCCCAAAGTCCAGAGGGCACATGTAAGCCCTCTAGTCGTTCCCTGAAGGCTCCTCTCACATTACTTCAGGTAAAGGGGAAGCATCTCTCCCTCCCTGTGGGGAGTGTGGGGAGAGGGGACAGGAAGCCTCCGCACTCCAGTAACTCTCCAGCCCTCTGTCCCTTGTGGGCTGGATGGGGTGAGCATTAATGCCAGCAAGGCTGGTTTCAGGACATCTTAGCATGTCCTGCATATGTGGTCTGGCTCCTCTCTTGGGATGCAGGGGAATTAAGCCTCTATCATGTACTCTCAGCCTTTGGGGTCTCAGCTGAAACAGAGACAGAAAGAGGGTATGTGTGTGTATGTGTACGTATGCTTACGAGCTACCGCAGGCAGGCTTTTAATTTAGCTGCTGATTCTTCTAAACAGTTGTCATTTTGGCCTCCCCAGACCATCCCACCAGTCCTGGAATAGGTCCCCCTGCCCTGCTTCTCAAACTGGGAGAAGCTTAGCACTGGACATACCCAATGTATGCCACGGGGTTTATGAGAGCATCTCATTTATGTAAAAGTTTTGGTGGAAAAGGTGATGTAACATAATTATTCAGTATTTAATACAAGAGGGATACATTGGGAGACATCAAGAACATTTCTCCTTTGCAGTTAGCTGCTTAGGACTTTGGTGCCAGACCTCCAGGAGATGCACAATTATTCTTCTGTGCCCCGAGAGATGTTCTCCTATGTCGTTCTCCTATGCCTCTCGGGACATCTTGAAATGTGCTGCTTCCAAGAAGGCCCCTGCTGATCCCTGCCTCCCAGTAGTCACACCTTTGAGTAGTCCCTTCCCACACTGTGCCAGGGCTGGTCTGTGTGACCAATAGAATATGGCAAAAGAGATGTCATGTCACTTCCAAGATTAGGTTATAAGGTTACCAGGTTATGAAAGACCTGAGTTCTCTTTCTTGGATCATTTGCTTTGGGGGAAGCAAGCTACCATGTGAAGCAGCCCTATGGAGAGGCCATAAGTGAGGGGCTGAGGGCTACCAACAACCATATAAATGAGCTTGGATGCAGACCCTTCAGCCCCAGTTGAGTCTCCAGAGACTGCAGCCCCAGATGACAGTTTAATCACATCTTCATTCACACCTTGAAGTGTGAATCACTTCAATCACACCTTGAGCCAGAACCAGCTAAGCCGCTGCTGGATTCCTGAGCCTCAGAAACTGTGTGACATAATACATGTTTATTATTTTAACCTGTTAAGTTTTGGAATAATTTGTTATGCAGTAAAAAACTAATGCCCTGCCTTATAACACAGTTTCTTTTATAAAACAGCTTGACTACAGGTTGTCTTCCTCTTGATCTCTCTCACTCTTAGCCTTTCTGGCTATTAAAAATTTATGCTGAAGTAAACATGGCAGGCATGGGCCTCCATATGCAACTATTTCTGGACCCCTGTGTGGGTTTAACACAAGGTCAGAAATTCAGGATTACTGCTGCTGACAACTGCAGTTTGAGAGGGCTAACTTCTGGAAGGATGACCTGATCAACAGCCCAGGCCTTTCAACTTGAGCACCTCTCTTCTTTCTGAGTTGCCAAGGGGACATCCAATCTGAGGCTCAGGAGAGACGCAAATCTGATCATTATTGACATATGAGTAATAGCTAAATCCAGGTGATTAGAGGAATTTCCTTGGGGTAAAAACTTTGGTTGAGAACTCTGATGTTTGGGGAGAAATTTGAATAAATTGTCTTTCATCTCAAATATTAGTGCTGCTTCTGTTTAAACACTGGCACTGTTCATGGTTATCTTTTTGAAATCATGAACCCCAGAAGATGTTTGCATGGTTCTATCAGTTATGATCCTATTTTGCCAGTTACAGAAAAGCCAAATTGAACAGGGGCTTTGCTGGCTCACATGGCCAGAAGTCAGATGAGAGTGAACTTTGGTCCCATTTCTTTCCAAATCTCCTTTGCCTTCACGGGGTCAGCTTCATCCTGAGGCTAATTCCTGTAGGATAATTCTGGGTAGCCAGAAGGGACACATACATCCATGTTTACATCCAGGGGGACAGAGGGCATTTCTGAACCAACATTCCAAGTAAGAGCTGGAGATTCACCATAACTTGCCCCTCAAAGCCCTGACTGTGCCCAGAGGAATGGAATGTCCTCACTGGCTTTAACTACCCAGGGCCCACCTGGAGCCAGGACTGAAGTCCATTTCCTCCGGAGAACGTGTGCTGCATGGGGAGGGTGGTGGGGACTTTAAGGAAAAATGAGGGAATGGTAGGTAATGAAAAATATCCTTTAGACAAGCATCTAGATCTGCCATCCTAAGAACATAGTGCAGAGAAAGATGCTGCCTCTTCAGTTTCAGAAGACACTCAATGCTCTAGTCCTCTTTTAGGGGGAAAAAGAACTGATTTTTCATCCAATTCTGGGTTTCAACCACCCATCACCAATATGTGAATGACTCTGGAGTCTTCTCTCCAGATCTTTGCGGGGCCTTTGGTCTCTTAGGGAAGGAGTCGATGGGAAAGTCATCAGTCACGAGCCTGCTGTGTGGGTGGTACTATCGTCAGCACTTTCCCTTGCACTACATTATCTGATTTAGTTCCTTTGATCCTGTGAAGAACCTTATTATCCTCAGTTGATAGATGAGGAAATGATGCCCAAAGAGGTTAAGCAAATTACCCATGGGCACAGAGCTAATTAGTGGCGCATTTCCAGGACTGATTAGGATTCTCAGTGAGTTGGAGTGGACTTAGCCGAGTCAAAACCCCGGACGTTTGTCGTAAGGATGCAAGGGTATCTCGTGGAGCCTAAGGGCTGAGATACAGGTGGGAAAAGAACCAGGCACTGAAAAGCCATCAAGATTCTATTCTTTTATCTCTGCTCATTTCTGTGTTTCTGCTTCATTCTTCTCTCCTCCAGCAGACATGTTCTCTGCTTCTCCAGGTCTTGAGGCAGGAGAAGAGGCCAGTAAGTCACTGTCCTTTTCTTCCTCCCCAAATCCTGGGAAGGCACACCCCCTGATACAGGGGGTGAATGACGTTATCTGAAATGGCCGCTCCCCTGGTCTCCCTTTGGATGGGTGTCAGCTAAGTAAGGCCATGGTGAGCTGAGCAGATACCCCAGAAGCAGTATTTTCTCTGCAGACCAGCAAAAGGGATCACACCTTCCAGCTAGCGGGTTGCTGAGAAAGGAGCTTGGAACCCACAAGTTCTGCTGGTTGCCTACTTTTTCTCTCCGTGGGCATTTGGTCCAAGCAGCCCCTGTGGCTGTTTATTGTGCAATTCACAAAGTGGACTGAGAGCCCGTGATGAAATAGTCACTTGGGACCTCAGAGTTCTCTGCCACGTTGTGTCATGAAGAAATTCTGGGGCATTTCTTCCAGCATGGCCTTTGGTTCCAGGTTGGGTTTGGGTGGTGGATTCCCGGGAAGGATCATAACACTCCAGCCCCTGGGGGGCAAGCAAGGCCCTCTCTGGAGAATTAGCCCTGCTGGACCCTGGGTGGTCAAAGAACTGATGGCATCTGTGTTCGGTGCCCAGGCCAGGGCTTGCTCCTGATAGGGGTCTACTAGTGAGTGAGGCCAGTATGAGGGGCGAGGCTCTCACCTGCCTGAGTTAATGTTGACCTGAACCAATTCACCCCACATGCGAACCCAGGAAGTGCGGTTCTCTCCGAACTGGGAGAGTCACTGACAGCTGGGGCAGCCTCTCCCTGGCGTGTTTGAGTAAAGGAGTGTCTGTTTATCTTCCACTATTCAGAGCCACTAGGAGCCTGGCCCAGGTCAGCATGCTCCAGTTCATGAGGAAGGGAGGGTTGGTCCCCCACCTCTCGGCCAGCCCTGAGGAGATTCCCTCCTGAGGCCTCTGAAGTCAGCCTTGTCTTCTTAGCTGACACAATTAAACGCTTCCAAAACCCAATGGCCCAGGCTTCTCTCCAGAGCTCCAGACCTGGTCATCCAGTTGCCCATTGGACATCTGCCCTTGCGTGTGCACCTCACCGGGAGTCTAAAAGGCCAGGCCCCCATCCTTCACACTCTCCTCTCCCATCCTCACTTTTGTCAAAACTGCTCCTAGTGCAGATTCATCCCTTGGGTGATTGTTCCCACCAGCCAGCTAACCATTCAAGCTGGGGAGCCATTCTCCCTTCCTTCACTCAGGAAACATTTCTTGAACCTTTACCCTGTGCCAGATTCTGTGCTAGGCCCTAGAGGTAAAGACATGCCTCAGTGCAGACTCAAGATGCTCACAGGCTAGCGAACAAACCCCACAAGTACTGACAACACCCTGGGGAAGAGAAATGGCTCATCCCAGGCTGTTACAGAAGGAGTTAAAGCATCTGACCTGACTTACAGTACCAGGAAAGATCTTCTGGTGATACCTGAGTTGAGACATGCGAGGAGAGAGCAAGGGAGGAAGAGGCCTTCCGGGCAGAGGGGTCTGCCTGAGAAAATATAGAGAAAGAAAGAATACGATGTGTCTGGGGAACCTTCAGCAGATTGATACTGTTAGAGGGTAAATTACAAGGCAAAGGGGTCTTGAGCATTGAGGCTGGGACCACAGTCAGCAGCAGACCAAAGGGGGGCTTTTGTTGGAGAGGGGCTCCTGCCGTAAGCTTGGATTGTGTCCTGCAGGCAATGAGAGCCTTTTAAGGGTTTGAGGCTATGGGTGGGGGTGGGGGTGAAGGGAGCCAGATTAATACTTTGAAGGACTCATTTTGGAGGCTGTGGAGAGGTCTGAATATGAGGGGGTGGGGTGCAGAGCTGGAAGCAAGAGCTTGTAAAGGCAGATGATGGAACCTGAACTAGGGGGCTGTGGAGGAAGGGGAGGAGACAAAGGGGAGACTGATTAGATGTCACAGAGGCACAAGATGGATGAGTCAGGGACGACTTCCCTGTTTCTGGCTGGGTTATTTGGGTGGGTGGTGGGGTCAGCAATGGAAACAGAGAATGCAGGAGGAGAAACAAGTTTGGGGGAAATTTGATGAGTTCACATTTGGATGCACTGAGTTTGAGTGCCTGTGGGCTGTTCAGAACGGGGAGGGGGAAGTTCAGGAGGAAATGTTCAAGTAGGCAGAAACTCTGGAGAGAAGCTGGGACCGGAGATGTGAATCTCTGGGTCATGAGGACTGATCAGTTGAATCAGTAGGACAGGATGCGGTCACTCAAGAGAAAGGGTGCGGAATGAGAAAACCAGAGGGTGAGGGACACGTCCTAGGGAGCCCTGATATTAAAGCAGCAGGCCAAAGAAACTCAGAGAGACAGGAGAGAGAAGAAACTCAGGAGAGAAACAGGAAGATGGGAGTGAGAAGAGGACCGTAACAGCCAAAGGCACTTAAAGAAAGGAGTCTTTTAGCTGTAGTGATCCTGTACTATTCTGGGAAACAGATTTTTTTAATGTATGCTTTCTGTAAATAAAAGCAACATTAAAACAGATTTTGGATGTTTATAACCACATCAGTCCTGACCTGCCTGTACATTAAAAGCCTTTTATTTGGAACCTGGTTTTGTACAACAGTGCCCCCTGGTGTAGATGTCATGCTTAAATACTTACCTTTTATTAGCATGGAGGCAATATCCTGGAAATATTGTTGCCGCTCTCACACTTTCTTTTTTAACTTAAAAAGAAAATTCAAAACACAGATGTTTTGGGATGGGGAAGCGTTTAATTTGGGGAGCTTAAGTTTTATGTGATGCAACATTGGGGGTATTGATGTACCTGGTATGGCTCATTTAATATGACAAAAATTTGGAGTTCCCTGGCGGTGGTCCAGCAGTTAGGTGGGCCCTGGTTCAATCCCTGGTCAGGGAACTAAGATCCTGCAAGCCATATGGCAAAAAAAAAAAAAAAAAGATAAAAATTCATTTGCCCACGTTCATTGTATAGCTGTGCTTCTACCAAAGGGTCACAGAGCGGGACCTACAATTTATTTTTAAAATAAAGTTCATAAAATGATATATACAGAAAACTGGACAAATTGTAAGCATAGATTACAATTAATTTCTCAAATAGAACCACTGTGTAAAGAAGCACATAGATTAACAAACAGAAAATTCCTAACAGCCCAGATGCCCCTCGTGCCCTCTGCTCCTTTCAGTCACTACCACTGCTGCCAAGGATAACCACTGTCATGCCTTCTCATGGCATAGATCCATTTTGCTTGATTCTGAAATTTCAATAATTGGAATGATCAGTATGTATTCTTTTGTGTCTTATTCAATATATTCGTTGAGATTCATCCATGTTGCTCTGTGTATTTGTACTTTATTCTCTCTGCTGTTTTAAAAACCATTGCAAAAATCAACCATAGTTTATCAATTCAGTAGTTGGTAAAAATTTGCGTTATTTCCAGTTTGGGGCTATTAGAGTCTGCTATGAACATTCTTGTATGTACTTTTTGTGTATGCATTTCTGTTTGGTATATACCTAGGAGAGAAATTACTGGGTTATAGGATATGCTTAGCTTTAGTAGATACTATCAAGCAGTTTTCTAACTCGGTTGTCCCAACTTATATTCTCATCAACAGTGTATGAGAATTCCCTTTGCTTCATGTCCTCACCAACACATGGTATTGTTAATCTTCTTAATTATAGACATTCTGATGGGTATTGTGTTGTTTTTTTGAAAAACAGCTTTATTGAGATATAATTCACATACAATTCACCCATTTAAAGTGTATAATTCAATGGCTTTCAATATATTCACAGAATTGTGCACCCATCACAACTTCAGAATACTTTCATTACCCCAAGAAGAAACCCATACTCCTTGTCTGTCACCCCCAACCCTCCTAGGTCAGCCTAGTCAACTGCTAATCTACTTTCTGCGTCTACAGATTTGCCTTTAACATTTCACATAAATGGAATCATACCATATGTGGCCTTTCATCTGGCTTCTTTCACTTACCATAATGTTTTCAAGATTCAACAGATTTTGATTCAACAAAGGAACCCTCATGGATCAAATAGTACACCTGGGACATAGAATGCAGGCTTGTTCCTATTTATTCATCCCCCTTTAAAAAAAAATTGCTAACTGTTCACTTACCTGATGGTACATTTCATATTGAACTCTCACAGTTAATTTCATGGATATACTAGGAAGCTGTGCTACTCTGAATCAATTTGTGAGAGCATGGCTGAGGTTTATCTTTGGCTGCAAGAATGAACTGAAGATAAAGGAAGGAGCCCCTTCAACACTTTCCAAGTCAAAATCATTTTGGTCATGCTTTATAAGAAATTCTGGGGGACTTCCCTGGTAGCGCAGTGGTTAAGAATCTGCCTGCCAATGCAGGGGACATGGGTTCGAGCCCTGGTCCGGGAAAACCCCACATGCCGCGGAACAACTAAGCCCGTGTGCCACAACTACTGAGCCTGTGCTCTAGAGCCCGCGAGCCACAACTACTGAGCCCACCTGCCACAACTACTGAAGCCCACGCGCCTAGAGCCCGTGCTCCGCAACAAGAGAAGCCACCACAATAAGAAGCCCACGTACCGCAACGAAGAGTAGCCCCCACTCACCACAACTAGAGAAAGCCCACGCGCAGCAACAAAGACCCAACGCAGCCAAAAATAAAATAAATAAATAATAAGTTGTAAAAAAAAGAAAAGAAATTCTGGAATTTTGAGTTCATTCATTGAAACAGATTCAAAAAAGTTACTGAGATTGGACAAACCTGGCTTTCCCTTGGAGGTACCCCTATAGCTGACTTCTATGTAGAGGTGTGGGGACTTAAAATTCAGTTGAAGACACACAGAGATGCAGGGGAGACGTGAAGACCCATGTACAGACAGGCAGAGACTGGAGTTTTGTGTCTACAGGCCAAAGAACTCCAAGGAGAAAGAAGCATGAAAGATTCTCACTTGGAGCCTCCAGGGAAAAACAAGGCTGCCAACACCGATTTTGAACTTCTGGCCCAAAAGCTGAGAGATTAAATTTGTTCTAAGTCACCAAATTTGTGGAAATTTGTTACGGCAGTCATAGGAAACTAATACATTAAGACCTCCTGATTCTGAAGCTGCCTTGCCTAAGTTGGTGCTTAATAAAAACTTGTGTAGCATAGTTTGTTCATAGGAGACTCCTTAGGAAGGACTTGGATCTCTCCTTATTTTGTGGGAAACAGAAATTGATTGACCTTGAACTATTTCCTTTCTGATTTGCCTCCCCAACTAAAATTTAGTAGCTTGGATGAGACAGAGGATCCAAGTTTCTTTTAGATATTCTGGAATTAGAGTAAACGCAATCTATGTTTCTCCTCACTGATATCAAAACTGGGGCATTCTGAGCCTGAATCACCATAGATTGAGATAACATTTTTTCTTGGCAAGGCTGGCTTTGTTTTGGTAATGGAGTCAAGGTTATTGTTCTCTGATTTAGCTGAAGTCCAGTATGAACATATCCAAAAGCAGAAGGGGAGAAAAAGAACCAACTAAAACATGTGGATACCATATTGCTTGCACTGACTACAGAAATGTCTATTATTACCAGGATTACGTTGGCACTGTCAGAAACCTACTTGGCACATGTTTGGAGAACTCTTCTTTATTAAAAGATAATAACTACCAAGAAGGCTGGATAATATAAAGCTTATTCTCATCTAAACCTGAAAGTACTGTGGTAGTGAGAAGAGGGAGGCTGCTTTAGAATCTCTTAAGTTTACTATTAAGGGAGGGCTGTGGGCAAGGGATTCTAACACTGAAAGGGAGGCTAAGAAGGCAGCTGGTGAACACCTTTCCTGTATACCTGGCTGGGTACTGGCAGAGTGCTGGGTGTGGGCTGTAGGTCCTTCTATTAACCAGCCGCTATACTTTGTTTCCATGTGTAGACCAAGAACCAGAGGTTTGAAGGGAATGTGGGTTCCTTCCTCCTGAGTAATTCTCTTCCTCTTTGTAGTGAGAAAACATCCATACTGATTCTGCAGCACATTTCCAAAATATGACATTCAGTATCCCTGGCTGTCACTATGTTCATTTTTTTTTTCTTCAATCTTTCTTATTCCTGCATCTCCTGCCAGTTTGGGAGGCAAGAGATAGCCACATGAAAAAGGTTAAGAGCATGTGCACTGTAAAGCGATCTCAGTTGGGATCCACCCCACCCTCTCCGTGTGGGTTCAAAGTTTCTTATTCTCTTCAGAATGCCCAATTTTCTGATTGGCAAGTTAATCTTTTAAATAGGTATGAATCCTGAAGGTGCTATAAGCAAATGTTTGATTTGGGAACTTACTGACAAACAAGAAACTTTGTTCTTGAATGTTAGCCAGGGAAGCTATATATGATGTTCACAGGAACTAAGTCTGATTTTTACGTGTTTATGTATTGAATATAGCAACGAGTTACATTCAACTCTACAAAGAGTAAAATATTTCTAATCATACTGTAGTTTATTAAGGCATGCAATGAAAACGTTAAGAAGCCTTGGGATATCAAGAGTAACCTTCAATTATTTGGAAACCAGATAACCTGGCATCTAGATCTGTCCTGTCCAACATGGTAGCCACCATCCACATGTGGCTGAGAATTTGAAATGTAGCTAAATTGAGATGTACTGTAAATGTAATTTATACACTGGATTCAAAGACTTGGTACAAGAAAATACAAATTATCTCAATAATCTTTTATACTGACTACATATTGAAATATTTGGGGTATGCTAGGTTGAATACATTTTTAAAAAACTTAACTGTTTCTTTTTACTTTTTAACATAGCCACTAAAATTTTAAGAAGTACGTACGTGGCTAATTACACTTCTATTGGACATCCTTGTCTATACAGTTCATTAGTCTGAAGCACACAAGAGACCTGAAACACTTGATAGTGATCTGACCACATTCGAAAGAATTTTATCCTGTGGTGCAAATCAGATCTTGTGATCTAGTAAGTTAACTGTAGCCAGTGATGTTTAATTGGCACATTTGAGGATCAGTATTATCAAAATGTAGTTAGAGTAAGACTGAAAAGACTTGTAAAGGGGGAAATAAACTGGCAAAGATGAAGTCCTGATGAAGAGTAGTTTAAGGACCTCTATTTATTGTTAACAGAAAATCTGTGGAGTCCAGTGGCTTTCTAGGACAGCTCTCTTCCAGACAGTGGCTCAGGATCCAGGGCTGCCATCAGCATGGCAGAGGAAAAGAGAGCTAGCTTTTAAATGCTCCCCCATGGCCTAAGCTTACAGTCCTTTGGTCAGACCCAGCTGCACGGGCCTCGCTGCCTTATTGTAGGAAGGGGGATGGGAGAGAGTGCATAGGTAGTGACTGGGCAGTAAATGCTTCTGCAGTAAGACAGTACAAGTTTTGAGTCATTCAAAGTCCAACACAAACACTCACTCTTTCAAGTATGCTGGAAAAATGAGGGAAACAATCAGGACTTAGTCCCTTTTCTGAATGCTTCTGTCAAGGGAGTACTGGAGCCAGTCTGAGGGTATCACCTTAAGCCAAAGGATTGCTTCCTGAAAGAGTGAGGAGAATTGGGATCTATTAGCCTCATTATTTTCTGGTATTTTACTTCTACTTTCAGCATATATATAGACTGCTTTACTTTCTTCCATTTTTAGTCGAAGGAAAGCAATTACACAAACATGTATGGAAAATGATAAGCAGAGGCTCCTCTTTCCATACTATATTGACAAGTCAGACATAAGCTACTATAGCTAATGTGAACAAATCTGCCCAATTATCTTTTTTTTTTGGTTTCCATAGTTTATTTTTTTTAACATCTTTATTGGAGCATAATTGCTTTACAATGTGTGTTAGTTTCTGCTTTATAACAAAGTGAATCAGCTATACATATACATATATCCCTGTATCTCCTCCCTCTTGCATCTCCCCCAATTATCTTTTGTACTCTTATTTCCTACATCTTATGTTTGACATACACAGAAAGAAACCTAGCTACCCACTTATGTAACCTTACTGTTCAATAAGCTTATACACCATGTGTGCGCCTACACTCAAGCTATCCTCTTGGCCTTTGTAAAGATATAAATATGTACCGTATGAGTTATAATGCAAGTTGCTTTTATGTTTCTAAGTTGTTTATACACAAACACAGAAACAAAAATCTGAATTACTGCCTAAAAGTTAAATCTCCCTGCTAGTAGCTCAAGAGCTCTATCTTCCTGTGGGAATCCCTCTCTACACCCCTCCCTCCAAACATACACAACCCCTACCCTTCCTTAACACAGTAACACCAAACACAACTGAATGTTTTAAGTGTACATCATACATTTATTACCAACAACCCTCTCAACTCCAAAATTGGGCACAGGGATTAAAAATAAAAATTCATTGCACTACTTAGTAAAGCATTACTAGTAACTTTCATAAAAAATGTACAAACTTTGTTAAAAATTTATCAAGCCTTCAAATGATTTGGTTACAGATATTTATAATACGTACATTTAAAACTATATGTTAACTGATACAATGGAGTATGATTTGAGGAAATGACTCAGCAAATGATTCCAAAGATACACCCCTGTAAGCTTTCATAATCTGAAAGAAACAGCAAAATGAGGTAACCAAATGTACCAACAGGGGGAAAATAGCTTTCTAACAGGCCTAAAGATATCTGTGAAAAATATTCTCATAAGTGAGTTGGTAGATCTCTTTCAAAATGTTATAAGAGGCCCAAATGTAAGAATCTTAACAAATCACATTTCAGAGAGCGTATAAAATCTAAATATGCTTTCACGTTTTCCAGATTTTGCTCAAAAAAATTCAGGACAGAAAATCCTAATGAGATCTTGATACCTGGAGGCCTTGTTTTTTGTTTTGTTCTGTTTGGGGAAGAGGGGGCGCTAAAAACAAACAAACAAAGATGGTATTTCATGCATAGAAAAACAAAAAACACAGCAGAGTTAAGGTGGTAAAGCCAAAATTGTTTTAGGAGGAAAGAGGAAGAAGGCAACAAACCAACATCTGCCTGCTATCTGGTGCATCACCCAAGGTGTCAACAGCTGGGTATGAATCAACTGTTCTTTCTTTTCTGCTAGCCACAAAGTTGCTCACTGTGGCTAGTCTAAGCTGGTTCAGAACACATGCATGTATGCTCCTAATATGCACTAACCACTTAATAAGCAAGTCTGCACACATCCTTAAGAGCCCCATGCAAGGAAGACATTCCCAAAGACAGATCAGTCACGAGAGTGCAACAATTAATTCAGGATTTTACCAAAATAGACCCTGCTGCCTCCTAAATTGCCAACAACCTCTCAAAATTTTAATGGAAAAGGGGTATTAAGAATTCATCAGAGGGAGGGAAGAAAGAGCTACTTTTCCTAGTCATTAGTACAATGTGCCTTGTTAATTAGGTATCTATATAAATTAGAAAAAGTGCTTTACTTGCATGCTTCAATAAAATGAATACTGAGTGTAGTAGTGTTATGTTAGATCTGTACAGATATAAATTTTTTGCAGCTATATAAAAGAGTCTATGTATAAGATGGGCTTTTGCCATTTTAAACATGATTTCTTAATTAAAAAAAATAAAGATTAAACTATACGTGATTTGTAATGTAGCGGATTATTACGCCAATAATTTTGGTCTTTAACACACTTTATTCATCAGGAACAGGTGGAGGATATTCTAATGATTTAAAAGTAACGTGCATTTTACCACTGTTTAGATGTATTTCTGATGCACTGACAAATACAGGGGCAAACAGAAGGTACACAAAATCCTACTTGTATGACTAGATAGAGGCAACAGTGTCTGGAAAAGGGCAAAATTGTGCTTCTGTGTGAATTGACTTTACTGAACTCTAAGCTGTGATGAGCTTATAGAGTCTTCAAGGGAAGGCAAGTAGCACGGCAGTAACAAGTAGTTAACACTGAGTAGAAAACGGACACAGAGCCAACTGAAAGCTGAGTGAGGCTGGCAGCAAGTCATTACAGTCCCGACTGGAGTTATGCAGCTTGTGCTACTGCAAACAGAGCAAGGACATCAACTGCAGGAAGAGGCAACGTTGACCACACTAGAAGAATGAGAGAGGAATCCAAACATTGCTGGAAAAATGATTTTAAACAATCTGAATTATGCTCAATGAACCTATTAAAAAAACCCACACAGCTATGTATTATTTTCAGATCAACTAAATGAAGGTCAATTCCTGTTTTACATCATTATTTTTTATACAAAAATCAAATCTTCATTTATACTGCAAGTATTCTGGACACCTGTTAAATTAATCTTTTTCTCATTCAAACAAAAATTAAAAAGAAAAGCAATAAAACATCAAAGCACATCAGGTCTAAAGAACTTGAGCTGTCACAGCACTTGATCCATCCTGGAAATGAGGATTTCGATGAGAAGCACATTTACTGAGGGGAAAAGAACTAGACAACTTTCAGAACTGGAGCTTGGCAGAACAGAAATATAGTTTTCTTAAAACAATTTAGTTGCCTATGGGAGCTTGAACAAAGAACATATCAGAAGTCAAGCTGAGTTAACAGATTTTGTTCTGGTGGAAGTAGAGGAGGTGAGACTTCATGGGACCAGTGGTATTCTTAGAAATATATTACTCAAATATCTTCAGAATAGACTACAAATCTAAACATTAAAAAAAAAAACAAAAACACAAGTACTTCCGGTAAGAAGCTTACTGGAAAGGTAAAGGAAAAACAAGAGAGTATCAACATTCAAATCATTGATTGAAATGCTAATATTGCTAATTGATGATGTATGATATTGCACCTTCTTTTTGGAAACAGCAAGTTGGAGATTTAAAAATTTCTTTTTCACAACAGAATCAAAATATCAGGTTCATGGAGTGAGAATCTGTTACACTTTTTTCCTTAAGTGACCCACTTGGGATCACCAACGAAGAGAAGGTGACAGCTGCCTGAAGCAAAGGAAGAAGGCTTTTCTCATTCCATTCATTGGGAGGGAAGGGGATGGAGTATTCAATGCTTATAATTGATGCACCCTTAGCAATCAGTGTGCAACAGCAAACACAAGGGAAAAAACCAGTGTACAGTACTAGTGCTGTTTAAATAACACACCAGATTATACATTGCAGCATAATTAAAACTACACACACATTCTTGGTACATGCTGGTATATAGGATCTCATACACACTTGAGCTACCATGCCCTCACACAAGTAGTTTCACACATTCTCTCTCACACACACACAGATACATTTATCACCAACAGTCATACGCTGCATTCATTTCCACTCACAGTTTCTGAAGGCTCTATATAAGGTAGATTGCTATATCATCTGGAGCTACCACTTTTTATAAAAGCACATGCTAAAAGATCACGTCCACTGTAATCTTGCAGCAACACTCGGAATGATCACACAAAAACCAGGGAATGTTAGTGCACACACAAAATTAAGCTAAAGAAAAAGTCTTTGGAGTTCCAATCACACGGTTAGTATAACAATCCCATAATTGTGAAGACTAATTGTAAGCTTTTATAGTTGATTAAGTCACACAGTGCAAAGAAAGGTCCATTGACCCTTTTGGTAAAGGGAGGGCTGGAAGCCACACAGATTAAGTTCAATGGATAGTCCATATATACATGTGATGAGGAACACCCAAATTAAATTTGTGCTCTTAGGTTGGTCACTCTGAATCCCGATGCACTTCTGAAGCATCAGCTCGGCAGATTGGGCAAGTACGATTTGCCTAAAACACAGAAGAGAAAACTTGTTTGAATTCTGACTTATAACAGTGAAACATATTAAAAGCAATAGAACTATTTTTACTTTCCACATAGTTTTTACATTCTTTGTTTCTTTAAGAAGGTACAAAGCAATCATTTAATCTTTTAAAATATACTCCACAAACCTCAAAAACAATAATAGCCTATGAATAATTTTTTAATAGGTCCGTGTCAACATACAGACAAAACTACCCATCACCAGGTTAGACAAATTTAATAACTGGCTTAAAACTCCATCTCAACAAATGGCACTACCATTGGCTGTGCTGCTAAAATCAGAAACATAAGCAACACCTGCTCTCTTACGTTCTACGAAGCATTTTTCATCAAATACTCTCATTTCTACATTATGATAGCTCTCAAATCAAGTACTCTTCTTTTCATCCAACTTCTACTGTTTCTTCTCCATCTGGCCCAGAACATCCTTATTTCATCTCTCTGTCTCTCAGAAATTATCTCCTCTATTCCATTCTCCAAACTGTGGCCGTGATCTTTCTAAAACATATCCTCTCACACGTTTTCAGGATCAAGTCCAAACTCCCGCACACTTCACAGTGACTTTGCAATAAGCTGGCTCCTGGTTTTACCTCTGAACCCTTCTCTTCTCTTGCCTCTCTCCCTCACACTCTAGCCATCAGCCACATGGAACCCGTGTTTTTCTGGTCATTCTCTGTTCTCACATGTCAGGGCTATGCATATATAATAACCTCATTTTTCTAAAAAGTCTAGACTCTTTGCCTTCAGGATTCACTTTGGACTAAACTGGGTACCCTTAATCTGTGCTCACACAGAGGACTGATTCTATTTTATTTTAACTCATCTGTCTTCCTCACCAACCGTGAAGTTATCTAAGCCAGTATTATCATCTCCTACTCAGAATAATCTAAAACAAACAAACCATAAAGTTTACTAAATTATTTTACTTCATCACATTTTTATGCAACTATTATAAAAAATAGAAAATAAGAAGTCCCTGAAATAATTTTACCCTGGCATACTATTAGAATTTGTGCCTTTGGACTCCCCCCCACCCATATACACAAAGGAGAAAATGGTCAGAATTATGTAAAAGCACTAGAGGTTTATTTCTCACGTAAATCTCTGACAAAGAACCTCCAGTGAGGTCCCCTCTAAACTCTTAGAAGAAAGTTAGGACATACTGATTATCAAGGACAGAAAACCCATTTTCAGATTTTGCTCAATCACTCCCACGTTGATGACTGTAGTTCATTTCTACTGGTCTTTTCTCTTAATTTGCAGAAATCATACTGAAAGCTGTGTTTCAGTTTTGTCTCCTTAATCACCCTCCACCAAACCATAGACTTACTCTACATGAAACTATGATGAATAAGAAAGAAAATGCGATGTCATTCTCTTCAGATGCCATCATTTTACCTTAAGCCATTTGTCGACACACTTGGCATGGAACTCGTGGTTACAGGGTAAAACTCTAAGTAGCTGCCTTGACTCAAAATCACACATGCATACTACACACCTAAAATAAAGCAAAAAGATTGTTTAACCATAAAACCAAGTGGTTTCTATTTTGTTACAAATGTCGAAGCCTACAAAACCACTTACCATCTCACTTATCAAAATATTTAAATTTTAAAACAAAATAATCTATCAATACGTCAAAAAAAGCATGATGTTAAGAAATTTAGTAGGAGTGCTTTGTTTTACTGAGTGAGAGATCATCAAGAAAATTCCTGGCTTAACATCCAAGACAACTTTAATACTGAAGATACTATTATATTCAACAAATGGTGTTGGAACAGCCGGATACCCATATGCAAAAGAATGAAGTTGGACCCCTACCTCACACAATATACGAAAATTAACTAAAAAATGAAAAGCCTAAATGTAAAAGCTAAAAACTATTAAACGTTTAGAAGGAAACACAGGAGTAAATCTTCATGACCTTGGAATAGGCAATGGTTTCTTAGAGACGGTATCAAAAGCACAAGAAACACCAACCAGAAAACGCAGATAAACTGAACTTCATCCATTAAAAAAAAAGTGCTTCTAAAGATGTCAATCTATAAAGTGAAAAGACAACTAACTCACAGAATGGAAGATATTTTTGAAAATCATAAATCTTACAAGGACTTATATGTATAATATACAAATAACTCCTACAACTCAATAAAGACAACCCAATTAAAAAATGGACAAAGAATGTGAATACACATTTCTCTAAAGATATATAAGTGGTCAATATATAAATGGTCAATAAGTATAGTAAAAGAGCTCAACATCACTAGCCATCTGGGAAATGGAAATCAAAACCTCAGTGAGATACCACTTCACTCCCACTAGGATGGCTAGAATCAAAAGACAGAGAGTAACAAGCGTTGGTGAGGATGTGGAAAAACTGAAAACTTCTATACACTGCTGGTGGGAATGTAAAATGGTATAGCCAATTAGGAATGAAGTGATACAGTAAGGGGCTGAGCCAGGGTTTAGAGGGTTGGGGAGAAATGGGGAGTGGTTACTAATAGATGAGGTTTCTATTGGGGGTGATGAAAGTGGTGTAAACTTGATTGTGATGATGCAAATCAAATTCAGAGTTGCAAAATTCTATGAATATACTAAAAACCACTGGATTATACACTTTAAATGTGAATTGTATCTCGCAGAGTTGCTATTAAAAAAGATACTATAATAAGGAGAATCTTCAGGTAAAACCCTCAAATTTTACAGGTATGAAACTTTTCAATCTAATATAATTCTAGTGTTTGAATTTAAAACCTTAAGATTTCTAGGCCACCTAAAAATCCAGAACAACACTGTCCAATAGAACTTTCTCAGGTTACAGTAATGTTCTACATCTACATCTTCTGATATAGCATCACTAGCTAGTGCAACTAAAAATTTTAACTTTTATTTTATTTAATTTAAATAGCCCCATGTGACTAGCAGCTATCTTACTGGACAGCATAGGCCTAGAGTATGAAATAGTCACTACTTATCTTTATCAAGTTATCTTTGACTTCCAAGCTTTTATTTCACAAAAAGGTGGAAAAGGAAATTTAACACAGAATGAGGTCAGAAAAATATACTTACAAAGTCTGTTCTGACTGGTGGTTGTTAGGATTGAACCGGTAAGAAGGAAGTTGTTCAATATCTGCTTTAGTTAGTCCTCGAGGCTTGGCCTCTCCCAGTCGCTCTGCTAGGTTTAACAGGGCCTACAGAGGGAAAGAGAGACGTAGCTGCATTTTTCTTTAAATTTTATATTCCAATATATATTTTTTTAAACTACCTTTATTATGGAAAAATTTTAAATACATACAGAAGTAGAGAAATAGTATAAAGAAATTACTTCCATATGACCATTACCCAGGCTCAACAATTCACAGCTAATTTATTTCATCTTTTACTGTCCACTCCTAAACCCCAGATTATTTTGAAAGAAAACTAAAACATGGTATTTCATTGGTGAAATAGTTCTGTTTGTTATCTTTAAGACAGTCTGTCAACCTCAGCATTTTGGACATTTGGGGCTGGATAAAATTTTGTGCGAGGTTTTTCTGTGCACTGTAGGATGTTTAGCAGTAACACTGGCCTCTACAAAAATATCTCCAGATGTTGCTAAATAGCCTCTAAGGGATAAAACTGTCCCCAGGTTGAGAACCACCACCAATCTAAAAACTAAAACACTTTTTACAAGAATATAATCACACTAACTTCATCACACCCCCAGAATTAGTAATTCCTTAATTATCAAGTACCTCTGATTGTTTCAATTATTTTCAAAACACTTTTTGAAATAGTTTGTTCAAATTAGGATCCAAATAAATCCATGTTACCACTGCTTGACGTCTCAAGTATCTTTTTTTACTCTTTTATTTGTTAAAGAAACCAGGTCAATGGCCTGTAGAAATTCGCAGTCTGAATTTTGCTGACTGAACCTCCCCATCCCTGACTCGTGTGGTTTAATAACGTTCCTTCCTTGTCCCCTGTACTTCCTATAAATTGGAAGATTTTACTATTTCCATCGTAAGGCTCAGCATGTCTAGTTGTTATGTTAGTTAGCACTGATGGAACACTGCCTAGATCCATTAATTCATTAAAGATGGCAAAACGGTAATATTCTATCACTCTTTCTTCATTAGATGAAATACTTCTACACTGATCAGCTGCCTCATATTAAACTATACTCAGTAGTTTAATTTATATAAAATAGGCAGGATAAGACCAATGAGTTTATTTTTTCTTTTATTTTTTCTTTTATTTTTTGAAGTATCACTCATGAATTCATGGATTTTAACACAGTTGATACGTTTCAACACATTGCAGCTATTATGCTTGATTTTACACTAGTACCTCCTTTCTCCCAGTTTTCAATGGCTCTAATTGCTCATTTGCTTTATCCTACAATCAGGCAGCCATGTGCATGCTGCTTCCCCTCGTTTTTATTTTTTTAAGGCTGCCACAGGGTTAAGAGAATAGGTAACAAAGAAATCATGATGGACAATGAGAGGAATAAATTTAATTTCCCATAATATCAATAATCAATGCTGTGATAACTGTGTGTTTTAACATGATGCCGCTGCAACACTGCTTTCGGTACAGCTTTATTTGGAGAATTGTGTCATCTAAATAAATTGCTCCCCCTTCCCCATGCATGCCCCTAAGTCCTTCTAAATGCTAGTAGATGGTAATTTGTTAAATTTAATTGATGCTGATTACAATTAGCCATAAAGTTTATGATAGAGGTGATATATCTTTTACACCTATATTTTATATTCTATAGGACACTTACGTCAAGTAATATAATTTATGACCATTATTTTAAGCCCTTATTGGATGGAGAATGTAATGATAATTGAGCCCTCAACAAACCTACATGATCTGAAAGCAAGACAACTGAAGGCAGGACATGATTAGTATGTATTGTTTTGTAAGACCTATGAGATCAAAAAGGAGGGAGAGACTCACACAGACCTGGGAATGGGCTAGAAATGCCTTTCACAGAGGTAGCAGGTTTTTAACTGGTTCTTGAAAGATGGCCATGTGCAGGAAGGGGGAAAAGTTCTTAAGCAGAAGAATCAAGGGGAATAAAGGCACTGAAGCAAGGATGTATAGCGCAGACTCAAAAAATGGTGAGTACTCTGGACTAGGGTGTGTTGTAGGCATGTATACTATGAGACAAAACCAGAAAAGCAAACAAGACTATTGACTGGATTAAAGTATGCCTTTGCAGAAGATTAAACATAGTCAACCCAAAATACAATTTAGAAAGGGACTCCTGGGACTTCCCTGGCAGTCCAGTGGTTAAGACTCCGCGCTTCCACTGCAGGGGCGCAGGTTTGATACCTGGTCAGGGAACTAAGATCCCGTTGCCACATGGCGGGGCCAAAAGATAAAAATTAAAATTAAAAAAAAAAAGGTACTCTAATGCCAAACACAAAATATTTTTCTTATACTAGGATGGTATCACTGTTTTTTTTCCACTGATACGTATATGATTTGTTTAACAAAGAGCTGTCCTTTTCAGCAACATGACTTATGACTTAATTTTAATACAGAATGCCTGAAGGATAACCAACTCCTTTTCTTACTACTCTGTTCAAAACTAGCATAAACAGTGTAGGAACAGGAAATTATTATAGTCCCTTTCTCAAGAAATCTGAGAATGCAATCCAAAGGACACTGCAGTGTGACTGTATATGCAGAAAGTAACATAATGGCATTTTATAAGGATATAGATAGCATTTGGCCTGATCTCTTCCACATGCATTTAAAAAAAAAAAAAAAAAGGTGCTGCAAGACTGTGTTTGCGTATGTGTGTCTTTCCTCCCTGTTCCCAGGTTCAATTCACCTAAAAAAATGAACAACAAAAAAAACCCTGTTCCAGTATTCATATTGCATAGAGACTCATAAATAGAGTGAGGCTGGGGTAAGGCAGTACCAAAACAAAGTCACATAGTCACTCATATTCAACATTTCCAAATCCAAATGTGCCTTCCAACCCTTAAACTGTCTGTCCTATTCCTAACCTCAAATAAATATAACAATGTCAACATTGTCTATTTGCCCCATCATCTTTGAGTTTGCCTTCTGCACAAGCTATTGTAGTCCTTTTGCAAAAGCATCTTCTCTTGCAACCTTCCCACTCACAACCCTGACACTACCACAAACCATTCAATGATCAAATCCTGTTGATTCTAGTGTTAAAATGTCTTTCAAGATGTACTCTTTTCTATTTGCAGTTCCCATAGTTCAGAACTTGCATGGTTTCAGAACATCCACTCATAATTCACCATTTTCTCATTTACATTCTTTCACAGGAATTGTATGTAATTCTAATAGAGCACCAAAGTCTATCTTGTTATCATAACTGTGTGGTACATGCTGAAATATCTTTAAGGATGAACAGTATTTTTGACACATTTGTATCTTAAAATATACAATGGATTTACCTAATAAATGTTTAATTAGATCAATGAGTTGAGTAGCACAATATTTTTATGCATACAAAATTCCCCAAATTAATTCACATTTCACCTACTAACCTCGTAATTTTCTACTTCTCCATCTTCCACATCCAATTCAAAACTGAAAGTTGGGCCCACTGCAGGTGGCACTGGAAGCATTGATCTGCAATGAAAATAAGCAACACAAGCATTGATAATGCATTAATACATTATTTCAATGAACAGGATGAGAAGAACAAGGCCAGTGCTAAATGGATAAAGAATGGTCAGTGTTGATCAGTGACAACCTTTTAAAGAAACTGACTTCACTAGTAATAAACAATTAAAAACTGACATTAAAAAAATACCATTCACAACAGCATAAAAAAACATGAAACATTATGGATGAATTTAACTAAACATGTGCAAGACCTGTATAATATAAACTGTAAAAATACTGCTAGGATAAATTTTAAAAGATGAATAGAGAAATATACCATATAAGTAGGCCAGAAGACTCAATACTGTTAAAGACGTCAATTCTCTTCCAAAACTCACCTACAGATTTCATGTAATCCCTACCAAAATCCCAGCTTTTTTAAAGTATAAACTGATCGCTGATTTTAAAATTTATATGGACATGCAAAAGACTTTAAATAAAATCAGTTTAAGAACGAAGTTGGGAGACTTATACCATCTGATTTTAAGACTTACAATAAAGCTACAGTTATCGAAATAGTATGATATAGGCACATGGCCCTCTGGTATAGAGACAGCATTCCCCAGCCTTCCTAGAAGGTAGTTACAGACATGAGACTAAATTCTGGCCAATGGGATGTAGGCAGGAGTCATACACGCAACTTCTAGGAAGTATCCTTGGAAGGAGGCAGGTAGGCAGAGAGATCCATCTTCCTTTTTGCTAGCTGGAATGTGGATGTAATGGCTAGAGCCTGAGGAGTCATCTTATATCATGCAGAGGAACCCATAAAATGCTGAAGACAGTAGAACCATTCCTCAGGGTGACGGAGCTAACAAACCACGTTTGAACTGCCTACTTCCAGACTTTAATTACATGAGAAAGAAATAAAGAACTGTCATATTTAAGCCGTGGGTGTTTCTGTTACAAACTTAATCCTAGAAGAGTATTTCTAAGGCACAAATACAACTTCTTTCTCCCTCTTCCTCTGAGAGAAGTAGCAGCATCAAATGCTAGATAACCAAAAGAAGGCAGCAAGTGATGCCAGCTGTAAAAGATGCAAAAAATTTAAACTTCTCTATCTTTTGATTTGTTAAACCTATCTTCTGGCTCACAAATTTCTCCCCCACACCCCCCAACTTCTACCTTGTCCTTGCTCTTTCTTTCACCCTTAAATGGTCCCCCCCACCCCAACCTCTTAACATTAAATAAAAACAAATATCTAACACACTCTAAATTAAATATATACTACACAGAAATATTCATAAAGGAAAGAGAATCTCAAGGATGTCAAAATTCAGAACTCATTAAAATAAGAAAGACAGAACTTACAACACATATGGCAGTAAGCTGGGATGATAAGGGGGAGGTGGTATTGGCTGCTGGGATCGATATCTACTACGTCCTGTGAGCCTCCGAGGCATAAATGGAGGATAAGACTGTAGAGAAAAAAATGGTAAAACAATTTAAGATCATTCTACGTTCACAACTTTTTAAGCTGTCGAATAAAGTCTCTTCTTTTTTAAAAACCTAGGAAGTTATTTACTGTTCAAGTGGTATTTAATATTTCTTAAATGTTAACATAGATGCGACAGCTTGTTTAAAACATACACTTAGGTGTACTAAATATAATTTTCCAACTGACTGCAAGAATACATTTAAAACTCTAAACGTGTAGAGTTATACTGAAACAGAACTCGAGGGGCTTCCCTGGTTGTCCAGTGGTTAAGACTTCGCGCTCCCAATGCAGGGGGCCCGGGTTCCATCCCTCGTCAGGGAACTAGATCCCACATGCCACAACTAAAGATCCCGCATGCTGCAACTAAGACCTGGCGCAGCCAAATAAATAAATAAATATTAAAAAAAAAAAAAAAAAGAAACAGAACTCAAAACAAGTAATCAAGTAATAAATTAATAACAATGAATGAAAACTTACTACTCCAAAGGAAACCTCCTGATGCAAAGGATCATGTGTTAAGAACTGCAAAGGAGCTGATGGAGGCAATGTTGGGGGATGGGCTGATGGCGGGTAAGTAAAACCTCCTACAGGAAGATGTTCTCCTAAGAGTTCCACTTCGTTTTCTATCCTTTGCAGAGGCTGAGGGGTGGGAAAAAGCAAACTAATATACTTCCAATATTTAGACAGATTGTGCTTTATAACAACAAAAATCAAAAACCCCAAAAGACATCTTTAAGGTCATGCATTTCTTGATGTTTACATCAATCTAAATTCATACATGTGGACATATAGCCTATAGTAAAATCTTACTGCCTTTAACTGAATTTCAGTAAGAAAATCTCTCAAACATGTTATTAAACATTTCCACTATCCACTAAAGGATACATTTCTTTCACTATTTGAACGTTCTCTAAAAAATGATAGAAGGAAAGACAAAAAGTCATGTAGTAAGCCAATTATATGAAAGCTAAAATTACTTTAGTCATGGCACACTGACCTACATCAGATTTTCAGACACAACCTTTAACAGATGAAATCAAACACAGTACATATTGCAAATGAGAACTAAATAAGGCTAAATGGAATAGAACACAGCAGGCTGTACACTATAGTAGAAAGCTTACAGGCTTTGGCATTAGACAAACTCTTGGTGCTGCAACTAATGAGCCATGTGGCTTTTATATAAATTACTTAATCTGAACCTCAATACTGTCATCTATAGAACTGATATGTTCACAGCCTACTTCAAAAGTGTGTTGTGAACACTGAGACAATGCTCAAAAAGCACACAGTGCTATGCAAAGCACATTTGCTATAGATTTGCTTATTCTGGACATTTCATATATGTGGAATCACACAGTATGTGCCCTTGTATCTGGCTCCTTTCAAGTATGTGCCCTTGTATCTGGCTCCTTTCAAGTATGTGCCCTTGTATCTGGCTCCTTTCACTTAGCATAATGTTTTCAAGGTTCATCCATCTTGTGTTTGTGTAGTTTGTGTATCAGTACTTCATTCCTTTTTATAGTTGAATAATAATCAACTGTATAGATATGCCATGCTTTATCCATTCATCAGTTAATGGACTTTTGGACTGTTTCCACTTTTTGGCTATTAGGACATTTTGGGGATAATGTTTTCATTTTGATTCTCTTGGGAACATATATTCTTAAATGTTAGTCTAACTTCTTTCCACAGTTAGAAAATGGCAACACAGTATTCAAATACAAGTAACTGCTAACACTTTACTTTGGAAGCTTATGTATGCTTGTATGATGGCTAAATTTAGTTTTAACCTTGAATTCCCAGGTATGGGAAAAGCTTCCTAAGGAACATCCTGGCATGAATCCTGTCCTGATTCTAATAAAAGATTTTTTGGTAGGAGTAACTTGAACCCTAAGTAAAGGATGGTCAGGCTCTGCTAGAGTGACCGTCAAGCTCCTTTCACAGGGCCAACAATTTCCACTCCAGTTCCACTCTAACCATTTCTATATGTTCTTTTCCCCTGTTCTCCCTTAATGCCTGATGGTTCAAATGTTCAACTTGGCCTGTCCAAAAAAACAATGGGGTCTTCTTCCTGTGTCCTTCCTTCCACTGATACAGTGCTTACCTCTTCCAGCCCCGTGAAATAATATGCCTCTCAGCTATATTCCAGCCCCAGGACAGAGTTAACTATATTAATAGACTATCTCATCTACTTTTCATCAAAACACAGTAGAAAACCAGCCTTTGGAAAAAACAATTGCGGTTCAAAGGATTACTTTACTTGCCTAAATGAATATAAATATTATTCTAACAAGTATAAATAATTTTATAATATTTTCATTTTCCATTTTAGAAACACATGAAAGGAAAAACCAGACTGTATTTTTTTTTAGATTTACTACCTAAAGGACTGCAGATACGAAAGGACAAATATGATTAGATAAGGAACATATAAAATAACTAGAAAAACTTAAGAAGCCAAGATAATTCTAGGTAAATTATATCTATATATATTTGTATCAGTGGGGATTCCTTAATTCTTTTAAGAACCAGAGAAGTGCCTAAGTTATAATTTTTAAATGGTAACAACTTACATCTACTGAATTAATCTGTCTTTTAGGTCTAAACATTCTGTGAAAGTTAAAGATATAAGAGTAGAGATACTTACCGATCGTGACTGCTGTGTTTGAAAAGGGACAAACTGGCCTGGAGGTGGCAAATGAGGAGGATGATGGGGAGAAAGGTGAGGAGGATGTAAAAGAAATGGATCGCTAGAAATAAGGGGTGGAAACGCAGCGTATGGTACTGGTAAGTGCTGAACTGAACACGCTTGAAGCATCTGTAAGAGAAATCATTATTTTTTGTTAAAAGTATTAGAATATATAATTAATTTTTAAAAAACCTATACAGTGAGATTGAAATGCTATTGCCATATCCCTCCCAAAAATCATACCAAAATGTTTTAATAGCCTATATTAACAATGAAATACTAGTGTATTTTTGCATCTGTTAGTAAAATAATGGTAACTAGTAGTTATTCTGGATCTCATATAGTTCTTATAAATCAGTCAAAACACCTACCTTTTACTTAAGCTTTTGTAACACCTATGAAATGGAGGGAAAGTGCTGCAAAGAAGAGGAATCTCTTTCCACTTGGTTTAAAATATAGCAGATATTACTACTTTCCAAGAAGCTCTCCTTTTCAATCTTGTAGATTTTTTTATTTCTAAGAGCCCAACTCACAACTAAATGCTTTATGGTCTCTCAATATTTTAGTCTGCTAATTTAGAACACTGGTTCTACAATCTATTACTGAGAAACCAAGCATGGGTAAATTAATCTGTTAAATTGGTGTTGGTGTTTGTATGTATGTGTTTGTTTTAATCTCAAATTCAAACAGGGATATTAGGATTATATTAAGATTTAGCAAAGTGATTTACTTTGAAGACATTATTGACCTTCAGCAAGTCATTTAAATCCTCTGGTTTTCAGCAACCTCATTTTTGAAATAAGGAGGCTAGACTGGGGGCTGGTAAAGGATAAAGCATAGTTTGTAAGAGGCAGAAAGAAGTGAGCGTGAACCCCCGTTTTCTCAAGCTAATTTTCTCTCTGATACTAAGCAAGTCATTTTCAGTTTCATCAGGCTTCCTATAGTGAGGAATAAGTAAGACCAAGTATTCAAAGTGCCTGTTAAAACCCAGTAAGTGCTGAGACTATTAATGTTGATCACTAAAGTCTCTGAGACTTTATTACTAACCAGTCCAATATCCTATGTTAAAACCCCAAGCCCAATCTTTATCAAGGTTTAATTATAAAGTGCTGATATGTGAGGAACATGCTTTGACCTTCAAAGGATATTAAAATATGTGTAATTTAATTAATGTAAAAACATATCAAGTTTTAAAGCTAATTTTATTAAACTGTTACTGTACAGGTGCTATTGAGATTTCTGTTGCAATAAAATTGCCTTTTTTTACTTGAAAGTGAAAAGGTACAAGTCTCTCAGGTTTTGCTTATATAACACATTTAGCCACTCTACAGAAGGACTGCACAGACTTACTGGAGGAGGCACACTACAGACAGGGAGGTGCTGTCCACTGAAAACCACAGAGCATCCTGGGACCTGCTGTGTACTGCAAGCAGGGATGTGCTGCCCTGTGCAGAGGGGAATCCCATGTGGTGCCACTGTTGTTACTGTGTAAGAAACAGGAACAGTGCCCTGATGAAGCTATTAGGAAAGAAAAACAGAACATTAGAACTTATAACTGTTTGGATAAAACATCAACTATTAAAAATTAAGATCTGGGCATTTATTGATTCTCCTCTTCACTGCACATATTTTCACAATGTACTACAGTTTCAACCAAAATATTCTCGTCAAAAGAAAAAAAAGGTGACTGTTTCAAGAGTACTATATGATACCCAGTGACCTGGGTCTAAAGTCTTCCCTCAAAAAGACTTAAAAAGTCCAGGAGAATAATGAATTGCTATATTAACTCTTCTAGCCTGCTGTAAAGAGCAGAAAACTTTTCTAAAGAGGACATTTGGAAAAATGAAACATATCTTCTAATAACCTGGTCACTTTCAACAGAAAAAAAAACTTTTGTTTAATTGCAACTAGTGAAACAATGTAAAGTATTGATAGTATTTTTAAAAAGTTAAATAATTTCCTTCTCTCCTGGCCAGTTTTATTCCCACCCTACCTATCTGGAAGAAATCAATATTAATAATGTGTTCTCCCACATCATTCTCCATGAGTATATAAACATATGCGAGCATGATTACCATTATTGTCATGTTTGGTTTTGTTCTTAACAGAAATGAGATATTACCCTGCAACTTACTTTTTTCAATTAATATTGTAGATATCTCTTCAAGGAAATTGAAAGCAATTCATTCTTTTTGACACTAACAAGATATTTCAAGTACACTCATCACTTTAACACAGTCCTATCATTTATATACTAATGGACATTCAAGTTGTATTCACTCTTTTTACCAATTCAAATACAACCATAAAAAATGTCACTGAACATATATCCTTACATATTAGTTTCATTTATTTCATAGGGGTGACTGGGTAAAGGGGTGAATGTATTTTAAACTTTAGCAAAAGTCTGGATGGATTAAGTCACAATCCCAACAGTAACAATAGGACTCCCAGCACCTCCATTCCAGGTAGATGCATCTGCATTACAAGCATGCTTACCTACTAGAAGAATGGGGGAGGTTAAAAAAACAGTATCACAACCGGCTTCCTTTAAATTTGCATTTCTCTGATTAGAAAGGTTGAACATCTTTTAATATGTTTATTAACCACTACAGATTTATGTAAATAATCTATATCCTCTGCTCACTGCCCACTTTCTACAAGGCTGTTCATTAACATTATAGTTTGGCTTTCTAATTAGAGATATGTGTAACAAAAATATTTTCCCAGTCTATGTTTTATCTTCTGTTAAACCCTTTGTTTAATGGTAAATAAACCCTCCCTTTTCCTCTAAACTGAAATACATCTTTTTTCCGTCAATAACTTCCCAAACATACCTGGATCTATTTTCTGCCAAATTTGTGCTGTGTCAATTCTAGTATCTTATTAGAAAAGTTAGTATCTAGTAAGACAAATTCTTCTCATTACCATACTTTCTTTTCATTTTACTTTTGGGCCATTTTCACACATTTATTCTTATGTAAATAACCTCAAGTAATTTTATCCAGTTTCAAAACCCACTGGAATCCTAATTTATATTAATTGTATTAAATGTTATTTTACAAAGGACATAATTTTATACTACAGCTTTTCATTGGAATATCATGTCATTACATGTTCAATACTACAGTACTGTACCTTCAAGAAATTAGCTTTCTTCATAAAGATTATATTATTCTTATTAAATTTATTCCTCAAAATTCTTTTTTAAGTTTGTAGACTTTGTTATATTGCTGATAGGTTATTTTTCTCTATTTCCATGTCAAATTGCCTTTTTTCTTCTTTCTTTTTCTTTTTTGGCCATACCACGCGGCATGCAGGATCTTAGTCCCCCGACCAGGGATCAAACACTTGTCCCCTGCAGTGGAAGCTCCGAGTCTTAACCACTGGATCGCCAGGGAAGTCCCCACGTCAAATTGGTTAAGTGCTAGTAATGAGAAAAGTTAGTAATTTTATGTTTCTCAAATCTAACAACGTTATCCAATTTTTTAATTCTAGTACTTTAAAAAATTAGAATCTCCTTTTCTATGTATACAACTATATTTGCTAAGACTCAACACAATTATTTACTCTTGTCTTTCTGCATTACTAATGAAGAACCTTCAAAAATGATGCTCACAGGCACCTATCTTAGATCTGATTTTAATGGATATGTATACAAAATTTTTTTTAATGTTCTGGATTCTAGTCCTTTCTCAGAAATAGTATTGTGAATATTTTCTTCCAGACAGTGGCTTGCTTTTTCACCTTTAAAATACTGTCTTTTGGATGAGCAGAAATTTTTTATTTTAATGAAATCCAGTATGTTGGTGTTTTATCAAGCAGCTAGTACTTTATATATCCTGTTTAAGAAATCTTTGCCTACCTTATGAAGACATCTCTTTTATTTTCTTTATCTTTCACATTTAAATCTAGAAACCAACTTTATTTTTGTGTACTATATGAAGTAGAAGCCAAGGTTCAAATTTATCCACATAGATATCCAGTTGTTTCCACACCATTACTGAAAAAGACCTTCCTTTCTCTCCTGGAATTCCCTTGGCATTTTTGCCAAAAATTAAGTGACCAAAATATATGTCTAAGTCTATTTCTCACAATGAACACAAGTTCTTTAATTTATCAACAGTTCTCTGTATAGTTAGTGCTTTTCCTATGTCTTAAAGAAAGCCTTCCCTACTTAAGGTCATGAAGCCATTCCCATTTTACTTTCTTAAAAGCTTATATTGCCATTAACATTTACGTCTTTAATCTACCTGGAACTGACATTTGTGGATGGTATGAGATAAAGGATCCAGTTTCATGTTTTCATTTGGATATCTAATTGTCCCAGCATCATTTATTAAAAATTCTCTCTTCTCCCAACTCATCTGCAGTTATATATCACATATAAAGTATTCTTAAACCTGTTATAGTTTATCTCTGGGCTTTATATTCTATTTCACTAGCATATTTAATTATTCTGGCAAAAATACCTTCATACAGCTTTATAATTAGTCCTAATAATTGGAAGAGCTACTCTACCCACCTTGTTCTACTTCAGAATTATACACCAGAGGTTCTCTTAATTGTAGTGTGCATTAGAATCACCTGGGTTAAAAGAGAATGCTGGATCCCTTACCTAGTAAGTCTATTGTATAGTCTGAGAATTTGCATTTTTAACAAATGTCTAGGTGATGCTGCTGCTGCTGATCAGCTGATCCAAGACATACTTTGAGGACCAAGTGGCCTTAGAGATTCTAGACCAGAGCATTAGTTGGCCAACTATTTCATAAAGGGCCAGAAAAGTAAATATTTTAAGCTTGTGGGCCATCCTGGTCCCTGCAAAAAGCAGCCACAAATGACAGATAAATAAATAAGCATAGTTGTATTCCAATAAAACTCTACAAAAACAGCCAGCAATAGTTTGCTTTTCCCTGCTCTGGATAATCCCAGGTCCTTTAAAATGCCATAGAAATTGCAGAATCAGCTTCTCAAGTTACATCAAAAAACTTACTGGAAATTTGCTTGGGAGTACACTAATTCTACACACCCTGTATGTCAGTTTTGAAAGCAGACAGTTTTTACAAATTTGGCTCTTTCAAGCCAAATCTTTTAGTATTTAGACAGTTTTGTAATCTTCTACATAGAGGACTTGAACATCTTCTGTTAAGATTCTTAACTTCCTTCATATTATTTTGATTTTTCAATTTTACTTTCTTATTTGCATATTTATTATGGAGAATTTCAAATATGCTCAATACCAGTATAATGAACCCCCATATCTAGCACATAGCCTCCAAAACCACAAAACCATATATCCAATCCACTCCCATCAACTTCTCTTTCCTGTACTTTGCTAAAGCAAATCCCAGGAACCTATCACTTCATAAATATTTCAGAACTTATTTCTAAAAGACAACACTCAAAGCACTCAAAGTTTTACCATTAATTATGCTGTTTGAAATAGGTTATGTGCAACAAACATAGAAGATGGCTGTGTGGGAATATGTGGAGCTAGCATCTCCCCACAACTAGGGCACCTGCCGGCCACTGGTGGGGGACTCTGACGCCCAAGGAGATGGGAGGAACCCCAAAGTGAACTAGTAGGATGTAGGGGGACTGAGTGGGGAGGAGAAGTGGAGGCCAGACAGGATCAGTGCCCCTGAGGCCGGGGAGATCAGGAGAGGCAGGTGGGAGGGACTCTACGGGAAGAGCATGAGAGAAGCAGAGGGCAATCGCCTGGCCCATGCGGGCCAGGGAGCCTGCTGAGCTCCCAGGCAGGTCCCCTGCCCTCCAAGGCCCCGTCCAGGCCGTGGAAATCAGGAGAGGCAGGCGGGAGGGGCCCTCCCAGACCAGAGGAGCAGGAGAGGTGGGAGGGAGTTTGCCCCACCCACTCGAGCCCAGGAAGCCTGCTGGGCTCCCAGGTGAGGTCCCCTGCCCTCTGAGACCAGAGGTGGGGGGCACACCTGGGTCCTTTCTGTTCCTTGAGCCTAAGCCCCACCCCCCCCACAGCCCCCAGGGCCTTTTCCAGCCCTGTGGGGCCTGAGCATTGGCCCCACCCACTGCCCAAACCTCGCCCTTGCTTAGGCCCCGCCCTCCACAGCCAAGGCCTCCACCCACCTTTTTTTCCTTTTCCCCCCTCCTTTTTACTACTGTGGTACTGATGTACCTTCCAGTTGTTGATTCATCTATATTTTTATTTTTATATTCTTCCTAACATATCTGTCAGTTTCCTCGTCTAATTTTATTTTTTACTTTGTTATTGTTGTGGTTCCCACCCCCACCACCGTGCCCCAGGCGGCTTGCGGGATCTTGGTTCACAAGCCTGGGGCTGGGCTGAAGCTCCTGCGGTGGGAGCTCTGAGTCCAAACCACTGGACTAGCAGAGAACCTCAGATCCCAGGGAACATGCATCAGAGTGAGGTCTCACAGAGTTCCTCATCTCAGCACCAAGACCCAGCTCTACCCAACAGCCTACAAACCGCAGTGTTAGAAGCCTCAGGCCAAACAACCATTAAGACAGGATCACAATCCCATTCATAAAAAAAAAAAGAGAGAGAGAGAGAGGACGCAAAAAAATATGTCACAGATGAAGGAGCAAGGTAAAAACCTGTAAGACCAAATAAATGAAGAGGAAACAGGCAATCTACTTGAAAAAGAATTCAGAGTAATGACAGTAAAGAAGATCCAGAACCTCGGAAATAGAATGGAGGCACGATTGAGAAAATACAAGAAATGTTTAACAAAGATCTAGAAGAACTAAAGAACAAACAGAGATGAACAACATAATAACTGAAATGAAAAATACACTGGAAGGAATCAATAACAGAATAACTGAGGCAGAAGAATGAATAAGTGAGCTGGAAGACAAAATGGTGGAAATAACTGCTGAGGAGCAGAATAAAGAAATAAGAATGAAAAGAACTGAAGACAATCTCACAGACCTCTGGGACAATACTAAATGCACCAACATTCGAATTATAGGGGTCCCAGAAGAAGAAGAGAAAAAGAAAGGGCCTGAGAAAATATTTGAAGAGATTATAGGTGAAAACTTCCCTAACATGGGAAAGGAAATAGTAACCCAAGTCCAGGAAGCACAGAGTCCCATACAGGATAAACCCTAGGAAAAACACAGCAAGACACATATTAATCAAACTAACAAAAATTAAATTCAAAGAAAAAATATTAAAAGCAGCAAGGGAAAAACAAAAAATAACATACAAAGGAATCCCTATAAGGTTATCAGCTGATTTTTCAGCAGAAATTCTGAAGGCCAGAAGGGAGTGGCAGAATATACTTAAAGTAATGAAAGACAAAAACCTACAACCAAGACCAAGGATCTCATTCAGATCCTACGGAGAAGTCAAAAGCTTTTCAGACAAGCAAAAGCTAAGAGAATTCAGCACCACCAAACCAACTTTACAACAAATGCTAAAGAAACTTCCCTAAGCGGGAAACACAAGAGAAGAAAAGGACCCACAAAAACAAACCCAAAACAATTAAGAGAACGGTAATAGGAACATACATATCAACAATAAACCTGAATGTAAATGGATAAGATGCCCCAACCAAAAGGCACAGACTGGCTGAATGGATACAAAAACAAGACCCATATATATGCTGTCTACAAGAGACACACTTCAGACCTAGGGACAAATACAGACTGAAAGTGAAGGGATGGAAAAAGATATCCCATGCAAATGGAAATCAAAAGGAAGCTGGAGTAGCAATACTCGTATCAGATAAAATAGACTTTAAAATAAAGACTGTTACAAGGGCTAAGGAGGGACACTACATAATGATCAAAGGATCAATCTAGGAATAAGATATAACAATCATAAATGTTTATGCACCCAACTTCGGAGCACTTCAATACATAAGGCAAATGCTAACAACCACGAAAGGAGAGATTGACAGTAACACAATAACAGTAGGGGACTTTAACACCCCACTTACACCAATGGACAGATCATCCAAACAGAAAATAAAGAAGGAAACACAAGCTTTAAATGACACAATAGATCAGACAGATCTAATGGACATTTATAGAACACTACACCCACAAGTGGCAGAATACACTTTCTTCTCAAGTGGACATGGAACATCCTCCAGGACAGATCACATCTTGGGTCACAAATCAAGCCTAGGAAAATTTAAGAAAATTGAAATCATAGCAAGCATCTTTTCTGACCACAACGCTATGAGATTGGTAATCAATTACAGGAAAAAACCTGTAAAAACATAAATACATGGAGGCTAAACAGTGTGCTACTCAATAACCAAGAGCTCACTGAAGAAATCAAAGAAGAAATTTAAAAATACATAGAAACAAATGACAACGAAAATACGACCACCCTAAACCTATGGGACGCAGCAAAAGTAGTTCTAAGAGGGAAGTTTATAGCAATTCAATCTCACCTCAAGAAACAAGAAAAATCTCGAATAAACAATCTAACCCTACACTTAAAACAACTAGAGAAAGAAGAACAAAGAAAACCCAAAGTCAGTAGAAGGAAAGAAATCATAAAGATCAGAGCAGAAATAAATGAAATATAAACAAAGAAAACAACAGCAAAGATCAATAAAACTAAAACCTGGTTCTTTGAGAAGATAAACAAAATTGATAAACCCTTAGCCAGACTCATCAAGAAAAAAGGGAGAGGACGCATATCAATAAAATTAGAAGTGAAAAAAGAGAAATCACAACTGACACTGCAGAAATACAAAGTTTTATAAAAGACTACTACAAACAACTATATGCCAATAAAATGGACAACCATGAAGAAATGGACAAATTCTTGGAAAGGTACAATTTTACAAGACTGAACCAGGAAGAATTAGAAAATATAAACAGACTTAACATAAGTAATGAAATTGAAACCATAATTAAAAATCTTCCAACAAACAAAAGTCCAGGACCAGATGGCTTCACAGGCGAATTCTATCAAACATGTAAAGAAGAGCTAATACCGATCCTTCTCAAACTCTTCCAAAAAATTGCAGAGGGAAAAACACTCCCAAATTCATTCTATGAAGCCACCATCACCCTGATACCAAAACCAGAAAAAGATATCACAAAAAAAGAAAATTATAGACCAATATCACTGATGAACATAGATGCAAACATCCTGAACAAAATACTAGCAAACAGAATCCAACAGCACATTAAAAGGATCATACACCATGATCAAGTGGGATTTATCCCAGGCATGCAAGCATTCTTCAATATACGCAAATCAATCAATGTGATACACCACATTAACAAATTAAGGAATAAAAACCATATGATCATCTCAATAGATGCAGAAAAAGCTTTTGACAAAATTCAACACCCATATGATAAAACTCTCCAGAAAATGGGCATAGAGGGAACCTACCTCAACATAATAAAGGCCATATATGACAAACCCACAGCAAGCATCATACTCAATGGTGAAAAACTGAAAGCATTTCCACTAAGATCAGGAACAAGACAAGGATGTCCACTCTTGCCACTATTATTCAACATGGTTTTGGAAGTCCTAGCCATGGCAATCAGAGAAGAAAAAGAAATAAAAGGACTACAAATTGAAAAGAAGCAGTAAAACGGTCACCGTTTGCAGATGACATGATACTATACATAGAAAATCCTAAGATGCCACCAGAAAACTACTAGAACTAATCAATGAATTCAGTAAGGTTGCAGGATACAAAATTAATGCACAGAAATCTCTGGCATTCCTATACACCAACAACGAAAAATCAGAAAGAGAAATTAAGGAAACACTCCCATTTACCACTGCAACAAAAAGAATAAAATACCTAGGAATAAACCTGCCTAAGGAGGCAAAAGACTTGTACTCAGAAAACTACAAAACACTGATGAAAGATATCAAAAATGACATAAACAGATGGAGAAATATACCATGTTCTTGGATTGGAAGAATCAATATTGTGAAAATGACTATACTACCCAAAGCAATCTACAGATTCAATGCAATCCCTATCAAACTACCAAGGGCATCCTTCACAGAATTAGAACAAAAAACTTTACAATTCGTATGGAAACACAAAAGATCCCGAATAGCCAAAGTAATCTTGAGAAAGAAAAACAGAGTTGGAGGAATCCGGCTCCCCGACTTCAAACTATACCACAAAGCTACAGTATTCAAGACAGTATGGTACTGGCACAAAAACAGAAATATAGATCAATGGTACAAGATAGAATGCCCAGAGATAAACCCACGCACATATGGGCACCTAATTTACAACAAAGGAGGCAAGAACATACAATGGAGAAAAGACAGCCTCTTCAATAAGTGGTGCTGGGAAAACTGGGCAGCTACATGTAAAAGAATGAAATTAGAACACTCCCTAACACCATACACAAAAATAAACTCCAAATGGATTAAAGACTTAAACGTAAGACCAGACACTTATAAAACTCTTAGAGGAAAACACAGGAAAAACACTCTTTGACATAAACCACAGCAAGATCTTTTTTGACCCACCTCCTAGAGTAACAGAAATAAAAACAAAAATAAACAAACTGCACTTAATTAAACTTAAAAGCTTTTGCACAGCAAAGGAAACCATAAACAAGACAAAAAGACAACTGTGAGAATGGTAGAAAATATTCGCAAATGAAACAACAAAGGATTAACTTCCAAAATATACAAACAGCTCATGGAGCTCAATATCAAAAAAACAAACAATCCAGTTAAAAACTGAGTGGAAGACCTAAACAGACATTTCACCAAGGAAGACATACAGATGGCCAAGAGGCACATGAAAAGATGCTCAACATCACTAATTAATATTAGAGAAATGCAAATCAAAACTACAATGAGGTATCACCTCATGACGCTCAGAATGACCATCATCAAAAAATCTACAAACAGTAAATGCCAGAGAGGGTGTGGAGAAAAGGGAACCCTTTTGCACTGTTGGTAGGAATGTAAACTGATACAGCCACTATGGAGAACAGTATGGAGGTTCCTTAAATAACTAAAAATAGAACTACCATATGACCCAGCAATCCCACTACTGGGCATATACCCTGAGAAAACCATAATTCAGAAAGAGACATGTACCACAATGTTCACTGCAGCACTATTTACAATAGCCAGGACACGGAAGCAACCTAAATGTCCATCGACAGATGAATGGATAATGAAGATGTGGCACATATATACAATGGAATATTACTCAACCATTAAAAGAAACGAAATTGAGTTATTTGCAGTGAGGTGGATGGACCTAGAGTCTGTCATACAGAGTGAAGTAAGCCAGAAAGAGAAAAACAAATACTGTGTGCTAACGCATATATATGGAATCTAAAAAAAAAAAAAAAAAAAAAAAAAAAAAAGGTACTGATGAACATAGTTGCAGGGCAGGAATAAAGAGGTAGACACAGAAAATGGACTTGAGGACATGGGGTAGGAGAGTGAAGCTGTGGCAAAGTGAGAGTAGCATTGACATATATACACTACTGAATGTAAAATAGTTGGCTGGTGAGAAGCAGCAGCATAGCACAGGGAGACTGGCTCGGTGCTTTGAGATGACCTAGAAGGGTGGGATAGGGAGGATGGGAGGGAGGCTAAAGAGGGAGGGGATAGGGGGACATGTGTATACATATGGCTGACACGCTTTGTTGTGCAACAGAAACTAACACAGTATTGTGAAGCAATTATACTCCAATAAAGATCAAAAAAAAACACAAAGAAATAGGTTATGTGAACTCACTGTAGATCTATTTCCGTTGGTTTTCATTTGTAGTCCTTTTTTCCTCACGTACTTGGTTAACTTTGTTTACTGCTTACTGTCCTTGAAAATTTACTGGAGGGAATTCTTTGAAAACTAGCCTGAAGATTTCTTCCTCCAAAGAGAATCTGCATGTTTTCTAGGCCCCTGAAGTCCAAAGTACTTTCACTAATTTCACAGTCTGATGTGAATTTGGCCGCAAATTACATTTGTTTCTGGTCACTCTTATTCTAAGGATACAGCCCTCTAAGGTGCCTATTTTATGTAAGAAGGGTCATCTATGTAGGAAGGGACTCCTTAAACTTAGTGGTCTCTGATTCCTGTTCTCTTGTGCCTCATGATGGGACTTAAAATTGAAGTTCAAGTTTGCATAAATGAACAAAATGCCTTCAGGATAGAACTAGCATCCCTACTCTCCCTTAAATTTTGACCTGCCAATTCCTTCTGATCTTTAGGCTCTTTTGATGCTTTTAGGATACTGTTAATAATTTATCTAGTATAGTCAATTGTCTTCAATCAATGGGGATGCTCTCAATAACCTTGCCTACCAGCTCTAGAAAATAAAACTCCCTTTTCCATTGTAAGACCTTTTATTGGACATGAATGATGGCTAAATTTTATATTTTTGCATCTATTAACAAAATATTCTCCCTTTAGAGTGTTGATGAAATCTATTACCTTAAAAGATTTCCTGGGCTTCCCTGGTGGCGCAGTGGTTAAGAATCCGTCTGCCAATGCAGGAGACACAGATTTGAGCACTGGTCTGAGAAGATCCCACCTACCACGGGGCAACTAAGCCTATGCACCACAACCACTGAGCCTGCGCTCTAGAGCCTGTGAGCCACAACTACTGAGCCCACGTGCTGCAACTACTGAAGCCCGTGAGCCTGGAGCCTGTGCTCCACAACAAGAGAAGTCACTGCAACGAGAAGCCCACGCACAGCAACAAAGAGAAGCCCCCTCTCGCCGCAACTAGAGAAAGCCCGCGCACAGCAACGAAGCAGCACCAACGCAGCCCAAAACAAAACAAAACAAAAACAAACAAAAAAAAGTTTTCCTGATGTTGAACTTATCCTGCATTGCCAGGATAAACTCTAATAATCATTATTTCAACTTTGCTAATAGACTATTTTAGTATAACACTAGCTATGGTTTATTATTTAAAGTATCTGCATCTGTATTCAAGAGGGAAACTAGCTGAACGCTTTCATCTGTTGTACTGTCTGAGGTTTTATTATTAAGGTTATGTAAGCTTCACAAAATATACTTTGAAAATTTCTATCTTTGTCTATAATCTGGAATAGTTTAAATTGGAACTTTCAGTTCTTTATAGAGATTAGACAGAATTCAGATGTAATCTATAAAGACAGGTTTTTTATTATGCCTTTAATTTCTTCCATAGCTATTGGTCTGTTCAGGTTTTCTATGTCTTATGTTGTTCTGGTGTTTACATACGCAATTGTTTCAATATGTAGACCCAATAAGTAACTTTACACAAACGAGATACCATCTTTTCTGAAATTAAGTCTTCTCCTTTTCTTTCTTTGGTTCCATCTCTACCCTCTTTCCCTTTCCCTTCACTTTAGCACTCGCCCCCCCTCACGCCTAGTATATATTTCTCCGTATTTTTCTTTATGTTCAGAGTCCTATGTATACAAATATTTAATCACCATGTTTTACAAAATTAACATAACACTTTCCTCAATTTTGTTTTTCTTGCTCAACAGTATCTTGCAGATATCACTCACATTCCTGGCATAATTCTAAGTAATTCTTTGTAACAGTTACATTCCATGGTATGAAGGTATCCTAATTTATTCTACTATTCTACTAATGATAAGCAATCACTTCATTCATACTTTGTTTCTATGGATTTGCCTATTTTAGACATTTCATATAAATGAAATCATACAAACTGTGAATCTGTGGCCTTTTGTGACTGGCTTCTTTTACTAAGCATGTTTTCAAGGTTAATCCATGCGGTAGCATGAATTAGTACTTCACTACTTTTTGAGTGAATAATATTCCACTGCACAGATATACCGTATTGCATCTATTCATCTGCTGATCGACGTTAAGTTATTGTTTTCTGTACATTTAATTTGCATTTAGGCACTGTATCAAATTCTTTCAAACTAGAATATCTTGTGTTTTCTTCTACTACAATTATATAATGAGAGGGAGAAAGATACAACGATCTCTTTCAATGTTTTATATCCATTACAATATCATTCTGCATTTGGTAGAACTCCTAACGTAACACTGAATAAAAACGAACAGAGCCAAGTATCTCTCTAGTTGCTGATTTGTCACTCACAGATTAGGATACTTGCTATTAGTTTTATTTATTATAATTAATTTCCTTCTTGCTCTATTTTGTTAGAGTTCTTAGTAAACTTTAACTGACTTTTCAACATCTTTTGATTATAATCATATGCTTTTTCTTCTATTATTTGCTGATGCGATATGATTTTCATACAAAACTATCGTCTCTTACTTGGAATAGATCTTATTTGGTCACAGTTTATTACTCTTTTGATATGGTGCTATAGTGTATTTTCTAAACATCTATTTAGAAATTCTGCCTATGCATCAGGGAGTTTGGGGGGATTACTATCTTTATTTGCTTTTGGTATTAAAACTACGCTGGTTTCACAAAATAGAGAATTTGACTTAAAAAAAAAAAAAAGCCGCCTGGAATTATTTGAGCGCTCTCTAAAGGTTAGAGAAAACAGCTGTGAAGCTATCTTGTCACCGTGCCTCGGTAAATCTCTGATTAGCTTTCACACTTCTGTGGTAATTCAAATTTTCCTGTTATTCTTGGGTCAATTTTCGGAACTTCCTTTAAGTTTTCTTTTTCCCCCCCAGGGTTATATACAAAATTTCATTATAATAGTTAATAATGAAGCAATACTTGAGCACTTACCACTTGCACTAGTTTAAGTGCTCAGAATGGATTAACTCTTAATTCTTTCAACATCCCTTATGAAACAGGTGCTGTTTTCATTTTACAACTGAAAAAACTCTTTGAATGTTTCCTACATATAGAGATATGTCTTTTTATCATTCCTGCTCTTCTTTACATTTGTTCTTTTTTCTATAACCAAGCTCAGAAGAGGTGTGCCATCATTACCAACTTTTCAAAGCACAAGGCTTGGGTTTTCTTTGTGCTACTTCTCTTATTAAAAGAATAGATTTTCAAATCATTAATTTTAGTTGTTTGCCTGGTAAGTTATTCATCCCAATTCCTGTTGGTTTATTCTGTAACATTTCACCCTAATTACTCAAGCAATTAAGTGTTCATAATGAAGGTTTATAAAAATTTCTTGGAGAACAGCTTTGGCCTGTCCCACTGACTATGGTATGAAGATTTTTCCTTTACAACCTTGCCTCAAATATTTCAGTGTCATTTTTTAAAATCTTTTTTTTAAAACTTATGATTTACAGTTTTATCAGATTATGACCACAAAAAATATGGTCTGGAAAAACTTTTCTTTTTTAAATAAATTTATTTATTTATTTATTTATTTATTTTTGGGTGTGTTGGGTCTTTGTTTCTGTGCGAGGGCTTTCTCCAGTTGCGGCGAGCGGGGGCCACTCCTCATTGTGGTACGCGGGCCTCTCACTGCCGCGGCCTCCCTTGTTGCGGAGCACAGGCTCCAGACGCGCAGGCTCAGTATTTGTGGCTCATGGGCCTAGCCGCTCCGCGGCATGTGGGATCCTCCCAGACCAGGGCTCAAACCCGTGTCCCCTGCACTGGCAGGCAGACTCAACCACTGCGCCACCAGGGAAGCCCCAAAACTTTTCTTTTTAAAACTTATTATTATGTGATTAATTTTTTAAAAGTGTTTCATGAACATAAAGCGAAAGAACATGGCTGAAGGAAGAAGGATGTCTGAGCAAAATCATATTTTCTTTCAACTGTCAGTATACGGTACTTTGTTTTCCATCATCCAGTACAGTAGATTTTAAAAAAAAAATCAAACGCTAGTCTGATTTGATTTCCTTTCCTTTGTAATTTCTGCTGTCTATAAACTTGGAAGATTTTTTTTCCTTATCCTTAAAATCCAGAAACTTTATAAGAATATGTCTAGATTTGTCTTTCTTTTTAATAATATTTACTTATTTATTTTGTCTGCGCCGAGTCTTAGTCGTGGCATGCAGGATCTTTTAGTTGCGGCATGCATGTGGGATCTAGTTCCCCCACCAGGGATTGAAGCCGGCCCCCTGCATTGGGAGCATGGAGTCTTACCCACTGGACCACCAGGGAAGTCCCTAGATTTGTGTCTTTTTTGACCTCAGAAAATCATACAATTTTGGTCTCAGGCTCTAAGGACTGGCAAACCCTCTTCTCAGCTAGTCCCTCAGTTCCTGGAAGGAACAAAGGGAAAGGAAGCTCTGTACCTGTCATCTCGGTGGAGACCTAGAGAAACTTGTCAGCAAAGATGCACCCAACTGTCTTGCCTACTGAATTACTCCAGAAGAAACCGGAAGGGAGAGGGAAACAGGAATATAGACTCAAACCACCAAGCTGTCTGATATCCGCTATAAATCCTATATTCATCATTTTAAACCAACTATTACAATGAAGTCATTCTGAGCTTTCACAACCTTGATTCTAACTTTTTAAAGTTCAACTTTCTTCTAAGGAAGCTGTGTAGAATTTAAATTTTAATCCTCAGTGAAGAATGATGAACTTACCTAAAATAGCTTCATTTTGGGTAAAATTGTTTCCTTTTAGGTAAAATTAAAAGAAATCTACAACAAAAACCAACCAACCTCAATAAACTGCTACCAACTTTCAGCATCTGTATTTCCTGGGCATTCTGTTACTATACCTGATCATGTATGTCAACCATTACTGCATTCTGCTGGGGTGGATGAGCAGCAGGGTGTAATAGACGGGGAGATACATTCGGAGGGTGGAAGGCTCGAGGTTCCTCTATTGCTTGCTGCTGTGCATAGGGGAGATGGTGATAATTTTCATCTTGACTAATGGAATTATGTCGAGACAGACGATCCCTTCTTCCTCTCTGGCGCCTGACAGGAGGACTGTAATATAGCAAAAATGTCAAAAAGGTTGTTATAATGTTTACTGTTGTGATCCATCAGGATTCTGTATTGTCTCTCGTTGTAATCCATTAGTAGTATATGCTAAGGTAGGCTTGAGTATTAAAGAATTGCTGTGGTTCATCATCAGCTCTGAACACTTACAAATTTAAATAGAATGTATATGTTTTTTAAAAAATAACAGAAGTAAACAAAATTGATATTCAGCTCTGAGATTATTTAGAAATCAATAGCCAATCACTGTCATTTTGGGGGAGGGGGTTTAATTGTATAAAATTGATCCTTTTATAGGCAAATATAGTCAAATATCAGCAATTTCATATGGTTTAACCTATTATTTTGCCTCCTTTATTTTATAAACATTTTAGAACAAATTTTAATTTGCATATGTACCTTGGCCGTAATCCACATGTGCCTAATGGACATTTTATGTTGTCTATCTGGCTAAGACACATAGAAAAGACATAGTTCCTATATGCCCAAAATGACAATTTTAAAAAATGAGAGTAGAAAATACATGAAAAAACTAAAGAACATTTAATTTGTTGACAACTGCAAATAATCGAGTAATTGGGTAAATGCTGAGAATGGAAATGATGGCAAAATAGCATCAGCATAAATGTTCCAGTAATATACAGAATTTTTAGGTAGAATCTGGTCACTGAAGGAAACCACTTTTACTCCCCATGCACTTGTCATGGACATAGTTTAACACAAATAACAAGTTATCATGAGTAGACTTCCATCTTCCACTTCCCTACAATTCCACAATTCAGCTCCACTGCTTTTTACAATGGCTCAGCACGCATAACAATTCGAAAACGCAGCAGGCCTCATTAAAAATGTACTCCACATTAGGCAAAAGAGGCCAAACAGCCCCCTTCAAGACACAGCTGCACACAGCCACCTCAGCAGTATTTACTGAGGACAGGTCACCTTTCCCTTAATTGTTGCACTCTGCACCTCTAAATCTGTTTCTTCTCACTCTCAACTGCCCAATCTTAAAAACAATAAGGGACACTCCTTTGCAATATCAACTCCTCTACAGAGTTGTTAAAACTAACCCCCAGGTTCTCGCTCCATTCACTGCTTCCTCTATCTTTATTTTCAGCGTAACTCTTTTTTGCATTTCTGCTTCAAAACTCACATACTGTATTTCACTGATTTTCAGATGCCATCCACCTTTGAACTCACTTTAATGTTTTATTTTGAGATAATTTTAGTATAATTTTTGCGTACCCCTCACCCAGCTTTCCTTCATGTTAATATCTTCCATTAGAATAGAAAAATTATCAAAATTAAGAAATAAACCTTGGTATCATACTGTTAACTAAACAACAGAATGTATTCAGACTTCACCCAGTTTTTCTACCAATATCCCCTCACGGTCTAAAAATCCAGTGCAGGATGCCATTATTGCATACAGTGGTCATGTTTCCTTAGTCTTCTCCAATCCATGACAGTTCTCAGTCTTTCACGACCTTGATACCTCTGAAGACATATTTACTCTGCAGAATATCCTTTAACCCGGGTTTGTCTGATGTTTTCGCATGATCTGCATGATGTTATGCATTACTGGAAAGGATATCACAGAGGTGATAGGCCCTTTTCAGTGCATTGTATCCAGGGGCACATGACATCACATGCATCACTCATGCCTATGTATTTAACACCAATCACTTGGCTAAACTGGTTTCTGCCAAGACCCTCTACTACAAAATCACCATTCTTCCCTTTGTAATTACCAAATATTTGGGGGGGAGATACTTTGAGACCATGCAAATATTCTGCTTCTGCTAAAAGTTTTGCCAATAACTTTAGCATGCATGAATGGACCTTTAGCTATCACTATTATGATATTCTAATGGTGATTTTCTACCCCCCTCATTTCTTCCACATGTATTAATTGGAATTCCATAAGGAAGAACTATTCCCTCTCTCCCATTTATTTGTTTATTCACTTATTTATGAGTATGGACTAATGGATATTTATTTTATTCTTTAGGTTATAATCCACATTATTGTTTTATTTTGCTGTTAAAATTATTTCAACTTTGTCCAATGGGAGCACTTTCAGTTTAGCTCCTGTGCCCTTTTACTATTGTTCCTTACTATATGGACAATATGCTCTAGGCTTATCTTGTATTTTCCCTATACCAACTCTGGAATTAACAAGTTCTCCAGAGCCCTGGTTCCTTTGATTATGGAATGGTATTTAGAAGGTAAGTGCGCTGACTGCTACACTATTTTTAGTCTCTCTAAGAGAAAAGAACAAGAAAATTTATCTATGTATACTAACTCATGTATATGTACATATCTTTATACCCGTAAAAATATTTTAAAGGACTGTTTAATGTATCACTAAAAAGAGGAGGAAAGCTGCCAATTAGATTATGCTATACCATCAATTTAGAGACATTATGATGTGAAAAAATGTGCACCTTACAATCAAAATAGAAAATATATGCCCAGATCACTCATCTCCCAAAAAAACACTCAGCCTGTCCACACACTTTAAGGGTCCCTTTTAATATTGTTTTATTCTGTTGTTGCTTCTTGCTCTCACTTCCCTACTCAAACATAATTTCAATAACTCAAACTTAACACAAATTAAGACCCAAGCTCTCATGCTGACATGTAAGTTCCTTGACAATTTTGGTCCTTGTCTTTCCTGAATTGCCTCTCATTAAATCTGTTACGTATGCCTTTGTAACAGAACATTTAGAAAGCAGAATTACTGGAAAATCTAGAAATAATAAACAGTAATAAGATGGACAAATATTTCTTTCAGTTGACTTTTATATCTATGATAGGTACTACTTTGTCACTTTGTTTTAGATGTATCACTTGTAAACAGCACAAAGCTGTTCCCTCCTGGCCTCACTGACCTGCCTTTTGTTGGACTGCGTTTTCTATATATGTTGTTTATCTGTTTCATTGTGTGGAAGCTATATATTCCAGTTCTATTTTTCTAGTGACTACACTTAAATTTTTAAACACATACTTCCATTTTTTGGAAAACATCTAGATTGCACATTTTTACTTCTCTCTGCTCTGTCCCCATTTTACATTCAGATCTTTCCTGAAATTTTTTCTTTTTTTTAACAATAGACCTTTATTCAGACTTAGCAGTATGTCTTTTTTGTTTCCTTTCCTAATCAAATGGTATTAAATCCTACTTCTTGCATTTATTCTTCCACTTCCTAGAGTACAGTATTTAAAAATTCTTTCAAGAAGGTTCTCTTTTTTTTTCTTTTTTTCTGTCTTCTTTTTTAATTGTAGTTGCTGTACAATATTACATAAGTTACAGGTGTACGATACAGTGATTCACAACTTTTTTTTAAATTTATTTATTTTATTTTTGGCTGCGTTGGGTCTTCATTGCTGCTTGCAGGCTTTTTCTAGTTGCGGCGAGCAGGGGCCACTCCTCGTTGCAGTGCGCAGGCCTCTCATTGCGGCGGCCTCTCTTGTTGAGGAGCACGGGCTCTAGGAGCACGGGCCTCAGCAGTTGCAGCTCTCGGACCCTAGAGCATAGGCTCGGTAGTTGTGGCGCACGGGCCCAGCCGCCCCGCGGCATGTGGGATCTTCCCGGACCAGGGCTCGAACCCGTGTCTCCTGCATTGGCAGGCGGATTCCCAACCACCGCACCACCAGGGAAGCCCTGATTCACAATTTTTAAAGGTTATGTTCCACTTATAGTCATTATAAAATATTGGCTATACTCCCCATGTTGTACAATAAATATATCCTTGCAGCTTATTTTATACCTAATAGTTTGTACCTCTTAATCCCCTACCCTTATATTAGCCCTCCCCCTCCTCCTTCCCTCTCCCCACTGGTAACCACTAATTTGTTCTCTGTATCTGTGAGTCTGCTTCTTTTTTTACATTCAACTTGTTAGCTGTATTTTTTAGATTCCATATATATAAGTGATGTCATACAGTATTTGTTTTTCTCTGACTTATTTGACTTGGCATAATGCCCTCCAAGTCCATCCATGTTGCTGCAAATGGCAAAATTTCGGCCTTTTTTATGGCTGAGTAGTATTCCATTGCGTGGAATACACACACACCCTTTATCCATTCACCTCTTGATGGACACTTAGGTTGCTTCCATACCTTGGCAATTGTAAATAATGCTGCTATGAACACTGGGGTGCATATGTTTCTGAATTAGTTTTTTTGGATATCTACCCAGGAGTGAAACTGCTGGATCATATGGTAGTTCTGTTTTTAGTTTTTTTGAGAAATCTTCATACTATTTTCCACAGTGGCTGCACCAATTTACATTCCCACCAACAGTGTATGAGGGTTCTCTTTTTTCCACACCTTTGCTAACATTTGATTTTTGTGTTCTTTTCAATAATAGCTGTTCTGCCAGTTGTGAGGTGATATCTCATTGTGGTTTTGATTTGCATTTCCCTGATGATTAGCAATGCTGAGCATCTTTCCATGTACCTGTTGGCCATCTGCATTTCCTCTCTGAAAAACTGTCTACTCAGGTCTTCTGCCCATTTTTTAACTGAGTTTTTTTTTGACATTGAGTTGTATGAGCTGCTTATATGTTTGATATTAACCCCATATCGGTCATATCATTTGCAAACATCTTCTCCCATTCATTAGTTTGTCTTTTCATTTTGTCGATGAATTTTGTGCTGTGCAAAAGCTTTTAAGTTTAATTAAGTCCGACCTGTTTATTTTTGCTTTAATATTCTATGCTTTAGGAGACAGATCCAAAAAATACTGCTGCAATTTATGTGAAAGAGTTCACTCTAGGAACTCTAGGAATGTTTTCCTCTAGGAGTTTTATAGTTATCTGGTCTTACATTTAGCTGTTTAATCCATTTTGAATTTATTTCTGTATATTGTGTTAGAGAATGTTCTAATTTTATTTTTTTACATGTAGCTGTCCAGTTTTCCCAGCACCATTTACTGAAGAGGCTGTCTTTTCTCCATTGTATATTCTTGCCTCCTTTGCCATAGATTGACCATACTACGTGGGTTTATTTCTGGGCTTTCTATCCTGTTCCATTGATCTATGTGTCTGTTTTTACGCCGGTATCATACTGTTTTGACGACTGTAGCTTTGTAGTATATAGTCTGAAGTCAGGGAGTATGATTCCTTCAGCTCTGTTGTCTTTTCTCAAGATTGTTTTGGCTATTCAGGATATTTTGTGTCTCCATACAAATTTTAAAATTATTTGTTCCAGTTCTGTGAAAAATGCCATTGGTATTTTGATGGAGACTGCACTGAATCTGTAGATTGCCTTGGGTAGTATGGTCCTTTTAACAATATTAATTCTTCCAATTCAAGAACACAGTATATCTTTCCATCTGTTTTTGTCATCTTCAATTTCTTTCATCGGTGCCTTATAGTTTTCCAAGTACAGGTGTTTTAACTCCTTAAGTAGGTTTATTCCTAGGTATTTTATTCTTTTTGATGCGATGGTAAATGAGACTGTTTCCTTAATTTCTCTTTTCGATAGTTTGTCATTCATGTATAGAAATGCAACAGATTTATGCATATTAATTCTGTATCCTGCAACTCTACTGAATTCATTGATGAGCTCTAGTAGTTTCCTGGTGGCATCTTTAGGATTTTCTATGCATAGTATCACATCATCTGCAAACAGTGACAATTTTACTTCTTCCTTTCCAACTTGGATTCCTTTTATTTCTTTTTCCTGTCTGACTGCTTTGGCTACGACATCCAAAACTATGTTAAGTAAAAGTGGCGAGAGTGGACATCCTTGTCTTATTCCTGATCTTGGAGGGAACACTTTCAGGTTTTCACCATTGAGTGTGATGTCAGCTGTATGTTTGTCATATAAGGCCTTTATTATGTTGAGGTATGTGCCCTCTATGCCCACTTTCTGGAGAGTTTTTAATCATAAATGGATGCTAAATCTTATCAAAAGCTTTTTCTACATCTATTGAAACGATCATATGGTTTTTACTCTTCAATTTGTTAATGTTGTGTATCACACTGATTGACTTGTGGATATTGAAAAATCCTTGCAACCCCAGGATAAATCCCTCTTGATCATGATGTATGCTTATTGTTCAACATTCTTCATCTCTGAATGTTTGTGTATATTCTTAAATTTCACCAAGATCTTGCTAACACTCAGTCTTTCTTCAATTCTTTTTTTTTTTTAATATTTATTTATTTATGGCTGCATTGGGTCTTCGTTGCTGCACACGGGCTTTCTCTAGTTGCGGCGAGCGGGGGCTACTCTTTGTTGTGGTGTGCAGGCTTCTCATTGCGGTGGCTTCTCTTGTTCTGGAGCATGGTCTCTAGGTGCACTGGCTTCAGTAGTTGTGGCACGTGGGCTCTAGAGCGCACGCTCAGTAGTTGTGGCGCACAGGCTTAGTTGCTCCGCGGCATGTGGGATCTTCCCGGACCAGGGCTCAAACCCACATCCCCTGCATTGGCAGGCGGATTCTTAACCACTGCGCCACCAGGGAAGTCCTTCTTCAATTCTTGAAAATGATTTTGTACTATTTCTGTCAAAATCGTTCCCTTCTATTGTTTCCGCCTGGAAATATGATTAGACATATTTAGAACTGATGACTCTTGTCTACATTTAAATTTCTTTTCCACACTTTCCATTTTGCCCTTTTACACTACATTCTGGGAAAATTCCTTCACTTGATCTTCCAGGGACCAAGATGCTTTTTCTGCCTGTTTATTAATTTTGCCAACTAAGATTTCCAGTTGATTTTTATGGATACAATCTCTTCCACTTCTCTCATTTACACTTAGTCTAAAATTCTATTTTGTTTATTCTCTTAATTGTTTTATTTCTTCTATTAACGGTTTCTTCAAGTTCTTTCTTTTATTGAGTTTCAGTGCCCTTCTTTCACTTTGTTGGCTTTCCTCAAATGTTTGGTTTTCCTCAAATGTTTGGGAGTGATGACAAATCACAGGACAGGGGTTATCAGAAGGAGGGATTTTGATGTTCTATTTTAACCTAGGTGTTGGGCACACCTGTGTGTTATCCTTTTAAGTGTACACTTGTTTTACAAGTTCTCCTGAATGTACGTCACATTTCACCATAAAACAATAGGAAAGATTACGGCAGGGGCTCAGGCTGTAACCTTGAAACAACCAACCTTATTTCCCCATGCTATTACATTTAACAGCTATAAAATATTTTACCTGGTTGGCATAACATTATTTTACTTAAACATTCCCATATAATTGGGTAATACTGCACCAGATAATGTAAAAGTCTTCGTGTGTCAACAGAATACAGCTCAGGAACAGGTTTATCTTGTCTCATTTGGAACAATGAATGATGGGTTTTAAGATTCCTTCAGTATTAGTTTCCTAGGACTGCCCTAACAAAATACCACAGACTCACTTAAACAACAGAAATTCATTTTCTCACAGTCCTAGATACTATGTCCAAGATCAAGGTGCCAGCATGGCTGGTTTCTAGCGAGAGCTCTCTTCCTAGGGTCTCCTCTTATAAGGACACTAATCCTCTTGGATCAGGGCCCCATCCTTATGATTTCATTCAGCCTAAATTACTTCCTTAGAGGCCTCATCTCTAAATACATCCACACTGGGGGTTAAGGCATCAACCTATGGATCTTCAGGAGACACAAACATTTAGTCTGTAATACCACCCTACCTCAAGATTATCAGTACTTCTTATATTATCAACATCCTGGACATATAAACAGTTGTCTCACCCCAAGTATGCTTTATTTCCTTGGAAGAAGAAAGGTATGACCTCAGGCAACTACTAAAGAGGAAGCAGCTCAGGAAATGTATTCCCCTGGGAAGGAAAGGCAAGGGGCAAGTCCTATATGGAAGATAGGACTGAAAGTCAAACTAAATTTCAGTCACTCTTCATATCACAGGCTCCACAATTTTAAAGAAACTTAATTAAGCTCCCAGTTGCCTTAGAGGATACAGAAGGAATATGTGGAGAGAGGTTATTCATTTCTAAGAATGGAGTGGATAAGAATGGCACGAAAAAGAGGTTGCTCATTCCAAAGACTATGGTTCTATATTTCCTTACAGTTGTAAACTATAAAATGCATTTTTCAGTAATATGGATTGAAGGCTAGCCCACAAAAAGTCTTAAACCTTAAGGTAGTTGAATTCACATATAATGGTATGGATTGATTTTAGGTAAACCACTTTAGCCTCTTTCAATTTCTTCTTCTGTCAATCACAAGCTAAATGAACTCTCATGATGGACTGTAGAAGTCTAAACGACTTGTAATGTTGTTTCTCGTGTGTAAGCATACAAGTAAAAAGGTGTTGATGTATTTATAAAATTCCTACAGAAAAAATGCTTTCTGATGTTAAAAAAAAACTCACAAATCTACCAATGACCACAAATTTAATAAGTAACTGTAACCAACTAACCTTCTTCTGTTGCGTGCAGGTGTGTTGCATCGTTCCCCTGAGAAGTGATGTTGGCTTGGTCGAACTGAAGGGGGCTGCCTATTTGATGTCATCTCCCATGGTCGCATTGGTGGTGAGGGAGCTGGTGATGCTGATGTATAATCAAAGACTGAATGAGAGAGGCGCTGTCTCTTGGGACTTGGACTATCTTCACTCTGCCAATGTAACAAAATCAGTCAACTGAATAAAATCTTTTAAGGATTTTTGCATTACTGTTTACATGCATCGGTGTTTAAGTATGTTTACCACAAAGTGTAAAGGAGGAAAAAATACACTATCAACCTGAATTAAATACCTTTAAAAGATACGAGGGGTGGGGTGGGAAAGGGAGATGCACAGTAAATAATATCAAATGAAAAGTTAACTCTTTCTTTAAAATCATCATAAAATTAACCAGGTAACAACACACAAGGTACACAATAGGGCAATAAACAATTTCTATGGTACTTGACCACCTCTTTAAAACTCCAATTCAACTGAGAAAATCTACTACTTCCTCCCATCAGTTAATAGTTACTCTTTTAGGCATTAATTCTTAGCTGAGAGATCAATTTAGGAAGGGGTATAATTTAAGTAGGCCCTTGATTTGATTTAAAATCACACTTGCCTGCCTCCTTATTCCTGTTGTTTAAGGCCATTAGATTTATTATTTAATAATGTTTATGTGGACAAAGTAAAATGTATTTAAAACATTAAAAAACAGTCAACTGATCTAGTTCATCAGTTCTTAACTAGAATATCATAGAATATCTTTGGGAAAGACATGGCATTTCAGGTAGATCATGGGAGTGGTGGATAATTAAAAACCCATACGTGTTAATGTTGAAGCACAGTCTCAAGTTTTCAAGGGTTTAGCTATAAAATTGGCATGGATCACTTAATTGAATTATTAACTCTCCAGGATTCCCCACACAACTCAATTTTCCAATTGAGTCTCTAATCAAAACTGTCAAAATTACAAGTTAACTGAAAGTCTGATGAGGGCTGTGTGTTTTCTAATAGAGCCTCTCCTATCTCCAGTCTACTCCTGCAAATTCTAATCATTTGGGCATTAGGGAACTTTTGACTGCCACCTGCTGCTAGAACAAAAATGTTAATATTAGCTAAAGAATATATGAGGTTACATACTATGTTAGATTTTAAAATATAAGCATATAAAACAGAACTGATTAAACTGATAGGAATGAAGCAAACTGCTAAATGGTTACTTTTGATCATTCTAAATTATTTAGCAGATGTATTCAAAAACCATGTCATTTTCCTTCTATACTTAAGAATATTATAATTCAAATTTGTTATAACTAAAACAGAAAATAGTTTTCAGAACCATATACAAATGCTCTTGTAACTTTCTTCACACTAACCTTATTTTCTCCCTATATTTAATGGTGCTATTAAAATTAGTTGTTTTTAACCCCTTGATTTTAATAAGAAAATCAGTTATGTTCTGATAATCCTAAAACTTAGAAAGTGAAAAATAACCATTAATATTTAGATATTCTGATTAAAACAAAACAGCAGAACAACTAAGACTTGACAAACTCATACATGAACTACACATAAGCATTAGAAATGTGATCTCCACGTGTGGTAAAACAGACTTGATTAACATTGACTTTTTGAGGTACAAAATGCTAGCAACCAATCATAATCATTGGCTTTCATATGTATAAACCTGTACCGCAAACCTTGATGCAAGCTAAGATATGGAACTCTGAATTCTAAAAATTCACTGCCCGAATGGAGAAGAATGCTACAGATACACAAAATAACTAAGTATTGAAAAAACACTTAGGCTATCAACCTTTACATATTTCCAGTGATGTTCAAGTTGTGAGTTAGCATATTCTTATTTTACAACAAATGCATTACTTTTAAGAGTGGAGATAAGGAAGATGACTGAGAAAGTTTCCCATCCCTTCTCTTTGTGTTGTGAAAGGTTCTCAGTGTGTAAGAGGAGACAAAGACTAGGAAGTGAAGGGAAATATGTGGAAGTGAGCTCTTCATTAGTATTATGGTAATAAGCCTTACTTTTTCACTCAAAGTAACAGGATACCACAACTGATATTTAGGGACATGGAATTACTAAAAAGTTATTTTACTATATGCAATATGGTTTCATCATATTCCTTATCAATTTTAATACTCTAAGGAACTGCATAAAAAATCCTCAGTTTCCAGAAAAAGAAAGGGGGAGCAACCTACAAAGAAAATTAGATTAGCATTAGACTTCCCACAGAAAACAAAAGATGCTAAAGTGCTCTGGGGGAAAATAATGTTGAATCTAGAGTTTTATATTCCAATCAAATTATTAGTCTAGTGTAAGGGAAAAAACAAAGACCTTGCCAGATGTACTAAGATTCAAAGTTGCTTCTCACATATTCATTCAGAAAATTTTACTTGACTGATTTTTACGTATGCGTGCATGCTCTCTCCTTCACCTGGGGACATATATATAAATACAGGATCCAAGAAACAGAAGTAACCCAGAAGTGCAATGAAAAGAAATCCCAGGGTGATGGCAGTACAGCAGGTCTGAAAAAAAATCATTACAAATTAGAACGAATCAGAGGACTCTGAGAAAAATACCATACACAATGTGGATTCAAAAACAGTATGATTGAGAACTTACAAGTTCTTAATAAAACTTAAGCCCACAGCTCTCTTATCATAAGAAATATAAAAAGGCAATCAGGGACTTCCCTGCTGGTCCAGTGGTAAAGAATCTGCCTTCCAATGCAGGGGGACGCGGGTTCAATCCCTGGTCGGGCAACTAAGCCTGCACACCTCAACGAGAGAGCCCGCGTGCTGCAAACTACAGAGCACACGCGCTCTGGAGCCTGCGCGCCACAACTAGAGAGAGAAAACCCGCACACCACAACTAGAGAAAAGCCCGCGTGCCCCAATGAAGAGCCCACACGCTGCAACGAAGATCCCGCATGCCTCGATGAAGACCCCGTGTGCTGCAACAAAGACCCAATGCAGCCAAAAAAATAAAGAAAATAAATATTAAAAAAAAAAAAAAAAGGCAATCAGAGAGTGGAGGACAAAGACGAAAACAAATCCATATCATTTTGTCACCTAAAGCATCCTCTGAGTAGGATAGGTAGTCAAAACATTACAACTCCTCCTCCATGGGCCAAACATGCTACTTGGTTCTGCAAAGACTATACAAGTATTCCTAATACTATGAAGAATGTTTACTGGTTTTCAATTATTATAATCAACACAGGACAAGGCATGAAAGATCACTGTTGTAGTTACAGAACAGAAATAAGTATTGTAAACTTTGATATAAAGTAACTATAACGACTTCTGTGACAAAATCATGGACTAAAAGTGAAAATCCTAACATAAACATCTAGAAATAATGGCTTAAATACAAAAAACAAAAAAAAATTTTTTTAAGGTATTGCTGGATTCAGAGAAAAAGAGAAATTTCCAAGGACCAGAAACAAAGAGGAAAACTGAAAACCAGGTTTGTTTTTTGATATTCGCAGGAGGGACAGAAGATAAGGTCTTATCACTGACACCCCTGCATAAGGCCAAAATTTCCAAAGTACTATGCTTTCAATAAAAGGGAAGACTAGAAGAAATCAGCCATTGGCACAGAGTGTCTACTCTGTATGTATTGAGAACTGGAGGAGGGATCACATCCCTGAGAACTCAAACAACAGGTTAGCTCCTCACACCAAGGCTGGGGTTCAAATTTTTCACTACCCATGTTGTCTGTGAACCTCTAAACTTAGAAATTAATATAAAAACTGATTTAGAATTATGCTACCACAACGACTCTTGACAGAAGTAAATGCAAAGCAGAATCTGGAGGGATACTCCCATTACCTAGGACAGTGGTTCTCAAACTTTTGCATGCATCAGAAACACCAGATTGTTGGGTCCACTCCCCAGTCTCTGATTCAGAGAGTTTGGATTGGGACCCAAGAATTCTGCATTTCTAACATGATCCCATATGATGCTTGGTATTGCTCGTCTGGGACTACACTCTGAGAACCACTGAACTAAGAGATAAGGGACTCTCTTAAGAAAAGTCCCTAAGGATAAACTCACCATTACAGAAAAATTTGTTTTGAAATCTCAGGGGGGAGCAGTTCCCTCCTGTCCCTGCTGACTCTGTGCCAGTAGGCTGACTTTAGAAAGTACTAGATGTTGACAACTTAAACCTGTAAGATGTTGAGTGAAGTCAGGTACTAGTACTGTCTCTACTGGTACAGAATACTGTAGAGATACTACAGTACAGAATACGGATGCAGATTCAGGGATCAAGGGAGGAAGGAAGGAAGGACAGAAGAAAATTAGCTAGCTAGCTTTTATACTCAGTATTCAGCATCTGATAAAATGAGTACAGGATTACACCTCTGTAACACCAAATCTTTATAACCAAAACATCATTATTAGAAGTGAAAACAACCCATAAGAAAGTATTCCACAGTTTCAAAAAAGCAAATCAGAAATGATTAAATGCTAAATACCATGGGAGAAAAAAAAATACAAACACACGTGCATATGTATAAACACACACACATAAAATATAAATAATATTTATATATATGTCAATCAGGAAGTCTTGAAGATAATGCAAACTTTCCCCAAAGCAGAAACAGGTTCCAAGTTCTAGATTAAAAATGGTGATTGAAAAGTACTTCTGATTTCAGCAAACACTAGTGAGCCCCAAGGACTTCTCAAAGGAGCAAGGGGGCAACTAGAGTCGGGGAGGTAAAATCTCCAATAACCTGGTCCGCTCTCCCCTCATTATTCAGGACTACCATTCATCTCAGATTTACAAATAAATAAGCATAGCATGATTTATGAGTTCCCAATCCTCTTTTGAACTTCCAGACTCTATTTGCCTTATTCTATCTGACAAAAGATTAAGTTTCTCATTCCACAACCATTAAATTTAAATGGCCCGCGAGAGAAAACACTTACTGAATTCCATTAATTTAAAATAAGAGACATGAAAGCACTTAGAAAACTGAAACACTCTACATAAAGCAACTTGCTAATAAAGAACCACCACCAAGACAGATCCCTTTTTGTAAATAATAAGCAAGTAATTAATAACTTTACATTTGAATCACACAATTTACAAAATGATCTCTACACATTCTTTCATTTAATTTTCCACAAACGAAAAGTCTTTGTTTAAACTATATTCAAATTTATGTAAAATGTTTCTATTAGTGAAGATGTACAAAAGACAATTCAGTGAATATACTGCCTTTGAACTACACAACATATATATAGTCCTGTTTCATATACTTCACAAAGGACTTTAATTTTCCAATGCACAGCTTTGATTCCTCAGCTCAAAAGATTTCAGAACAAAATCCAACCTCATAACCACTCAAACAGTACATCCTCCTGGAATGTTATTTTACTTGTAGGTACGGGAGGGAAAAGAGACTTCAAATATTCTGTTTTCAAAAGTTACCACAGGGGCTTCCCTGGTGGCGCAGTGGTTGAGAATCTGCCTGCTCATGCAGGGGACACGGGTTCGAGCCCTGGTCTGGGAAGATCCCACATGCCACGGAGCAACTGGGCCCGTGAGCCACAATTACTGAGCCTGCGCGTCTGGAGCCTGTGCTCCGCAACAAGAGAGGCTGCGATGGTGAGAGGCCCGCGCACCGCGATGAAGAGTGGTCCCCACTTGCCGCAACTAGAGAAAGCCCTCGCACAGAAACGAAGACTCAACACAGTCATAAATAAATAAATAAAAGAACGTGAATTTCTTAAAAAAAAAAAAAAAAAAAGAATTAAAGATTTAAAAAAAAAAAAAAAAAATTACCACAGCATGCATTAAAAAAAAAAAATCAGACCTTTGCTTTTTGACATGGTTCAAGTTTGTGTTTTTTCATAAAAGGCCAAAGAACAGAACAATTTTATGTGCAGTGAGTGCTTGCAAAGGGAATGTAGTGGTATAACATATTGCAATTCCATCATAATGAAGAGGATAAAATACCGTGTGAAAATATTATGTTTCTATATTCATTGGCCATAACTGCTAACCCAGCAGTGGCTTCCTGAGTTTAGGGAGGCCTGTTTGGCTAATTTCTGAATAATGTATTAACAACCTTAAGTCCCAGATTTTTCTTAGAACATCACTGGTTCACAAAAACTGATTTACATTGATGCTGTAATTGTACTGTTTTCAAATGCTATATTTAGTTCCACAGAAGCTATAAACAAGGATCAATGAAATAATCTGAAGCATAAACATGAAACCAACAAAAACAGAAAAGCTGTTAAGAACAACCTGAAATCAAGGGATCCCTGTGAATCAAGGGATCCCTCCACATGGAGTCATTCTGCAGACAACTGAAGCTCAGACTAGATATGTTAATCAGTACTTTTTGGTATACTACAGATAGATGGTACGTCGACGAAGTTACAGGCATTGACAAAAATTGCTCAAAATAGTTTATACAATGAAAAGGAGGCCCAATACTGAACCCTGAGAAGCTCCAACATTTTACATTGACTACCTGATGAGAGGAGAGTGGAGTGTGATGGTGAAAGCCAGTGTAATGGAGTTTCAAGGGTTCAACTAAGAGGTCATGTAGAATGAGGGCTGCAAAACATCCACTGTATTTTAACAACATGGAACTCACTGACTTGAAACTATTTCTTTACAACATGATTTAGTATCATTATGGTATACTTCCCTTTATGACAATTTTTGGAAAAGTTTTTGTTCCTGTCTTTCCTTTGATGATCTTATGAATTTAAGGATAACTCTAGGACTTCCCTGGTGGCGCAGTGGTTAAGAATCTGCCTGCCAATGCAGGGGACATGGGTTTGAGCCCTGGTCCAGGAAGATCCTACTTGCCATGGAGCAACTAAGCCCGTGTGCCACAACTACTGAGCCTGCGCTCTAGAGCCTGTGAGCCACAACTACTGAGCCCGTGCTCCACAACAAGAGAAGCCACCACAGTGAGAAGCCCGCACACCGGAACGAAGAGTAGCCCCCACTCACCACAACTAGAGAAAGCCTGCGCACAGCAATGAAGACCCAACGCAGCCAAAAGTAGATAAATAAATTAATTAATGGGGGGAAAAAGGATAACTCCGTAAAGCTCTAAAATAAAAAATTTCTTATATTTTTGGCTAAAATTTTTATTAAGTCTATAAATTTGCTGGAGAAGAGACATTTTTACAGTAGTCTTTCAGAAATCTAATATATTTCTTTATATGTATAAATCAACAAATTTCAATCACCTAACTTTAGTAAATTTACAAAGTAAAGTTATCAAATAGCTGTATTAAGACACGTGCGTGCATGCACACACACATACACAGCCCTGAAGAGAAAAGGGAACCCTCCTACACTGTTGGTGGGAATGTAAGTTGGTACAGCCACTATGGAAAACAGTATGGAGGTTCCTCAGAAAACTAAAAACAGAATTACCATACAATCCAGCAATCCCACTCCTGAGCATATATCCAGACAAAACTCTAATTCAAAAAGATACATGCACCCTTACGTTCATAGCAGCATTGTACACAATAGCCAAGACATGGAAACAACCTAAATGTCCATCAATAGAAGAACGGATAACGAATATGTGAGGGGTGTGTGTGTGTGTGTATACACACACACAAATGGAATACTACCCAGTCATAAAAAAGAACGAAATAATGCCATTTGCAGCAACATGGATGCAACTAGATAATCATGTTAAGTGAAGTCAGAAAGAGAAAGACAAATACCATATGATATCACTAAAGTATGATACCAATGAACCTATCTACAAAACAGAAACAGACTCACAGACATAGAGAACAGACTTGTGGTTGCCAAGGGGGAGCAGACTGGGGGAGGGGTGGAGTGGGAGGTTGGGGTCAGCAGATGTAAGCTTTTCTATATAGAATGGATAAACAACAAGGTCCTACTGTATAGCACAGAAAACTATATTCAATATCCTATGATAAACCATAATGGAAAAGAATATTAAAAAAAAGAATGTATATATATGTTAAACACACACACACCTGAAATCAAGGGTTGTGCCACACCTGAAATTCAAGTTCCCCACGATGTACATGACTTTTTAATGAAAGCATACAATCTTCAATCACAATCACTGAATTGGTTGGTAGCATGAAACTGTTAATTTTAAAATTATAGGGGGCTGATAGCAAACAGATATGAGGGAATTTTGGGGGGTGCTGAAACTATCCTATATCTTGATTGCAATGGTTCCCACGTCTGTATGCGTTTGTCAAAACTCACAGACCTGTACACGGAAAAAGGTGAATTTTACTGTATGTTAATTATACCTTAATTTTAATTTAAAAAAGTTACAGGAGGCACTTTGATTCTAATGTGCATCTACTCAAACCTCTTTTGTAGGGAAAAAAAAAAAACAGAGCAAGAAGTACACAAAGCCACCATTTTTAAAGGAACATTAAAATACCAACTAAATGTACACCAGGAAACACACAAGAATATTCATGGCAGCACTGTTTGTAATGATAATAATAGAAAACTGGAGACTACCCAAATGTCCATCAAAAAGAGAAGGGATAAACTACAGTACAGTACATTCATATAAATGCAACGCTAAAAGCTGGAAAATGAATCTACAGGACACAGCCACATGCATCAATATGGATGAATCTAAAAATGACAAAAATACACAAAGTATGATACCATTTATATTAAGTTCAGAAACTAAATAGTATAGTATTGAGGTATACTATATGTGGTAAAAAAACCACACAGAAAAGCAAAGAGATACTAAACACAAAATTCAACAGAGGTTTACCCAAGGCACAGGTTTGGGACAGCACCTGAATATACTATGGAAGCTTCTAAAACATTGGCAATAGCTGATTTCTTCAGCTAGATGGTGGGTTTTTAAAACTTATACATATGTCTTCTTTATATTTTATAACTTGCATATATGAAATATTTCATAATTTTTAAAATTAAAAAACACGCAAAATTTGAAAGATTTTGACTAGAGAAACAAGTAAAAAGGAGCAAAGTGCAAAAGTCTTTAATAAACAAGGACAGTGACACAAACTTGGTAAGTAGTGGAGATGAATGATAAAAAGAGATCAAAAACAGGATGAGCTTTTTGTTCAAAGAAGACTGGTGATTAAAAACAAGGATCCAGGAGAGTATCAACACTTTCCTTCACCTCTATGACCATCCTACCTACTAGCCACATACCCAATCCCATGCTTGGAGCAGGAAAAAGCAGTAATTTCTTTACCCTTAGAGAAGGCTACAGGGAAAATGATGTCCTCATAAAAGAGACTAGTTTCAGCTACAATATGGAAGTGGAGAGGGTGCTTTAAGAAAAAAATGGAAGAGGTAGGTGAGTCTGTTTAGAATGGATGGAGTCAAGGGGGAAGGAAAAGCAGGAAGAGTTGGGAGGAAAGGAACTTGGAGGAAAGCCGAGAGAAAACAATGCATTAAGGGAATAACTTTCTGAGGATACGACGTGGCTGCATAGGTTCTCGTTTTTACATGGCAACTAAGTTTTATAAGGATGAGAACCATAACTGGAACTAAGAAATCACACCCAATTATGGTATCAGAATTGGTTGAAGGTATCTGACAATATCTCGAAGGGGATGTGAGGATTTACTTTGCTTCATGTGGAACAGTGGTAGGGTAATAAGTGGGCAAAGAAAATCTCCAGTCTCTCTTGGGAGCAAAGTACATTGAGGGCCTTATTCTAAAGTTAGAGAAAAGTAAGATTTAAGTTAAATTAGGACTATAAATAAAAATTTACCAGCAATACCTTTCACCTTTCTGCAACATCCAAATGGAATTGGGTCTAACTTTTTGGTTTTATTTTCAAAACATGGGTTTAATTCTTTTTTAAAAAAACTAATTAATTTATATATTTATGGTTGCTTGGGTCTTCGTTGCTGCACGCAGACTTTCTCTAGTTGCGGCGAGCGGGGGCTACTCTTTGTTGCGGTGCACGGGCTTCTCATTGCGGTGGCTTCTCTTGTTGCGGAGCTCTAGGCGCACGGGCTTAGTTGCTCTGTGGCATGTCGGCATGGATCAGGGCTTGAACCCGTGTCCTCTGCATTGGCAGGCAGATTCTTAACCACTGTGCCACCAGGGAAGTCCCAAAACATGGGTTTAATCTATTGCATTTGGCAGCTACTCTTTGCGTTTAAAGTTAATATTGAGTTAATATTAGCTTAAAGACTCAAAGGAGGTATGGAGAACACAGAAAGTGTCAAATAACTGTTTATTAGTGGCAGTAGCCACGGTACAAAGTCAATTTCTTCCTTAGTTACACTGGTCTATTGCTAAAGATCAAGCTCTTGCAAGCTAATGATGTATCCAAAATGGCAATCAATATGCCATTCAATTCAATACAGATGATGTCTCTTAACATACACTGAACTGTGTTTACAGAATTATCTGTTAATATCCAAAGCTGGTATGATATAGTAGACAAGAAATAGCAAAAGTTGGATTTGAGTTTCTGTTCTGCCAATAACTAGATATGTAATTGGGCATCTCAGCGAGATTCTCTGAGCCTATTTCTTCATCTAGAAAACCATCCAGGACTAGTTTATTATGACGGTTAAAAACAAAAGGAGAGGGGCTTCCCTGGTGGCGCAGTGGTTGAGAATCTGCCTGCCAATGCAGGGGACACGGGTTCGAGCCCTGGTCTGGGAAGATCCCATATGCCGCGGAGCGACTGGGCCCGTGAGCCACGGCTACTGAGCCTGCGCGTCTGGAGCCTGTGCTCTGCAATGGGAGAGGCCGCGATGGTGAGAGGCCTGCGCACCGCGATGAGGAGTGGCTCCCGCTTGCCGCAACTGGAAAAAGCCCTCGCACAGAAACGAAGATCCAACACAGCCAAATAAATAAATAAATAAATAAATAAATATTTAAAAAAAAAAAAAAAACAAAAGTTCATTCCATCATAAAAAAAAAAAAAAAAAAACAAAAGGAGACAATACACACAAAGCAGAGAACCTGGCACAAATATTAACAAGGAAAGCAGATTAAAGAGCCCTAGATCACCTACACACCTACCCTCAGAAATCCTACACCTCCAATTTAATGTGTCACAAGCATTTCTCTTTCAGAACTAGTCCCAAGTCCCAACCTGTCACTCCCACACAAACAGAAAATGAGCTAGCTCTATCCAAAAGTCCTAGCTTTGATTAGCAACTCTCACTACCTCAGGTTTATATACACATGTACAATTACATCACTTGGCCCACAACCGTAGTATACAAAAGCAATTCTGTAACTTAGTTTCCTTTGTGGTAGTAAGGACTTCCATTACTAAAACTTGCTTCTCTAGGAATAATGGATTGTAAATGTAGTAGCCAATGATTTGATTTATGTGAGCATATCCTAGTATTCTTGTTAATAACCTAATGACAGTTTAAATCCATTCATACCTTAATTTGTTTTCATTTTGTATGTAACCAAATTTTTAAACACATTTTACCCACAGGTATAAAAAGTCACAAAAGGCAAGTAACCATGTTTTTTCTTTGAAATATGCATTACCATCAAACTCTGGATGCTAAGCAAATAAGTAGTGATGGCTTTAAAAAATACCTTACATGCTTCCATTTTACCTTCCCTATACAATTTCACATATTCTGTAATATCTTCTACCTTCTTACAGAACTTGACCTATTAGGACAAGTGATTAAGACCAAAAGATCAAAAAACAAGAATATTAAGTGGTCAAATAGTAACAGCAGCTCAAGACAAGACAAACATTCTTCAGAAAAGCTGGCTGAAAAAGTTATGTTAAAGACGCCCTCTAAGAAGAATACTTATTCCCACATACAATAGAAAATAAGAAGTAAGAAGATTCTGAGAATTTTGTTTCAAGCCTTCCTAGAAACAACCTAGAATGTATCTTGTGGCTTTCAGCCCTATGAAGGGAAAGGGTAAATATATAAGAACCTGGAAGAAAGCTTTGAAGTGAGCATCCTCTTGAACGGTAGTGTTCTGATCACTTGGGAGGAGAGGGAACAGGCTCTGAAGTCTCACCCTTTCACAAATCACCTTGTTAGGATGGCCAGGTAGAGGTGCTGAATTGGCCCCGGGAGATATCTGGGAAAAAGAGGGAGAAGAAAAGGATAGTTCATGGCTAGCTGCACCAATGTGGAGAATCATGCCTATGAAGGACAGTCTGGATTTTCTAAGTATTTGATGATTTTGTTAGCAGAGACTGAAAAGAAAGAAAAAATTAATCTTAAACATCAAAACAAATATAAGGATGACAAAGGTTGCCTCTGGCAAAGGATCTCTCTTATAAAAACTTTCTTTAAAGGCAAAATAGCACTGCTCAAGAACGCAAAGTCCTTCCTATGTTTCCCATATAATATCTATTGATATCTTTTCTGTTGGCATTAATTCTGAAACCCTAAATGATAGATAAGACTTCACGTCAAGAAAACCTGAAGTAAAAATCACTTAAGTACAGAAAGATTAGTGTCTTCCTGGCGATGATTAATTTTTCATTCTCTTTTTAAGCTAACCTTCCAAATGATCATGCAAGGAAAGAGAGATTTCAGAACATCTATGGCAAAATTTCTATAGTGATCACAAGTATAGAAAACAAGATTTTCATTGTGGATATCTCAGCTCTATTCAACACAAACCTAGCAACCTTCCTAATGAATAAAGGACAAGATCATAAGCCTCAAAGTAAATGACTGCATGTTTTAAATGCTTGACGAGATTGTGAGTTAATCCCCTTAAATTCATATGTAAGTATACTTAATCTGTAGTATTTTTGATCACAGACATCATGAGTATCACCTGTTCCACTGTGCTGTGGCATGAACTGCCTTTGGGGGTTAAGGTTTATGTACCCGCTTGTTCCTACACTAAAAACCATGTGCTTTAAGGCTGTCTTGTTTTTAGTTTCATTGCTGCACTCATTCCCTTACATGTTAAGTGTCTATTCTGTGACAGGCACTAAAACAAAAGATAGTCATGATTTCCTACCTTCAAGAAGTATATGCTACAAAAAAGAAACAAAAGCAAATCACTGTATAAAAAAGTATCTTTCTGTGATAATGGTCCATACTGGTGCTTTGGAGAGGTATTGGTAACAGTGTAGTCAAGAAACTACAAAATGTTCAGTGTAACTGGTCAGTAAGGAAGTAGCCAGAGAGGAAGGCAGAGACAAATCATAAAGTGGCATGCTAATTACATGAATAATCCTGCTATAATAACCTTCTTTAGCCCCTTTATACATTTTTGTTTCTGGTTTGCTATGAGCCTGGTAAACAGATAAATGACCAGGCCTGTTGCTAACAGTAAAATTACTTCCAAAGACCTTCCTAGGATTGAAAGCAAAAAACTTGAGGGCAGTAACTTTAGAATTCATTAGTACTGCTCCACAAAATGTTGTGGACATGAACTAAAGCTTATCTCTGTACTATAAACATGAATGTGCCAATATCCTTTACCACTGTGATGAAGCATGAATGACTGAATCAAGGAATATTTACTCACTGCCTCTTATAAGCAAAGAGCTATGTGAGAAAAGAAAATAAAACATGGATCCCACCCTCAAGGAGCTTATTCTAGTTAAAAAAAAAAAGATGCAAGCAGCCAACTACAGAAAAATGTTTTAAATGCCATAATATTTATGGCATTAAAATATTTAATGCCATAATACAGGCAAAAATTAGAATAGAGGTAGGAGCCTTGGGTTTATCTGAGGGCAAGAGTAGAAAATATTTCAAAGGAAGAAGTATTTTTCACATTCCTGACTCATTCAATGTAAGGAGTGCTTTTGCCACTTTAAAGCAATTCTCTCGTCTCTCAAAATGGTCTGTTCCTTGATGTAGGCTTCATGTTCTTTCTGCAATCTTAAGCTTACACTTTGCACAATAAGTACATTTGAAGAGTGTTTTAACAAGGCCATCTACCTTCAACTATCATACCTAAAGCAGTCTCACAAACTGCTACTACAAGAGTTGGCTGGGAAAACAGATTTCAGTAATATGTAAGTAAAAAATTGGCAAACCCTGGTCCTTGCGGGGGGGAAGCGGGGAGAGTAGGGGGAGAGAAGGGAAGAGAGAATTCTAAGATGGTCTCCAAGATTCCCACCTCTGGTGTATATCTCTTGTATAATCCATCCCTCCCTGGTATGTGGGCAGGACTGTAAATATGGTGAATTTCATTCCCATGATTAGGTTAAATTATATGACCTAAATTACACAAACCCTTTCACACAGGTGAAGGGATTTTCAAATATAATTAAGATTCCAAGTCACTGAATGCTAAGTTAATCAAAGGGGAGATTACCTTGGGTAGGCCTGACAATCAGAGAAAGCTCTCAAAAGAGAAGTTGAGCCCTTCCTAAAGAGATTCTCCTGCCAACCCTATAGACTAAGCTGCTGTGTTTTGAGAAGTCATATGAAGGGGGCCATGTGGTAAGAGACCTGAGGGGGCACCTAGGAACTGAGAATGGTCACCAGTGCACAGCCAGCAAGAAAGTGGGGGAACCTCAGCCCTATAATCACAAGAACCACATTACACCAACAACAGTGAGCTTGGAAGAGGCCATTAAGTCTCTAATAAAAATCACAGCTCCAGCCAAATAAGACCCTGAACAGAAGACTCTACAGCTAACCCATACCAGGACTTCAATCCATGGAAACTGTGAGATAATAGATTTGTGTTTTAAGCTACTAAATTTGTGGTTATTTGTTACACACAATAGAAAACTAACATAACATACATGTATATAATAGAATAAAAACTGTTGTGCCATACTCAAGGAGTTTCTTCTCCAAAATCTAGCTGTATTAGTTTAATTATGAAAGATGACTTTTTATCTAAGCAATACAGCAGTTTCTAAAACCTCAATCTGGTAATAGTAAACTTCATGCCAGGAACCAAACTGGGCTTTCTGATCTTTACATACTGCAAGTTAGGGTTAACCAACTTGCTTAAAGCGAAACATCTCATAAACACCAGAGCCATAATTTGAAGCCAAGTCTATCTGGCTCTAAGGTTCAGACTCAACCCACTAAACCACCTTCTAACTGAAGAATTTGAAAAGTAACATTCTTCTTTATAATCTACCTAGTTGGATTAGTAAGGAACAACTATTCCACAATGCCTATTTAAAGCTATTTTAAACATTTAAAAATAAATGTTTCCTTGTAAGTTGTTTCTGACTTCCACTACTTCCCTAACTCTCCCTCAGTTAAGATTACTGAGGTTATACTATATCTGAAAATCAATACAGTTCTATTTTTCCCTAACCTACGAACTGCTGAGCATTACAAAGACATGGTAACTTCAGCCTTCTCTCAGGATGCACCTATATTTAAAAAGTCCTGCCATGAAAACATTCCTGAGATGGGACTGAATCTGCAACTCCCTACACTTCTCATTTCTAATGTTTATTTACATACAACTATACGACTAATTCACCCAGCATAACTGTTTTCTGTTTCACAAGACTAGAATTATAGAAAACAGTTTAACCTTTTAAGCAATAACACATTACTATTTTAAGGACATCTTCTGTTTAATGCGGCCTTTCCCTGTCTTGGTAACCATAATATAACCAACAATTTAACCTTTGTGTTACAGTGTAGTATTATTGTTAATGTGGCAAATTGTTGTAGTTATTGTGTTAAAAATAACATTGGACTTAGGTCCACATATTGTCCCAGAACTTGCTTCCTCCAAAATCACTTCTGATGACAGCTTCCTTCATTTACATTTTTCTCATATAAGTGAAGTAGAGGATATACAGGTGTATGATCTCTAGACCAGTATTAAATAATGTACTTTCCACAAAATAAATTGCTCAAAAGGCCAAACGGCCTTCTCCAAAATGGCCACATTACTCTCCAGAAAAAAAATTGTTCACTGTTACAAAAGCTGCGTACCATCTGCTCAAAGGCACTCAAATCATAGGCTAACAGACAAAGGGAAAAAAACAAAACAAAAAATGACAAGGTAGGTGCTTGGTCAACGTTGACTCCAACAAGTGCCTTACTCCTCTAGGTCCAAGTCTGGGTACCTAAAAAATGAAGCGGTCGAATCCAAATTATCTAAAAATCCAAATATTCTCACTACTTCCATGATGGCAAATATTAATCTCCTGGAAAGTAATCAAGGAGATTTCATTAACAACTTAACAGTTCGAATCTGACAAATTCTGAGATTATATTCCAAAATATGAGAAAAGCCATAAGCACAAATATGTTCATCACATTACAGCAACAATTTAAAAGAGAACTAAAAGTAACCTAAATGTTTAACAAATAAGTATTTGTTAAGTGAGATTATGGTATGTGTGCTTGGCGGACTATTATGCAGTCATTAAACCATTCAAGAACTGGTACTACTTACCGGGGAAGGACCATTACTGTCCAGCAATGGGACCCTCTTTTTTTAAAATAAACTATTATTCCCATTCTTGAGTTAAGGCAAACAACAAAATGGGCCCATGTCTTTCTGGGAACAGAGCAGAACCAGGGCTGGTGAAAATAGCTGAAAGGCTCCACCCTCCTTTCTCACCCCACAGTCCAACAAATTAATGGGAAAGGGGGGAAGGGAGGCACGTGCAACTAAGGAAGTCTCTAACCATTACATGTACCGAGCAGGTGAACATAAAGGTTAGGAAAAGTTAAGACTTACACATTCTTTTAATAAATTTTTCTTTCCTTCACTTCCACAATCCAGATTTGCACGCACAAGGATTATTTTCCCCTCAAGGAAGTATGTCTAAAATCATTTTACTTACTCTGGTAACCTCAAAGTAGATTGCTCTAAACCATCTTTTCAAGATTTATCTCTTAAGAATTACATGGATTTGGAAAATATCTAGACCATGACCAGTCCAAATCAATAAAAAATTTATACATATATACACACACATACACACATTTGAAAAGATGAAGTGTGACTGAGTGCTTTATAAGTCTTACTGAATAAAAGTCACAATTAATTCAAATACTTACTGCATGTCTACCATGTGCTAGATGCTGTGAAAACAAAAAGAAATATTTCTTGCCCTCAAAGAGATTCAGTCTAGGGAGGGACAAATTCAACAGGAATAAATGAGGACAACAGGGACCCCTAACATAGAGGGGAGAAGGAAAAGTGTTCAGATCCTTTAAAAAGGAACATGAAATGACAGAAGAGCTAGGGGAAAAATAAGACTGTGTACATGGCCCCTCTTTGTCTACTTGCTCAAAACTCACTCGTTAATTCATTATAGAGTTCAAGCATTTGCTTGATCTACAGATAGACAATGTGATGTTAGGAATCTAACATTTGCTGAACAAATTAACTAGATTACCACTATAGAGTTCAAGTATGTGTTCACAATCCATACACTCTGTCGAGAGAAAACATAAAGCAAGCTATGATTTAACCAAAGATGAACCTACATGAAAACAGATGCCTGATACATGTGGTTAGCAGGAAACAACCAGAAAACTAGTGACTAGACCCAGACACTACACAACAATCACAGGACTAATCAAGAACTACCTTACCGGGGATTCCCTGGTGGCACAGTGGTTAAGAATCCGCCTGCCAATGCAGGAGGCACAGGTTCGAGCCCTGGTCCGGGAAGATCCCCCATGCCGCGGAGCAACTAAGCCCGTGCGCCGCAACTACTGAGCCCACATGCCAAAACTACTGAAGCCCGCGCACCTAGAGCCCGTGCTCTGCAACAAGAGAAGCCACGGTAATGAGAAGCCTGCGCACCGCAAAGAAGAGTAGCCCCTGCTCGCCACAACTAGAGAAAGCCCGCGCGCAATAACAATGACCCAACACAGCCAAAAATAAATAAAATAAACAGTCTAGCGATGTAACCAAAAGCCTCATCCAAAGCAATTGCAGAGACACAACAGGTCTACGCTCCACATTATGATGCTAACACATTCAATTATGTCTAACTGTGCCATCCTCTGTCCACCCTTGCTCAAAAATCAGGTTGCTCTAGTAAAGAAAATTCTCAATATTTATTCAGATTAATAACTTCCAACTTAAGTTTAGCTATAAAAATTGGATGGGTATATAAAACTCAACAAGTACAGAAACACACTACCTTCCAGAGTCACAGAAGATATCAGAAGTGGAGGGACCACAGAGAACATTTAAATCCAACTCTCATATTTTACAGATGAGGACTTGAGGAGCACGTGGCTAATTTGTGGCAAAATTTATTCAACTATAACCTCTCAAGGCTACCGAGTCTTTTAGAAACAAGCCTTACAGAAAATTACAAATATCAACTTAAAATTGAACCCATATAATGAATAGATTTAAGGTTTAATAGGTTTTCAAAAGTGAAATATACTATGCCAATACATTTATGAGCCAGCAAGAGCTGGAGTACATTAAATGATACAATTCCTACTTAAAAATCTAGTCAGTAATTTTCATCTATTTACTGCAAGTATTGCACACATGCCAGCTGCAATGCAACTGATCTGATCCTTATATTTGGTCTTGTATTGTTACTTCTATAGAAGCCCAATTTCTTCCTAATGGAAAACAGAAACAATTTTACTTTGATCCCAACTGTCCCTAGATCCTCATTAAGTTTTGATTTCTTAAAAACTGAGAGAATGGATTTAAAAAAAAATTTAAGACTAGTTACCAGGGCTGCTACCTACTTAAAGGAATTTTGCGGTAACTGTGTTAACAACAGTATCTGCAATCGAGGCCAAATAGTATCCAAAAAGGCCTGCAATTCTAAGGTAATAAACGACTGTGAATGATTTGCATACACTTAAATTTTCGTATATTAAGTGCGCCTCGTAAGAAAAGAGAAAAGGCAATTCAATATTACATTATTCGTTTCTATTTACGGTGCAAGAACTAACATACCCAACTTTTAATGTTAACAGTATACATCATTTTGGAGCATAAAGAAAAAACAAGGTCTTACAAGTCCTACACACGTAAACGAAAACTTTATTCTCTTTGGCCCTCAATACTCTGAAAAACTCTCGGCTCAAAACCAATCTCTTTCATTCTTCAGCCCTGAAAGGAAGAATTCCCATCCCCTGAGAACAAAACGCAGCCTGTTCAGAAACCCGCGGCGTCACAAGGACGGAGACAGGACCCTTCTGACCGGGTTCTGCGTTCTCCTGAGTGACATCATTTCACCTGCGCCTGGGCAAAAAGGGAGGGAGCGAAAGAGCGAGGCCATCTGCCAGACGCGGCGGGCCGGCGCTCCCGAGGGCTGTGCCCGCACCTCCTCGCCTCTGCCTCGGGAACAAAGAGCGCCGGGCGGCCCGGCCGCGCCCCGCTGAACACCAAGCAACCTCATCTCTAGCGCGGCCCCGCAGGCTCCCAACGGCCCAAGGCTCGGCCCGTCCCGCCCTCGTGCGGGAACCAACGGCTGCGGCAGCCAGTACCTGCAAAGGAAGGCTCCGCCCTGCGGGGCTACTCCCGCGGCTCCTCGCCGGGCCACCGCCTCCTATTGTGACCGCTCGTCCAGCCAGCGGCCAGCTTGCCAGATCCTCTGTTCCCGGGCCTTCTCAACCCTGGAACCCGGGCTCCGACCGAGGCGCTATCACGGCGCTTCCTTCCTCCCGGCACCATCACACGGGCCGCGCCAAGAAACGACGGCTGCACGCCCAGAGCTGACAAAAGTCGGCTAACGCCTCGGGGGCTCCATCCTCTCGGCCCCCGCGCCCTAACCGCCCCGGCCGTCACACGACCCAGCACCGCTGCACGAGGGGGGCCCCGCCCCGCTGCGCCCCTCCCCGGTGCTCGCGGACCGGACGCGCCGGCGCAGTACCCTCCGCTGCGCGCGCAAGCGACGCCCCCCGCCGCTAGGCCGCAAGATGCGCGAGCACACGGCCCTCCCACTTCTCGGGTCTGGGTCGCTCCCACCCCACCCTGCCCCCTCTCCGGAACAAACCTCGCGATCCCAGGGCGCGAGACCGCCAGTCGCTCCGCCCCTTTCCCCCACGGCTGATCGCCGCGCGCTGAGCCCCCTTTGTTTCCACCCGCGGGGGGAGGGGGCGGGGCGGGCTACGTTCGTCCAGGCGCGCGACCCGGACTAGTTCCGGCAACAGAGCCGTCGCGCCGCACCCCTGCGCAGCCCCGCCCCGCCCCGTCCCCCCGCTCCTGGCGCCCGGAAAGGCTGCCGCCATGCCGGGCCGCGGGCGGGCCGAGTCTACGAGTTCTATGTATTTCTCCCCAAGTGTTGCTGCAAGTCCGTGCGTACCGCCTCCAGAACTCAGCCATCAAACAGTAACTGACCTCACTCAAATTCCCAATATAGTATGTATTCATGTGGCCCAAATGTTAGGAATTTTTATTGACGTAGAGAGAGGTGATTTGGCCACGGTGTCTTTGGCCAACGTGTCTCAATGGAGAGGCAGGTTCAAACCCAACTTGTCCTACTGTAAGGCTCAATTAAACAGTTATTCATATTGTGCTGAGGACAGGAAATGAGATAGGTACGAAGACCGAAGCTGGCATGGTGCCTGTCCTAATCACGTTCGAGATCTAAAAGAGGAAGTAAGATCTTCCATAAAAGCGCAATAAATACAAGGACAAAATAGTTTAAAATGGTATCGGAGGAAAAGAGGGCAGTCAAGGGGACATTATCGAAGAAGTGGGTTTAAAGCAGATAGGAATTATGTCTTCAAGGATGGTGATCATATTTCAGTCCAATCATCAAAAAACCCAGGTTCTGGTTCTTTTGGCATTACTTAAACCAGTCTCCTTCCTGCTGTGGGCCTCAGCTGCCTTCTGTAGAAAATCAGGGAACCAGACTAAACTGATGTTCCAGGACCCTGTGAACCTCTATGCATTGATATGAATAACACGAAAGGGTAATTATTTGTGAACATCTGTCTCCCATATCACACTGGGCGACCTGTTTTGACTCTGTAACCCTAAGGTCTAAACCTACAGCCTGAAATACAACAGCAGGTGCTTAGCAACTGCTGAATTCAAAGTTCCAGCAATAACATCACAGGTTTTTACAACTACTGGACAAAGAGAGGCTAGAATGAGATAACAGGCCCCCATGAACAAGTCCCCTCCCCCAGCCCCACGCCCCCATTATGTAGCCCAGTTATCTAGCTGACTCTTCTCCCAAAGCCCTCTCTGCTGGTCTTCCAAAGCAGCCAATTTGGAGATGATTACATCTAAACTTTTAAGGTTTTTTTTCCCCCTCATTTCACAGTACAGAGTCATAAATCCCAACCACACCTTTAGGTGCATCCAACGTAATCCACTTCTAACATCTGGATCCCCCACAATACCCCCTTTACTGCTGTGGATTCACCTAGCATTACAGATCTTCCAACAGAATCTCAGCTATACAAGCTTCCTTACATAATACAGCTTTTCTTGTTTACTTGGACATGGGCTATGTAATGAGAGGGGGAAATAGAGACAAAAACTGGGAACAGGGAGGGAAATTACCACTTGGAAGCTGTCCAATCCTAAGAGTCAGGTTCCTCAAGTGCTGAATTTCAGCAGCAAATATCTATTACAGTCCTCCAGGGTTCCTAACCCTTAAGCTTATGTGAATTCCCCCTGGGCTTCAGCCAATCCTCTGTCAGGCACTCTTTGGGAACCCTTCTCAAATGGCTGAGATCTTAGTTAACTGGGATCTGAAGGCTTCACTAAGAAGTCTGTCTACATGTAAACAATGCTCCCACACCTCAAGGTTGAATAGTTGGAAATTTGTACTGCAATTTCTTTTCTAATTGATTTTCTTAACCAGAAAATCTGGTACCCTGCTAATAAACACCTGATGAGTGGGTTATGTTTTAAGGTGGGCCACTGACCACCTAATGTGGCAGGAAGTAAATTATACCAGAGCAGTGGCTCAACCCCAGTCCACCTAAAATTCTACTTGGTGTCGGTCCAAAAAGGTGGGAAGCCTTGTTGGAGAGGTGTCCAATGGATCTTTCTGCAATGATGGAAATGTTCAACATCTGCAGCATCCAAAGGGTAGCCATTAGCTACATACATATAGCTACTGAGTGAGCACCTGAAATGGGGCTAGTGCAACTAATGCATTAACCAGGATTGTTTAAATAGTCACATGTGGCTAGGGGACAGTACAGCACTTGTGCGAAAAGTAGTTGCTTGTAGCAAGAACTTTTGAGAATTCTGACTCCAAGACTGCCCTTTAAAATTCGTTTTCATAACAGAAATGAAAACTGTGAATGCCTACTAAAAACTTCTTCCTGGGGTACCTAAGTCATTTAAGTCCCCTCAACTTCTAAAATAAAAATATACCAATATGTTGCTTACCAAACAGGAAGATACTGCAGTTCCTTCAAATGTATCTGGTCACTGGGATTGTCTACCCTGGTGCCCTACCAGTCTAACACATGGGAATGACAGCTGAGATTTTTTATTGGGCAGCATGGGATCCAGAGATAAATTAGGTGGTATTGATATCTTTACAATATTGAATCTTCAATCTGTAAGTAAGATGAACCCTTCTATTTACCCAAGTTGTTGATTTTTTCAATAATGCTTCACAGTTTTCTGTAGAGGTCTTGCACATTTGTTCTAGGGTCTATTCTAGGTTTTATATATAATTATTAATTATAATAGTTTTGTTAATTTTTTTTCAGTTTTCTACATATACAGTCCTGTTGGCAGAAAATGACTCTTCAATTTCTTTCTTTCCAACGTGTTGTCCTCTTGTCTGCACTTGCTAGGACCTCCAGTACAATGCTAAATAGATACAGTGAGAGCATGCATCTTCGTCTTATTCCAAAACTGGAAAGCTTCCAACATTTCACCATTAAGTATGGTGTTGGCCGTAGGTTTTTTGTAGATTCCTTTAGCAAATCAAGGGAGTTCTTTTTTATTTCAAATTTGTTAAAAGTTTATCATAAAATGGATATTTAATTTCATCAAAATTTTCTGTATATGAGATAATCATGGATTTTCTGTTACTGGGTTTACCTTGATTGTTTTTTGGAGGTTAAACCAATTTTACATTCCTAATAAAATCATGTCATATTGCACTACTCTTTTTATATATTGTTGGATTTGGTTTGCTTTTTACATCTGTGTTCTTAAGTGAGATTAGCTGTTATTTTCCATTTTTTGTAATGTCCTTATCAAGTTTTGTTACAGATATTATGCTAGCCTCAGAAAATGAATCACAGAGTATTCTCTTTTTCTATTCTCTACAAGAGTTTCTATAAGATTGGTGTTATGCCTCCTTTAAATGTTTGGTAGAATTTGCTGGTTAGCTATCTGAACTTGGAATTAGATTTCTTTAGTAGTTATGGATTTCTTGTCAGATTTTCTGTCTTTTCCTTATTTCTTTTTTATTTTATTTTCTTTTTTTTTGGCCGCACCGAGCAGCATGCGAGATCTTAGTTCCCCGACAAGGGATCGAACCCATGCCCCCTGCATTGGAAGCACGGAGTCTTAACCAACTAGACCACCAGGGAAGTCCCTTTTCCTTATTCCTAACAAAAGCAAAACAATTATAATCTTAGGACATATATAAGGAAGATCTCATTCTGAAACTCACAGGCAACAAGAGAAAAAAATAGATAAATTGGATTACTTCAAAATGAAAACATCAGTGCAACAGAGTGAAAAGGCAACCTACGGAACAGGAGAAAATATTTGCAAATCATGTCTGATAAGAGGTTAATATCCAGAATATATAAAGAACTACAACCAAACAAAATCCAAAACCTGATTATAAAATGGGTAAAGCACTGAAATAGACACTTCTCCAAAGATGTACAAATGTCCAGTAAGCACATGAAAATATGTTCAACATCACTAGTCAGGAGGGAAATACAAATCAAAACCACAATGAGTTACTACCTCACACTCATTAGGATGGCTACTATTAAACAAAACAAGTAAAAACAGAAAACAACAAGTGGTGACAAGGATGTGGAAAAACTGGAATCCTTGCGCACTCCTGATGGGAATGTAAAATGGTGCAGTCACTTTGGAAAACAAAATAGTGGTTCCTCAAAACATTAAAAATAGAAAAAAAAAAAAAAGAAATGATCTAGCAATTCCACTTCTAGGCATATACCCAAAAGAGTTGAAAGCAGGGTCTAAAAGAGATATTTGTGCACCTATGTTCCAGCAGCATTATTCACAATAGCCAAAACGTGGAAGCAACCCAAGTGGCCATCCATGGATGAATAAACAAAATGTATTATACACATACAATGGAATATTATTCAGCCTTTAAAAGGAAGGAAGTTCTGAGGCATGCTACAACATGGATGAACTTTGACAACATTACGCTAAGTCAGTCACAAAAAGACTTCACTTGTATGAGGTACATAGAGCACTCAAATTCAGAGACAGAAATTAGAAGGGCGACTGCCAAGGGTTGGGGGGAGAAGAGAATGAATTATTGTTTAACGGATATAGTTTGCATTTTGCAACATAAAAGAGTTCTACAGATTGGCTGTACGATGTGAATGTACTTATTAACACTACTGAACTGTACACCTAAAAATGGTTAAGATGGTAAATTTTATATTGCAGATTTTACCACAATTTTAAAAAATTCTTATCACAACAGAAAAAGGGATATTTAAAAAAATATAACATCACTCTTTGCTTAAAACCTTCCAAAGGCTTCCATAATACACAGAATTGAAACTTCTTCCCTGGCTTACCAAGATCCACTTAATCTAGTCTGTGCCTACCCCTTCAACCTCATCTCATACCACCACTTCCTCCCTCATCCACCTTGCTTGGGCACATCAGCTTTCCCTCTGTTTGTTTCAATTTCTAGCCTTATGGCCTTTGCACTAGCTGTTTCCTCTCCCTAGCATGTTCTCCTATGGCCCAGATTTTCTTGATTTGTTCTTTTCCATCTGTCAGATCTTAGCTTGTCACCTTCTTAAAGGCCTTCCCTAACACCTAATCTAGAGTAGCCAACTGCCCAATTACTTGCACAGTGCTTAAGAGTATCTGATTATTTACTGGTTTACATATACAGTTCATTTTCTGTCCCATCCACAAAAAATAAGCACCCAAAGAACAAGGACCTTCTTTGTCAGTCTTTTCACCATGGTAACCTGGTGACTCAATTATCCCTGGCACATAGTAGGCACTTACAAGTATTTGCTGAATGAATAAATGCACAATTTTAAAAAAATGACCTAAAGCTCCACAATTAAAGACAAGTTAAATAAATTACCATGAACCCTTATGGTGGAACATTATGTAGACATTTTAACTGATGTTTCATGTATATATAATGTGCAGATTATATTTTTCAAGATGGCCATGAAACGTTCTCCCATCCTTCATTCTCTTCTTATTATGTAGACATTCCTCCCCAGTGGTAGGATTGATGCTCCCTCCTCTTGAATTTGGGCAGGCCTGTAACTATGGTGGAAGTGAAGCTTTGTGACTTCTGAAGTTAGGTCATAAAAGGCCATACAGCACCTGTGTGGTCCTCTTGGGACAGTCACTCTTAGAATCAAAGCTACCATACTGTGAGGAAGCCCATGCTACATATAGGTGCTCAGGCTGAGGGCCCCAGTTGAAGTCCCAGCTGACAACCAGCATCAACCATCAGACATGTGAGTGAAGACATCGAGATGACTCCAACCTTAGCCACCATCTGACTGCAAGTGCATGAGAAATTCCAAGCAAGAGCCCACCTAGCTGAGCACAGGAAACCCCAGAACCATGAAAGATACTAAAAGATATGCTTTGCACCACTGAGTTTTAGGATAATTAATTACACAGCCATAGATAATCAGTGCTTTAGTTTTAACCATCCAGAGAATGCAAAGAAAAATTTGAAGAAAAAAATGTATGTTAAGAGTGTTATCTATTGAAAGATGGTACGGTTACTTATGACATATTCTATTTCCCCACATTTCCCTAATGGAACACATGTAACGATATAATACGAGGCATATGGACTTCCCTGGTGGTCCAGTGGTTAAGAATCCACCTGCCAATGCAGGGGACACAGGTTTGAGCCCTGGTCCGGGACGATCCCACATGCCGCAGAGCAACTAAGCCTGTGTGCCACAACTACTGAGCCTGCGCTCTAGAGCCCGTGAGCCACAACTACTGCAGCCCTCGTGCCTAGAGGCTGTGCTCCACGACAAAGAGAAGCCACCGCAATGAGAAGCACGACGAAGAGTAGCCCCCGCTCACCGCAACTAGAGAAAGCCCGCGCGCAGCAACGAAGACCCAAGGCAGCAAGCAAGCAAGCAATAAATAAATAAATAAATATAATAATAATAATATGAGGCATAGGGAGATTTTTTAAGCACAAGGGGCAAGAACAATAAAAGGACCTTTAACTGACATTTTTTAACTGACCAGAGAAGATTTAGGAATGGCCAATAAACATATAAAAAGATACTCAGCATAGTTAGTCACCAGAGAAATGCAAATTAAAACCGCAATAAGATGCCACTTCACACTCATTACAGTGGCTATAATTTAAAAGACAACTAGGGGCTTCCCTGGTGGCGCAGTGGTTAAGGATCCACTGGCTAATGCAGGGGACACCGGTTCGAGCCCTGGTCCGGGAAGATCCCACATGCCGCGGAGCAACTAAGCCCGTGCGCCACAACTACTGAGCCTGCACTCTAGAGCCCGCAAGCCACAACTACTGAGCCCATGTGCCACAACTACTGAAGCCCGCGTGCCTAGAGCCCGTGCTCTGCAACAAGAGAAGCCACCGCGATGAGAAGCCTGTGCACCGCAACGAAGAGTAGCCCCCGCTTGCTGCAATTAGAGAAAGCTGCACACAGCAACAAAGAGCCAAAGCAGCAATCAATCAATCAGTCAATCTATAAAAGACAACCAGGAAAAAAGTATTGGCATGTATGTGAAGAAATTGGAACCCTCAAGCATTTGTTGGAATGCAAAATGGTGCAGCCACTTTGGAAAAGTTTGGCAGATCCTCAAAGTGTTAAAATCATGTGAAAACAAAAACATACTCACAGGCAAATGTTCACAGCAGTGTTATTCACAATAACCAAAGCATGCAAACAAATATCCACTAACTGGGGAATTGATAAACAAAATGTGCTAGATCCACACAATGGAATATTATTCACCCATAAAAAGGAATGAAGTACTGATTTATGCTACAACATAGACAAACCCATGAAATCATCATGCTAAGTGAGAGAAGCCAGACACAAAAGGCCACATATTGTGTGATCAGAACAGGCAAATCCATAGAGACAGAAAGATTAGTGGTTGCCTGGAGCTGGCGGGAAGGAATAATGGGGAGTGATTGTTAATGGGTATAGGTTTTTTGGGGGGTGGTGGTGATAAGTGTTCTAAAATTAGATAGTAGAGATAGATAAACAATTCTTTGAATATACTAAAAACCACTGTTTGCAAAGATGAAAAATATTTTACACAAATATAATTTTTAAAAATCTGGTTAATACTAAAATTCCAATTGCTGTTACTTCTGGGGAGAGGGATTGAAGGTAGTGCTGCATATCTTTTTACAATCAACATGTAATTTTTTAAAAAACTGAAAACTTAAAAGATTAAGACAAAAGGAAGTATATAGTCATGGAAGAAAAACCAGTAGCACATTTCCCATCTTTCTGAAAGCAGTCTGTGTGGGAATACCTGTACACAAATTGGATTGGTACCGTCTTCCATGACAAAGGGCCTGAAGGCTAGCAAAAGGAAGTTTTGTCCAGAAAAGACTTCTGCTCTGAGTAGCCATTCACATGCAGTTTAGAAAGAACTCTCCATTTCCCTCTCTCAAATGGCCAGCCTTCCCAGAAGTATTACCAGGCCACTATGGAAGAGTGTACCATTGAGGCTACAAATTAATTCATCTCACCTGAAGGAATAGTCTCCTTTTACCAAACTGTTCAATGTTTTATCTCATTCTCAGGACAGACCTAATCCCCCATGTCAAGCTTGTCCTCACTGTGAAGATGACTACTTAATAATCCCAAGGTGACATTAGCTGATTTAGGTTAACTTCAATATCTAAGTGAAACATAAATATGCTATCACAATCACATTTTTGTGTTATTCTTTATACTTTTAAACTGCTTCTACATAACCATCACATTTGATCAGTGCAATACAGCAATATACAATGTGAGGTTTCTTATAAAGAAGCACAGATTTCTGAGTATGAATCAGGGCAGGGGTGTCAGGTTAGAGAAGCCTGGAGTAACAAATAGTCATGAATCACAATGGAGGCCAAAAGGAGCTGGTCAAGAAAAAACTGACAGGCAAAGATTACCTGCCAAGTGACTTGGTTCACTGTGATTCTCCAGGGCCTTCTCCACTTGAAGATATTTTCTCCTGAGCATGTCAGAGTTGAGTGGGTAAAGCTACATTAGGAACAGATTTCTTCAGATGGTCAAGTACAGACTCTGAATTAGGTAGCTTGTGTCTGAATCCCAGTTTTACTAACTGGGTAACCTTGGGGAAACTACTTAATCTATGTCTCACATTCCTCACCTACAAATGGGGATAAAACAACCCCTATTTCAAAGGGTGTTTAGAAGGTAATCTTCTCCCAATACTCCTATATCCCTTACCTGATTTATTATTCTTCATAACACAAATGAACTAACAGTATCTTTATTTATGTCTTGCCATCTCCCTAACCCACTTACAGAGAGCAAGCTCCATAAGAGTAAAGATTCCTGTCTGTTTTGTTCAATACACTGTCCCCAGTGCCTAGAACAATGCTTAGCTCATAGTAGGTACTCAAATATTGATATATAATAAGTAAGTGTTTGCTACCTGGAAATTATGGGGTATGACATTGTGAATGAATATAAAAATATTGCTGGAGGGCTTTGTGTGAATTGCTATGCCCAATATAAACTGAACATGAGAGTATGTAACTCACAGTAGTTAACAGTAAACCTCAGAGCTGGAAACAGCTCCTTCCGGCACTGTAAGTTACAAGCCGATGTATAGCAGCAGAGAAACTTAAGTTGGAAAACAAGCCAAACCATGGAATTTGGGGGCTTGCCACCACTTCCAAGGTTGTAGAATGGAGGTCCGACAAATGGACTGGCCCTTTTTCTCCTTGGTTCCACTCACATCACACATGAATTAGTTAAAATTCAGACAACGTTTAAGAAAAATCAACTTTTGTTCCCAAATCTGAGAAATGGACCATGCCTGAAAGCTAAGTGAGGATAATAAGCGAAGCATCAATATGTGTTTTGACAATGTGCTCAGAATAGCTAGACAATTACTTTACATGGCTTGTATCAGGGATAGAAGATGTGATCTAGCTGCAGCACTCCAGGGTGACTCCTGAACAAGTCTCTTCTCCCACTGGGGTCACAGCTTGCAAGTTTATTTTAAAAAGAGGGTTGAATTAGCTGTACTCTATAATCCCTTCAGTTCTCAGAGAGAGAGAGAGAGAAACACACATACCTATCCAAGTGGCATATATCAGGCAGCAGGTTTTGTTGTTGCTTTTGCAAAACCAATACCCATTTATTATAGAAAGAAAGAAGTCAGAAGCTGCTACAAACACAGAAATCTGATTCTTGTCCTATCCACCACTCTCCTCCCCAGAATGATGTCTAATGATCCTATTCAAAGCTGCAATCTGTAACATCCAACTCTTGGTGGTCCTCATCCCACTTATTCTGCTGTACGTTTCTTTAATCCATTGTGCTTATTGTAGCATACTATATAACTTATGTGTTATGTTTATTTTTATTGTCTGCCTCCCCCAGTTAGACTGCACACTCATGAAAAAACAGCAATCTTTGTTTTGTATCCTGATATATTCCCTAAGTGCCAAGAAACATAGCTGCCTATCAACAAATATTATTTGCTGACTGAATCAGTTGAATCAATTATAAATATAGTCAAGAGACCCTAATCCATTCTCTCCACTTCCCTCTGGGAAACCATCATAAATATATGCATGGTAGGCAAGAGAGGAGAGCAGTTTCTGACAGTTCTTTGATCTGCTGATCAAGTGACAAAAATCCCTAAAATTTCTCTTCCCTCCCCCCATGTATTTCAGGAAAGATCCTATCCTAAAAGCACAAAATCAGTCATACAAAGATTCAGAAATGAGGAGGAAAACCCTTTTAAAGTAGAAAAAAAGTATCTGGCAGAAATGGACAGAAATCTCATCTCTAGACTCCAAACCTGGAGACAGAACAGAGAATAGTCTGGCTTCTCCACTGTAAATGAACAATGGATAGAGGCATATTATACCCAGCTGCGGAAAGAAAGTTTAACCCCCAAACATCTTTACAATGATGTAACACAATTCTTTGTAATATTACTGACCGAAAGTGATTTTGCCTTTTCTATCAGTCTTATTTTCAAATGCTCGTCTAAAATCTGTGGTATACTGAATGTTAGGGAGCTAACTATATAGTTCAGAAGTCTTTTTCAGTGGCTTGTTTCTAAAAGAAGTTAAAAGTTAAACCCATGCCTCTGGATTACTATCATAATAAGAGAGAATCTGGAATACTAAAAGCATACCACTCTCTCTGTAAACAGACTGAAATCTGACTGAGCAAAGCTCACAAAGACAGAGAGATCAACACACAGAACAAAAAGGCCATTTGGAAAATCCCAATGATCAACCAACATCTTGATCGAGCTCCAACAGGATGAGGGAGGAGGATCTTGATTACAACAGCACAGAAAAACAGCACTTGGATTGGTCTGCCTGGGGAAACTACCAGGGGAGTGATACATTCCTGCATACAAGACACAGGAAGTGGGAGGGAGACCACTGGAAACTGATGATGGAAAAGACTAAATTTAAGCCCATCCAATATCAGCAGCCAGAGGTTCCAAACACCAAGCCCACATTAGTATCTACTTCAAGGGCTGGGCCATCAAGGGTGCTGATGAGTACTGGAAAGCCCCCAAAGACCAGTTTCTTTAGAGATAAAAAGAACACAAGCAAAATACCAAAAGTCTGGGCCTGATTTAAAAAATAAAAAAGGCCCAAAGCAGGCTTCTTTTGCATGAATCAGACAGGTTCCACCGTCATTCCTCAACATTTAAATTGGGCTTTGGAAACAGAGCAAAAAAAAAAAAAAAGAAGTAAGCATGAGAATGAGCCATAATACAATCAACTACAAAACAAACCAAATTGGAATGTCTGAGATATTTCAAATTGGAAACAGATACAAATTGCTGAAATAGTTATCAGCTTTGGGAGCACCTGTTCGTATATTAAGATAATCCATCCAGGCTGTGCAGGAAAAGAAGCGCAGTGACAGAGACAGGAACGGGGGTAAGGAAATGGGTTATCAGTAGTCCAGCCCACCTCCTGGGAATTATCTGCAAGTTTTCTGGAGCAGTCTAGTGAGCTGGCACACAAACCAGCAAGGCTCTCTGCATCTCAACATTGTGCCCCCCAAGTCACACTCTTCTGCCCCTACGACCAGAGTTATGCAAGTGAATCCAGTGATATAAGGGCAGCATGCATTTTCACCATTGTAGACATCAACACGGACCTCACCTTGTCACTGTCATCATGACAAATGTGGTCGTGATGGATGGACTGGCACTGAAAAGAAGCACCAACACTACCTACAAGAGAAAGGGAGGAAAAGTTAAGATGCAATAATTCCTTACATTTAAACTGCTTTACCAATTAAAAGTGCCTCTATATCCATCATCCCATCTAATCCTCAACAATACTCGGAAATAGGCAGGATAGGGATTGTTATTCGTGCAGTTTGAGCAAAACAAAACACAGACAGGCTGACTTGCACAAAGGAGCAGTCAGTGAAGTGGCAGGTCTGAAACCAGAACCCCATTATTCAAACCCCTAATTCACCACTTTCTACTACACTGAGTGGTTAGTTTTCAGAGTAAATAAGCCACCTAAATAAGCACAACAGCCTTCAATAGGCAAACTTCTATTTAGAAAAAAGTATACTGCTTTTCAGACTACACATACTTTCTTTGAGAAAAAAATTGACCCTATAAATTTTCAGCATACAAATAACACAATCTAATACACAATCGTAAGATTATAAATATGTTTTTATTACTTTAAAAAGTACACATTTTTAATATACGCAACCATTTGTTAATTTGAAGAACTATCTCCTAATAACTGCTCTATGACAACAGTGACATTTCTAACCAATAGGAAAACAAATGACATTAAAAAAATAATCTTGGAGTAAGAAAAACCTTCTGAAAGATGATAATACTAAAACAAGAAGGCATAAATGAAAAAAAATCAGCATGCATGACTGTGGACCAAAGATGAGCAAAACCCGTTCTCCCTATGTATGAGAATTCAACCTCAGGTTAATCCCTGTTAACCTGATTAAACAGCATGCCACCTATGTTACCTGGCAACATTTCTTACGACAGAAATTACCAAATTAGTAAATTGTATCTGGACTGGAAGTACAATAGCCACTTAGTAGGAAGCCACGTTCTTGAACTTCTCTGAGTATTATGACATGTTACCTAATTAGGCATGTCCTGGCAAAAGACCCTGGAAACTATGCCCACGGAGTTCTCAGCACCACACAATGTGAATCTCATCTCTTTGAACCTAAGCTGTGAGAAGAGTACTTCAGACCTAAGCTGTGAGAAGAGCACTTCAGAAAGAATGAACTGCTGCGAGGACTCCCACTGTCTTACTGATAAGTTATAGCTTCTGTCCTATATCCTTCTGAATAAATGTTGCCAAGTGAGACCTACGGTGGTTTTACCAGTCTGAATGTGCAAATGTTTAGTTGAACCTAAGAAAACATCCCCCTGTCACTCCTGTGGACGTTACACTAACAAATAAAATTATAAAATTTACAATGCCATCAATTCAGATGTCCAATTATTCTATATGCTTGAGAAAGAATGCTGCCAACTAAACTTTGACACATTTTCTTAATAATAAAAATTTCTGTTTTACACTTATTGAAATAACTCTTTTAGACTTTAAAGGTAGGTTTTTATCATATATTACTCTTATGCATTCATAAAAAGAAAATAAGAAAATAATTGGCAATAACAGAGAAAATTATTAAAAACTACAAAGGATAAAAAGTCCTAGGGGAATTCCCTGCAGGTCCAGTGGTTAGGACTCGGCGCTTTCTTTCACTGCCGGGAACCCAGGTTCAATCCCTGGTCAGTGAACTAAGATCCTACAAGCCTTGCAGCATGGCCAAAAAAAAAAAACAGTCCTTACTAGATAACTTTACCAGATAATTTCTTCAAATATACAGAATCAATAATCCCAGTGACAGTGACTATTCCTAACTTCCCAATATAAACTGTTGTTTCCCAACTCATTTTATATGACATTGATTATAAAATATAAAAAGGATCAAAATAAGAAAACAACCTCACTGAAACACAGGAATAAAAATACTAAATAAAGTTGTAACATACAGTATATATGTGTGTGTGTGTGTGTATATATATATATAGATATAGATATAGCATACTGACAGCATATGTAATATAGTGTGTCACTATAATCTACTCAGCCTGATTCCTTAACTAATTCAATAAAAGAAAATTTATCAACAAAGTATTAGCATAAAAAAACAATTTTAAAAAGTCTGATCACATCAAAAGATCTTTCTAATTTCTATTTCTCGGAAATATTAATAAGCTTAACAAGTTTTTGCCACTGGATGACAATTCTGGGAAGGATGAGATGGGGGAAGGTACAGTTGCCAAAAAGTTACAATTATGGATAAGAATAATATAAACCATAGAGTTCCCACTGGTACTGATAACAGTTAACATCATTTCACATATTCAACAACCATAATTTGGAAGAAAGAATATATATACGACAATGTTCCCAAATACTAAAATCTCCTGGGATAGTAGAATGACAAATCTAATCACAACATAAACTATTCTGTCAAAAATTCGGTAGATGAGGGCTTCCCTGGTGGCACAGTGGTTAAGAATCCGCCTGCCAATGCAGAGGACATGGGTTCGAGCCCTGGTCCGGGAAGATCCCACATGCCACGAAGCAACTAAGTTCATGTGCCACAACTACTAAGCCTGCGCTCTAGAGCCTGGGAGCCACAACTACTGAGCCCACGTGCCACAACTACTGAAGCCTGCGCACCTACAGCCCGTGCTCCACAACAAGACAAGCCACCGCAATGAGAAGCCCATGCACTGCAACGAAGAGTAGCCCCCGCTGGCCGCAACTAGAGAAAGCCCGCGTGCAGCAACAAAGACCCAACAGAGCCAAAAATAAAAATAAAATAATTTTTTTAAAAATCTGAATTATTAAAAAAAAATTCAGTAGATGAGTTTCAAGGAGTTAGTAAAAATTATACTTTCAGTCTCCTATTAGTCTAATATCATGTAATACTAAATAAAGTTAGACTGGTGAAAAGAACCCTAAGAACTGATGATTATAAGCATACATTTAGATACCTTTCAAAGAGGTACCAAAACAGACATTTATCTTACTCTTATGCAAAACCGCTGTATTTAACGTATCATGTTATGTGTGTTTCTCTTGGACACAGTCTAAGAAAAATGAAACTTTGTTAGAAATAGTTCACATAATACCATCTAATAACTATGAGGGAGACCACCATTTGGGACCATTGTCAAAAACTTGGACTCCATGAAGTTGGAAAGATGAAGGTTGAGATACATTATTTAGCAACTTAAAAATCTCTTCCAAAAGAGAGTATTAAAAATAAATGAATAGATATCCACATACAAAAAAAAAGAACCTAGACACTAACCATACACCTTTCACAAAAATTAACTCAAAATGGATCACAGACCTAAATGTAAAACACAAAACTATAAAACTTCTAGAAGATAACAGGAAAAAATCTAAGTGTCCTTGGCTTGACACCAAAGCATAATCCATCAAGAAAAAATTGGTAAAATGGACTTCAATAAAATTAAAAACTTCTGCTCTGTGAAAGACACTTAAGAAAATGAAAAGACAATGCCACAGGCTGCTAGAAAGTATCTGCAAAATGCGTATCTAATAAAGGACTGATACCCAAAAGTATTCAAAGAACTCTTAAAATTCAACAGTAATGGGAATTCCCTGGTGGTCCAGTGGTTAGGACTCGGTGCTTTCATAACGGGGCCCTGGTTTGATCCCTTGGGGAACTAAGATCCCACAAGCTGCGCAGGCAAAAAAAAAAAAAAAAACCGAAAAACAAAAAACTCAACAGGAAGAAAATAGAACCCAATTTTTAAATGGGCAAGGTTTCTCTCTTTGATTTTTTCCCCTGAATATCAGAATTCACTCCTTTGCCACAAAGGGAAGGGCCCTTTGCTGGAAAACAATGCAGAAGCATCCCAGAGGCAAATGAAAGCACAAAAGCACCAGTTTCCCTCTCCAGCTGTCCCTGCCCCATAAGAAAAAGAATGTAGACAGATCACTCAAACTGAACTCCTGAAGAATAAAATACAGATTGTAAGCAACTTTGGATAGCTAGTCAGGGAAAGAAGCACACAGAAGCAAAAGAAGAAACCTTCTATACTAAAATAAAGGAGCCAATTTTTGAAAATTGAAAGAATCTAGCCAAACATACATTAAATGACAGTGTTTACCACGAGTTTTCTGATGTTTTCAAATGCATTTTATAAAGTTATTATTCCTGCTCAAGAACCTACCCTGGCACTCCACTACTCAAGGCATAAAGTCCATGTCTGAATCCTCCACTCCCCATGAGAAATGTAGCAGGATGCTTCCACGCAGACGAGGCTTGTTCCTCCACCTGGTGAGCACTCAAGTGCTCTCCTCACACCAGCATGACAGTTCTCTCTCTAGGTTCTTAACCAAGACTTACATGGGAATAAAATTTTATCTTTATTTTCATTAACTTGAAACTAAATGTAAAAAATCTACTCTATTATGAATATAACAATAAACCACATTAGGATTGACAGTACCTGTGATTTTGTCTCTAATAAAAACCACATATATTTTCATATAATACAGTTGCTGGAGGTATATTGCAATATCATTTACACTTATCATTACTTTAAATTTACAATAGCTATTAGGCCCACTGCTAGAATGTATTATTTAATACATTAAATATAATAACAAATATATTTTTATCACAAATTAGTTTTTAATATTTTGATAACTACATTCCAGTATGATTGGTTTTCTTTGTAATCTCATGTATTTTATTTTATGCAATTAAAAGTATTCTCCTGGGAAGGGGCCTATAAACTTCATCTGATTACCAAAGGAGTCCATGACACACCCAAAACAGTTACAAACCCCCAAAATGGTTAGCAGAAAGTGCTGGGACCAGAGGGAGAACCAGATCAGGAGTGTTATAAGGGAAAATAGATGTACAACATCTTGGGAAGAGTCAGACAAGTATGTGAAATCGAGGGAAGAGAAGAGAAGTGAGGGCTCAAGTCGGGGTATGAAGCCCATAGTTTAGAACTAGGAAACACAAAGACGTCGAGGTTGAAACAGTGGCGGCAAGTGGAGAAGTTTCCGAGCAACTGCCAAGAATATCAGATAGTGTTTTAAGTCCACAGGGGTAAAGGTAGTGAGGTAAAGCAGAGACATTATTTGTCATGTTCCCGGAGACCACTATACTGCAAAATCTAATGGTCAATTCTGAATCCTCACCTTTCTTGATCTACTGGCAGCATTTGACCCAGCTGACCCTACTCTCCTTCATGAAACCCTTTTCGTCACTTGGCCTCACAGAAGCTTCCTACATCACTGACTGCCACTCAGTCCCATTTGCTGGATTCTCATCTTCCCATTATAAAGGTTGGAATGTCCCGAGGATCAATCCTCAGGCTTCTCTTTTCTATCTATATTCACTCCTTTAGTGATCCCAACTAGTCCCGTGGCTGATGACACCAAAATCTTTATTTCCAAGCTCTGACTCTCCCACCTCCCACCCCAAGGAAACCCAGATTTCTATATTCTGCTACCTATTCGAAATCACTTAGATATCTAAACAGCATCTCAAACATAACATGTCCAAAACTGAGCTCTTGATCTTCTCTAAACCTGCCTCCAGTTTCAGTAAATGGCAGAACTATTCACCAGCTGCTCTGGCCAAAACCCTTGGCATCTTCCTCAACTCCTCTCTTTAATTCACATCCCACATTTGATGAGTTGGCAAATCCTGTTGGTCCCACTTCAAAAATATGCCTGAAATATAACTACTCAGCATCATCCACTGCGGCTACCCAAGCCAAAGCCTGGACTAATGCAATGGTTTCCTGACTGGTCTTAGTTCCACTCTTTCCCCATGAACTTTCCCTACCTCCTCCTCAGTCTATTTTCCACATAGTAGCACGAATGACCCTTTTCAAGGTTCAGATAGATCATGTCACTCCTCCTTTGAAAACCTTGTTCCGTCTCTCACTCAAAATAAAATCCAAAGTCCTTACTCCTTGGTCTACGAGGTCTCACATGACCTGTGTATCCTAGACCTTTCTGATCATGTCTCCTACCTCTTCTTCTTTCCTAAAAGGGAACTAAAACACAATAAACACACCTGTAGCAAATTATCATGCTATTATGTTATATCCTTAAAACACTGTCAAACAACACCATTTCTTTATATGCAGTAATAAGGCCTCTTAGTGCCAGGCCCATCTAGAACTCACACCCTCTTTGTTGACATGCAGCATGGTTTTCCAAATGTCATGTTCTCTCAAGGATAATTGGAATGTATCAATAACTGAAACTCTTCTGCACATTGCTTTGAAGAAAAAAAATGTACTGAGTTTGTGAAACATTAACATATAATCTTCTTAGATAAACATCAGCAGAAAACCATTGTTGAGATATATGCATATTCCTCGAAATCTGGGTATAAAAAACGAGGGGCATTAAACCACAAAACTGAACTGCAGAGACTTGGGCAAAGTGTGCACATCTCTTTAAAAGTGGTTAGGCTCTTGAAGTTGTCATGAAAATGTGGCATTTTGAGCACTCTTAGAATTATTCCTCAATGTGCACATGTAAGATGGGGGTTTGCATTGTAATAGTACTGGGTTAACCTAGAAGTATGAAGTGAGCCCCTCTCAAGCATTTCCTAGACTCATTTTTGGTTTTGTTTGTTTTTTTTGGCCGCACCATGCAGCTTGCAGGATCTTGGTTCCCTGACCAGGCATTGAACCCAGGCCCTTGGCAGTGAGAGCGTGGAGTCCTAACCACTGGACGCCAGGAAATTCCCAAAGATTTGAGGGTTTAAAAGTAAAGGTTTTGAGGTACAAAAGTGGACAATGGGGAGAGCAACAGCACCAACCTAAGCACCACATGCTTTCTGACACCTGTTCTACAGGACCAAAAGCAGCGGCTCCCACTGGCCAAACTTTTACCAGTTTAAGCATTAAAAACAACAACAACAACAAGAAAAGACTGTAGCTAACCAAAACACATCATATCAATGAAAATCTGGGAGTCCCTTAATAGCAACTTTTAAAAAATCATGCATTTATCCTAACTTTTAGAGTAACTGAATAGCCCTAGTTCTACATTGCAGAAGAATGCCAGCTAATAGATACAGAAGGAATTTCAGAATTAGAAAACATCATTTTGCAAGCCCCATAAAACTGTTGATTCAGGCAAGGGTCACCAATTAGGCTAAAGTCATTAAGTGCATGGCTGATGGGGGTTTGTAAAGTGCCAAAGTAACGCTACCCACGTTATCTATAGTTGCAGGGAGAACCTAACTACAATGTAAAGAGACCTAATCCCGTCACCTTAATCCAATGGCCAATCTTATCATCATTAACAGTGGGCCAACCAGATGTGACTTCTGATGTGATACACTGTGAAATTCAGACATAAGCTCTATTTGGCATCCAAGCAAAAAATACTTTCCTTGGCTCCATCGAACTATTGGATATAATTGGCAGTTTACAGGAAATACAAGGGATAGACATCACAGGAAGCAATCAGCTCATCCAAAAGTTGGTTCTGCAGAAGTTCTCAATAAGTCGGTGTTATTATTATTATAAAAGGAAAAAGAAAAGATAGGAACTGTGCTAGATTAAAAGAAATTAAAGGAAATAGATACAATGTGCATACCAGATTGCTTATTAGTTTAAATAAACTAGTTAAAAAGGATATTTGGGAGAGAATTGGAAAAATCTGAACATGGTAAAATTAGATGAGATGAAAACTTACTGAAATAAAATGTTAACTTAAAAAAAAGCGGAGCTTCCCTGGTGGTGCAGTGGTTAAGCATCCACCTGCCAATGCAGGGGACATGGGTTCGAGCCCTGGTCCAGGAAGATCCCACATGCCACGGAGCAACTAAGCCTGTGTGCCACAACTACTGAGCCTGCGCTCTAGAGCCTGCGAGCCACAACTACTGAGCCCGCATGCCACAACTACTGAAGCCCGCGCACCTAGAGCCCGTGCTCCGCAACAAGAGAAGCCACCGCAAGGAGAAGCCCGTGCACCACAACGAAGAGCAGCCCCCACTTGCCGCAACTAGAGAAAGCCCGCGCACAGCAACGAAGACCCAACGCAGCCAAAAAGAAAATAAAAATAAATAAATTTATTTTAAAAATAAATAAATAGGGCTTCCCTGGTGGCGCAGTGGTTGAGAATCTGCCTGCTAATGCAGGGGACACGGGTTCGAGCCCTGGTCTGGGAAGATCCCACATGCCACGGAGCAGCTGGGCCCGTGAGCCACAACTACTGAGCCTGCGCGTCTGGAGCCTGTGCCCCGCAACGGGAGGGGCCGCGATAGTGAAAGGCCCGCGCACCGCGATGAAGAGCGGTCCCCGCACCGCGATGAAGAGTGGCCCCCACTTGCCGCAGCTAGAGAAAGCCCTCGCACAGAAACGAAGACCCAACACAGCGGAAAATAAATAAATAAATAAATAAATAAAAGTAGCTATTAAAAAAAAAAAAAAAAAGAATTAGAAACTCGGCCCTGAAAAAAAAAATAAATAAATAAATAAATAAATAAATAAATAAATAAAATAAAATAAGATTAAAAAAAGTGGAGTAGAGAATATGAATACTATGCTTTCATGATGGTTAAATAAATACGTATATGTGTACACAGATATACAAAGGAAATGTTCAGAAGAATATACACCATGATACTAACAATGGTAATCCCTGGGTGACAGGAGGAAATTTTTTTCTTATTTTTTGCTCATCTATATTTTCTGATTTTCCATGATGCCCATTAAAAAAAGGGCCTAGCTCCAAGGCTAGCTCCCAGTATCCCTAGGAATACTAGACCAAATAGGACAAACAAACTCAAGAAAAAAGACTCAAAAAAAAAAAAAGCAAGAAAGAAAAGAGGGAATTCCCTGGCAGTCTAGTGGTTAGGGCTCCTAGCTTCTACTGCAGGTGGGGCACAGGTTCGATCTCCGGTTGGGGAACTAAGATGCCTCAAGCCACACAGCAAGGCCAGGAAAAAAAAAAAAAAAAAAAAAGAGGACTCCAACAGCACCCCCATGACCATGAGCAGGATTCTTGAGGTGAACTATCCATTATCTTCTCTCTCCTTTGAGACCCTGTCTACAAAATAATCTTGGTGGCAACTGTTAGGATGTTCTGCTAAGATGCAACCGTTAGCCTAAGTGTAGGCAGGGATATTTTTAGCCCATTCTTTTTGTTATTAAGCTCCAGTCCAAATCTGTAATGGCTTCTGACAAAAGTACCTTGGCGAAGGCAGTTGAGACCAACCTATGAGCGCTTACCTGGCTCGTTCATGAAACCCCTCAAAGGTGATGTCTCTCTCCTCTCCATCCCATCCTCCCCCAAACACATACAGAGAACTGGGAGTAGAGACATAGATAGAATCACTCGCCTGGCCTGGCTCAAGGACAGCATTGGGCAGGTAAGGACTGAACCTCATGCCTCAGTGATCTACCCAGGGCTTTTTATACACCAGTTAAGTACACGAGATGATGACCAAGGCTTGGAACAACTATTGTCCACACATACCAAGGAGGTCAAGTGATTAACTGGGGTCACAACTGGGCCAAGATGGAAATCATGTCTCAGACAGACTCTCCTTGATAATCCAAAGACTAGCAAGGGAGAATTCAATTATGCATTGTGGCAGATGGATTTATAAGTTCCAGCAAGGAGACAGTAAAATTCAGATAAAAGATGCTAGGTCTTACACTGCTTTTAGATTCTTTAGGACACTGGTACAGGCCCTTCCACATAGTGGGTATTCTATAAATTTAATTAATTATTCTGAAATCTGGTCCCATTTTCTGAGGTATTAACAACCCTTCCAAATTAGTCTTTTGAAAACTTAATTAGCCTACCAGCCACCACAATCCAAATAATTGGCATAGATACTAAAAAGCACCTGAACTCAATCAATAATATAAAAAAAACTAAACAGCTACTTTTTTGTTCATTCTACAATAAGAGAGACAGGTAGACTTTTTAAAAATCCAGCCCCAGGAACTTGCATGTACTTTATAAGTAACTGTCACTGTAATTACTGTCCAAAAGAGACTCTCAGCACTTAAGTCTAATTTTTTGGTTCTGCTCCCACATACTGTTTTTTCAGGGCCCTTTTCCTTTCACTCTAGCAGAAAGAATTTTTTTTAAGTGCCTGATTTTGTAGCAGGACACGAAAACATATTGAGCCTTATCCAATACTTGGCCTGGGGGCTGCTACACTCTGGAACATGATCTCTCTGGGTTTTAATCACATCCCTTGCAGCAGCCTTCACAACTGCTACCGGGATACCAGAGTATATGGCACGGCTTTGAAGAAAAGTGCCAGGAAGGTTCCGAGTTTTAACAACCAACAATGTCCATATATCTGCTCCAAAGATTTAAGTATCAACCAATTGTTAAAACCCAACTTTATTTACACATCTATCCTCAATGCTTCAAGCTTTCTCCAAATGAACTTACAAAACAGGCTGCACTATTTTTAGAAATCTTACTTAAAACTTACTAGACAAACTCTATTAGCTAATAATACACTTTAAGACATTATTAGGGACTTCCCTGGTGGTGCAGTGATTAAGAATCTGCCTGCCAACGCAGGGGACATGGGTTCGATCCCTGGTACGGGAAGATCCCACATGTCATGGAGCAACTAAGCCCGTGCACCACAACTACTGAGCCTGTGCTCTAGAGCCCGCGAGCCACAACTACTGAAGCCTGCGCACCTAGAGCCTGTGCTCCGCAACAAGAGAAGCTACTGCAATGAGAAGCCCGCGCATCACAACGAAGAGTAGCCCCCGCTCGCTGCAACTAGAGAAAGCCCGCATGCAGCAACGAACACCCAACGCAGACAAAAGAAATAAAAGGCATTATTAATGTAAGGTAAATGTTTATAAATAACATGCGAGGAAAAAGCCAGTCTTACTCTGTAAGTGACGATCAGTTGCTTATTGATTTTTACAATAAGTAATGATACTTCTAGCTACCTAGAGCAGAAAATTCAATTTCAGAGTCTCAGGATGTTTTGTTTTAAACAATTTTGTTGAGATACAATTCACATACCATTCAATTCATCCATTTAAAGTGTAAAGTTAAAAGTTTTTTTTTGGAATATTCACAAAGTTATGCAACCATCACAATCAATTTTAGAACATTTTCATTACCCTAAAAAAGAAACCCAAGGCCATTACCTCCTTTTCCCCTTCCATGAGCCCCTGACAATCACTAATCTAACTTGTGTATATGCCTATTCTGGACATTTCATATAAATGAAATCATAAAATGTGGTCTTTGTAACTGACTTCTTTCACCTAGCTTAATGTTTGCTTGCAAGGTTCATCCATGTTATAGCATGTTATCAATTCATTTCCTTTTTATGACTAAATATTCCAGTGTATGGATAACCATTCATCAACTGATGGACCTTTGGGTTGTTTCCACTCCAGAACTATTGTGAATAGTGCTGTTATGACATTCATTTTTGGGTCGATGTTTGTTTTCATTTCTCTTGAGTGGAACTGTTCGGTCATATGTACCTCTACTCAACCTTTTAAGGAACTGCTTTCCAAAGTGGCTGTATCATTTAACAATTCTACCAGCAATATATAAGGATTCCTCTAGTTGTTTCTTGAATAGAATGAACCTTGGAGTCAGACCTAGATATAGTTCAGTCATTTACTGAATATGTGATCTAAGGCATGTCATTTAACGTTATCACATGCCTTCCTCATCTCTAAAGTGGGAAGAGTAATATCTACTTACACCTACTTCACAGAGTTGTTCTGAGGACTATTATTAAGAGTAAATATATAAAAATGCTCACAGCACAGTGCCTGGCACATAGTAATTCAAGAAATGGTGTTATAACTAACACTTCTATTCAAACCAAGGCTGCTGATTTTCCTGTGAGACACTGCCTAACTCCTTAATTTTTTGCTAGAACTCTTTCATTGCACTCATCATACTGTAATTTTTTGGTTACATGTCTGTCTCTCCAACCAGACCATAAGATCCTTAATTTATCTTTTCAATTCTGGCAGGTAGCACGTTTCCTGGCTCATGGCAGGCACTAGGTAAATGCAGAAACAAAGGAAGGCAGAAAGGAAATAAAAGAGAGAAAGGCGGGGGTGGGGTAGGGAGGAGAGGGGAACAGAAAGCAAAGGAAGCCTTCCTGATTCGTCCCTTCCCTTCCCTGGTCTGCACTTTAATCAGTCTCTCTACCCTCCCACCCCCAGTGAGATTTAATTATGCCTTCCTCCGTTCTCCCACACAAGCTGCTTAGGCCTCATAATATGTTTTGTATATAATAGTTAAACACATAGAAATTCGATTTCCCCTTCTGGACTATATTTTCTTTGGAGTCAGACACTGAGCCTTATTCATCTTTATAACCTCTACAGAGCCTAATGCCAAGTTTTGTTCATAGAAAGCCCTACTAAAAAAGTTTACTGAATACACAAAGACTTTGTGCAACTGATTAGCTCTGATTTTATGCCTAACAAAGGATCAACCAAGTGAGGCAAGGAGTATGCTTCAGCTGGATAGATGCAACAAGACACAAGCTGAGGGAAGTACCCTTACTACTCGCCCTCAAGGCTATAATTCTTGAATTGTCCATTTTAAAGAGAGCCCTGCACATTTGCTGAGTACCTACTGTATACCAGACACCTATGTACAAGACACAGCAAAAAGCAAGCAAGACCCCTTGCTCTATGTAGTTTACAGCTCAGTGGAGAGCATTTGCCTTCTATCCTGAAGGTTCTAATCTCATTTATACTCCAGAAATTTCATCTCTGCAATTGCTTCATTCATTCAGTAAGTATTTATCAAACCCCCACTGTGTCAAGTCTATCCTAGGGACATGGGATAAATAAGACAAGGTCTCTGCCCTTCATTTACCTTATATTTAAACCAATTCTATAAAGACGCATTTCCCAGTCAACTCTGTGAAATGCCATCATGTAAAAGTAACACATGCACATAAGCTTAAAAAATAAAAAAGAATGAAGTGGTTTATGATGAAAAAAGAACTCTTCTACTGCCCACCCCCCCCACCTGATCTCCCTTCCCAGAGGCAAGTATCGTCAAATCTTCTAGGCATTTCCTCCAGTACTGACCTCAATTTTCCTATATAATATGCATATATGACTGCTGTTTGGCTATCAAATTTTATGAGTTATTTATTGAATTTCTGTCATGCCACTATCAGACGACTAAACTCTTCCATCACTCCTGTTTCACTTCCTATCTCATCCAGTCCTCCAACATAATGATGTCATATTTTGTGTTTGTATCAAAATGATAGTCATCGAAATTTCAGAAACAGATAAGCCCTCCTAAGGAGAGTAGAGTTTTCTAGGCAACAAATATAATCTAGTTCTTTGCAATTCTGTGTTTTCTTATCTAGCAGGACTTACAGATTTTTATTTCTTAAAAAATGTAACCTGTTTCAGAAACAGACTAACAGATATAGAGAACAGACTTGTGGTTGCCAAGGGGGAAGGGAGAGGGATGGACTGGGAGTTTGGGGTTAGTAGATGCAAACTATTACATTTAGAATGGATAAACAACAAGGTCCTACTGTATAGCACAGGGAACTATATCCAATCTCCTGGAGTAAACCATAATGGAAAAGAATATAAAAAAAGAATGTATATATGTGTATAACTGAGTCACTTTGTGTACAGCAGAAGTTAGCCCAACACTGTAAATCAACTATACTTCAATTAAAAAAAAAATTCTGACTTGCCTCAAAAAAAAAAAAAAATCACCAGTTTCAAAATCACAAAACAGGGGGCTTCCCTGGTGGCACAGTGGTTGAGAGTCTGCCTACCAATGCAGAGGACACGGGTTCGAGCCCTGGTCTGGGAAGATCCCACATGCCGCGGAGCAACTGGGCCCGTGAGCCATAATTACTGAGCCTGCGCGTCTGGAGCCTGTGCTCCCAACAAGAGAGGCCGTGACAGTGAGAGGCCCACACACCGCGATGAAGAGTGGCCCCCGCTCTCTGCAACTAGAGAAAGCCCTCGCACAGAAACGAAGACCCAACACAACCATAAATAAATAAATTAAAAAAAAAAAAAAGCAAAACCTTTCAAAAAAAAAAAAGATCTTGGTTGCTTTAAAAAAAAAAAATCGCAAAACAATTCATTTAAATATTAAACTTCCCACATAATGCTGTCAGCTCCTAATGCTAATAAAGATAGCCTTTTGCGGGTATATTCATAATTGTGTAATAACGTTTTATAGATGAATCTTCCACTAAAATTAGGCTTTTATCACTCCTAAGTGGTAGCAGGGTGTTCTGTTTTGTTTTTATGAGGAAGGCACCAAAATGTGAAGAGTGAGTAGAAAACTAAAAAATTGGGGAAAGTTCATTGTAAAGTATCCAGGGATGCACTAAATGATCTCCATGGGAAAGCTGACATTAAACTCATGATCCAAACGAAAAGAGAGCCCAATTCAGTTTGGATAGAGCTAAACCACTCAGCTCCTTTTCTGAAAGATGACTGCCCATTATTAAAATAGTAATGATAAACTTAAATAGCATATTCTGAATTATCATCTTAGATTCATTTATATCCATTTTTTCCTTCTGTAATGTGTGGAAGATATTCTAATTTACAGAAGCATAGTCAATAGCAGGAAACAGACACAATAAGATTAGCACTAAAGAATGGGAACATAAAAATAAATAATATAAAAATGAATTATCATCCATCTTTTAGCCTTGCCATGGCAACCTGGGTCACTAATCTTTGAAGTTTGTTTCTTGACCTGCTAGATCTGAAAGAAAGCAGTTTCTACCACCAGCAAAAAGTCAGGCCCTTCGTTTTTCCCTTTTGGTTGCCCCTACACAGCTAAACATTGAGGAAGCAAATAGGATAGGAGTGGCTACTTAAAAGTCCACTCAGGCTGCAGTGGCACATGGCCAGCCCTTCCCTCCCTCTCCTGGCATTTCAGCTGATCAGGACAAGAAAAGTGAGAGGATTCATGCATCAATCTTACTATCGAAGATGCCACTTCTCACCCAGCATCAGATGGGTCATATGTATACTATCTGCTTTTTTTCTCAACAAATCTTACAATTAAAGTATCTTCTTATATCAATTCTTGGTTATCTATGATGATATTAGTGAGACCAAATACAAATGCCAGTATGTAAAATCAACTCAGAGGAAAATCTACCTAAGCTTGGTCAGTTACTGTTGTATCTTGCCTAAAATTATTCACACATCCTTAACTGTAAAATATTTATCCTCCATCTGGGTAACCAATCCTTTCCACCTGAATTCAAACCTTTCTAAGGGCAACACTCTAAAAACCAGTGTTGTTCACTTATCACCTGATGAGTGATAAGCCAATTAATGCTACTCGCTGTCAGACTGAGCTTGGTGCTGGAAGGAGGGTAAAGGCAGCAAAAATATGGTCCCCATCTTCAGGCAGCTTTCAACCTAGGAAGGGAAACAAGGCCTAAATATCAGAGGTTGACCCTAAAATAGCTTGTCAAGAAGTTTTACTTCGGACTGTAAGTGAATGGTTTTTAACAGATTCTCACAGGTTCACTACTCTAAAATCAAGTATTCAAGATTCCTCCCCCCACACTTCATCCCAATCCCCTTACAAGCAGGAAGAGCTTCAGGACATTCAGTACAGTACAGAGAAAAGCTTTCACTGAGCTGAGCAAAAGGCCTGGAGGTAGGAAAGCACGCTCATTCTCAGATACATTTACTTCCACAAAGCCAAAGAGGTAGGGGGTGGGGGAAGTGTCAACGCCATTCCTAACTAGAAGGAGAAAAGTTCCCTCTACCCAGCTGGCTAGGTAAGAGGCCTGACATCTTCCCCTGCTTGGGTAGAGATGCCCTCTCTCTTGCTCTCACTACCTTAGAGTGCCATGGCCTGGGGGAGGGCAAAGCAATACACAAGGTAAAAAGTTTTACAATGCAGACCTCAGAAGCTTAAGAATTATTATTAGGTGCATGTATCTTTTTGAATTATAGTTTTTGTCTGGATATATTCCCAGGAGTGGGACTGCTGGATCATATGGTAATTCTATTTTTCGTTTTCTGAGGAACCTCCATACTGTTTTCCACAGTGGCTGCACCAACTTAACATTCCCACCGACAGTGTAGGAGGGTTCCCTTTTCTCCACACCCTCTCCAGCATTTGTTATTCAAAGACTTTTTAATGATGGCCATTCTGACTGGTGTGAAGTGGTACCTCATTGTAGTTTTGATTTGCATTTCTCTAATAATTAGCAATGTTGGGGCTTCCTTAGTGGCGCAGTGGTTAAGAATCGCCTGCCAATGCAGGGGACACAGGTTTGAGCCCTGGTCCGGTAAGATCCCACATGCCGCGGAGCAACTAAGCCCGTGCGCCACAACTACTGAGCCTGAGCTCTAGAGCCCATGAGCCACAACTACTGAGCCCATGAGCCACAACTACTGAGCCCACGAGCCACAACTACTGAAGCCCATGCACCTAGAGCCCGTGCTCCGCAACAAGAGAAGCTACCTCAATGAGAAGCCTGTGCACCACAACGAACAGTAGCCCCCGCCTGCTGTAACTAGAGAAAGCCTGCACACAGCAATGAAGACCCAACACAGCCAAAAATAAATAAATAAATAAATTTATTAAAAAAAAAAAATTAGTGATGTTGAGCATCTTTTCATGTGCCTATTGGCCATCTGTACTTCTTCTTTGGATAAATGTCTATTTAGGTCTTCTGCCCATCCCTATGTTCATAGCAGCACTATTCACAATAGCCAAGACATGGAAACAACCTAAATGTCCATCGACAGATGAATGGATAAAGAAGATGTGGTACATATATACAATGGAATACTACTTGGCCATAAAAAAGAACGAAATACGGGGGCTTCCCTAGTGGCGCAGTGGTTGAGAATCTGCCTGCCAATGCTGGGGACATGGGTTCGAGCCCTGGTCTGGGAAGATCCCACATGCCGCAGAGCGGCTGGGCCCGTGAGCCACAACTACTGAGCCTGCGCGTCTGGAGCCTGTGCTCCGCAATGGGAGAGGCCGCAGCAGTGAGAGGCCTGCGCACCGCGATGAAGAGTGGCCCCCGCTCGCCAGAACTGGAGAAAGCCCTCACACAGAAACGAAGACCCAACACAGCCAAAAATAAATTAAAAAAAAAAAAAAAAAAAAAGAACGAAATAATGCCATTTGCAGCAACTTGGATGCAACTAGAGATTATCATACTAAGTGAAGTAAGTCAGAAAGAGAATGACAAATACCATATGATATCATTTATATGTGGAATCTAAACTATGACACAGGGACTTCCCTGGCATTCCAGTGGCTAAGATTCCGTACTTCCAATGCAGGGGGTGCAGGTTCGATCCCTGGTTGGGGAACTAAGATCCCACATGCCGTGCAGTGTGGATAAAAAATAAAAAATAAAAAAAAGTAAATAAACTATGACACAAATGAACCTATCTATGAAACAGAAACAGAATCACAGACATAGAGAACAGACTGGTGGTTGCCAAGGAGGACGGGGTTGGGGAGGGCTGGAGTGGGAGGTTGGGGTTAGCAGCTGTGAGCTTTTATGTATAGGATGGATAAACAACAAGGTCCTACTGTATAGCACCGAGAACTATATTCAATATCCTATGATAAACCATAATGGAAGATAACTTTTTACAAAAAGAATGTATATATAACTGAATCACTTTGCTGTACAGCAGTAATTAACACAACATTGTAAATCAGCTATACTTCAATTAAAAAAAAGAATTATTAATTAGACATTTCTCTCAGCCTTGAATACTACTACATAGTATACTGCTACTCTCTAACCCACAAACTAGAATAGGAGATAGAATGAGCCACAGGGGCCACTTCATATTGCCGTATTTCAAATCTACTCAGAATAGAGCTATGCATGAAAAGCAACAGAGAGGAAAACTACAGAACTACAAATAAACAAGAAGTGAATTTTAAATTAGAACATGAAAATTATATTCAAGCTAATTCTAACAACATCACTGGCAGAAAAACAATTTTTTTTACTTGCTAATACTATATTTAGACTTAGAAATGAGAAGTGGAAAAGGAGCAAGGTTTTGTGATGACACAGGCTTGGGTTTTAACCCTTGTTCTTTCATTCATGGGCTGTGAGACCTTGGGCAAGTGAGCTTCAATTTTTTTCTTTACCTGGGAAGGGGTGTTAACACCTATGACACAGATTGTTGCAAAGTTTATACGACGTATGTAAAAAATTTAGCACTGTGTCTGGCACAAAGGGGGTTAATAAGTGGTTATTCTTATAATATATCAAAGAAAAAGTTAAAGTACCAACCTCCTTTTCCAGACCTCCAGAAATTGTCTGGCATAGTCTGTAACTAGGAAAATCTTACCAGTATCCATCAATATGAAAGTGGTTAAGTAAATCATTGCTATTCCTTCCTATGATCTACTTATTATACAGCACTCCTAAAAGTTACTGACACAGAAAGGCCACCAAGATATATTGTTAAGTATATATATACTGAAAAAAAGCAAGCTGCATAACAATAAATACAATAAGGTCCAATTTATCTGGGAATATATACAAACTGTTAACAATAATTATCCTTGAAAAGGATAATGGGACTGGGGGTATTTACATATTTTATATTGTTTGCATCTTCAATTACAAGCACTACTTGCATAATTGAAAACTAATAACAAAAGAGAAAAAGGTATTACCTGTATAATTAAAATGAAAATTACTGGTACAAAGCACTTATATAACCCCAGACACTGATTTAACCTCTCTATCCAAAACATGTTTTTCCTAAAGTAGCTCATGGTCTGACACCCCATGAACACCCCACGAGCAGACTTATTTTTGGCTCCATCTGCTAGCCAATCTAACACAGCCAAGGCAAAGCTGGGCATGGCTCCTTTAATCACGATAGTGGCTAGGAAGTGTGGGAATGGGGTGCTGGTGTGGGTAGAGGAGAAAGTGGTAGAAGAAATGATGAGAAAGAAAAAAAGAGCACCCTTCTCTATTTCATACCGTACTCTTGGGGTAACAAAATGGTCTCTGCCCACACTGGTAGGCACCTATTGTGGCCTCAGCCATCCATATGACACATAGCCAAACTCTCCATGAATGTCAGCTGCTAAGTAAAGACGTAATTCATGTAATTTCATTTAGCAGGCTTTTTACCTGTTCAGGGTTACTCTGCCAAACCTTTCTTAACGTTGAATCATATCACCTTGGATGGATTCCAAAACTATTTTTCTCATCTCATATTATTTTGCCAGACACTGCAAACAGTCCAACATACATTCATAAAAACATCCCTCAGTATAAAACTTGTACACCTCCTTCAAAAAGGCTTGCTTTGGGAAGTTAATTCTAACGCTAAAAGACGACTCCAAGTCCATCTAAATCAGCCTTCTATTCAAAGAAATCACAGCTACTTAAGGAATGACTACCTTCAAGAAAGATTATTTCCGAATATATGAAATCATTTGTGCTTCCAAAATGATTTACAGTGCACATTAGGTGGTACTAATAGCTGTTACCACTGAGTGTTAGCCTGCTCTTAGACACTAATGATGATATATTCTTGTATGTATTATACTTTATTGAAACATCAATTCATAAAACTCTTTCCTAACATATAACTTTAACATTACCATTCCTCTGCATGGGAACTGTCAATTGTTTTCTGCTACTTATAAGATTGAAAAGTCAAATTTCTCAATCAGGCATTCAAAGTCCTATACAATCTGCCCTGGTCAATCTTCCTGGTCTCATCACTACCAACATCTTACCAAAGCCTTTTGCTCAAGCCGGCTTGAACTTGAGTTCAAGTTCCTGTTCTTTGAACTCATCTTCATCTGCCTGAATTTCTCAAGTCAACACATTTTAAAAATCCTACCTGAATTCTGCCATCTCTCAATACTCACCTCAAACCTCAGAAAAGCTAGAATCATGTTCCCTATGAACATTTTAGCAATGATTACCACTGGGGTTTAGGGGATCATTAAATAAAATCCCTTCCTCCCAGCTACCTACCTACCTACCTACCTACCCACTTCTGGAATAATTGAGAAACAAGACAGAAAAGTCAAATAGATGGAGATCAAACTGTCAGCTTTATTATAGGTAAAGCTCATATTTTTAAATGTAACTTAAAGGCATAGCAACAATGTCTTCCTAAAACTTCACCCAAGAACTGAGCTAATTCACTGGCCCAATCACAGTCACAGTCGGAAAACCACAGGTTTCCCCACACAGAGGTCAGTTTCTGGAAAACATAGAGGAACAGGCTACTGGTACCTTGCTCCCCAGGAAAGGAGAGAGGAGAGGGACTGAGAGCTAGGCCCTGACTAGTTCCTTGCCCAAATTATCCAATAAGATCAGCCACTCCTCCCTGGACAAAGATGGGCCAAGGGAATTACATGGAGTGATATCCCTCTACACGGAAACATGAATCTAGGCTGAAAGAGATTTCCACCCTTCAAAAAACTGCCTGTATAACTTTATTAGCAATTTATCAAACATAGACCTATGCCACTTCTTCTATAGATGACTTAAAATGTTATTTTTATGTAAGACTTTTACTCTTTTTATGTACTTACTATGTTTGTTATCTCCAAGTAGATTTTAAGCTCCTAGTGGGCAGCATATTAAATGGATTGTCCACAGGCATAGCAGTGCCAAGATTTAGAGTGAGGATAGCAATACTATGAACCAGATGACAATATCTCTCATGAATTGAGGGGAACAGGATGAGAGAAATGTCTGTGCCAGAAGTTTTAGTGGATGATCACAAAGAGGGGTAAAGGGCAATATGGTATAAACCTCAAAGACAGGTTTTTACACAAAGGTATTAAAGCAAAGGTAGGAAAGTTGCAAGAGTAAGAAAAATGACAATGCTGCTGTATATATACTTACATTAAAAAGTAAAAACAAAGCAATTTAATCTTTATATCGTTTATATGCACAATTCGACAACCACTCAGTTGCTGGGACATGGAAGACTCAAATGACAGCTGGAAATCACTACAAGCAGATGAAAAGTCTCAATTAACATACATAGCCAGAAAATTGTTTCAAGCTATCAAACTTTATAGACCTGAAAGCAACGAAAAGAACGTCATTAAAATGCAAAGAAGAAATGAACTCAAACATTGAAAAGCAGGCATAACCACTGAACTGAAAACACATTCCTTAAGATGGCAAACAGACTCATCTGCCTGGCTTCCGCGACTGACGGAGGCAGAGGTGCTCAGGGAGAGCACGTGGAGAGGAGAGGAGAGGCCTCAGATGAGAACCTGGTGAATATACCATGGAAGATGGGCTGCAAATGCAAGGTACAGATGCTAGGCGACAACAAACGAGTGAAGTGCACAGCATGGAGCCAAAGCACTGGAGCAAACATGTGCCCCTCCCAGAGGAGCAGCTCTGAGGATCACTGCCACAGGGGAACGGCGACCCAGTGCAGCCAGGTCATTTCCTCCCAAAAGTTACATTCAAATTCTTAATATAAAATATTATATTTTTATTATTGGCAACTACTATAAACATTTTCAAAACACTTTGAAGGCCAAATAAAACATGTCAACAAACCACATTTGAACCACAGATTGCCAGTTTGCCATTGCAAATTTGAGGCATGAACAAAGAAAAAGCCACCAAAGCACCTAAAAAGAAATACAAAAAAGAGACAGTGAATGATCAGGACAGAACAGTTCACTGAAGCAAAGGCAGAAGGATTTCAAGAACACTGATAAACAGGAAGTTCAACTAAAAATCAAGGCTGAAAAGTGTCTAAAGAATTTAATTCACTAGAAATTCACTGATAGAATAAAGGCCTGGAAGAGACAATAAGCTGACAGCTACTTTGTAGCAAAAATACTTCAGTAAACTGCCATTTTTGAAAACTCAGGGTTCAGAAAATTTTGCTAATCTAACAAAATTTTCCGCATATCCCTGATTAAAAATCAAAAATCAAATGTAGACCGTAGCTTTACAAATACTACAACTGTATAGTTTAGCTTTTCAGAAGAAAAAAAAAGTAAAATCTGAATAAACAAAGGAATATTCTCCCTCCCCCCGCCAAATGCTGTTATTTCTCTTTATTAACCTGAAAACAGAGCATGATTTCATACAACTTTAAGAACCATTCTCCTTTCTTTTGACAGCCACCTCTGAAGATCACTTATGATACACTCTGGTTAATCCATTATCCCTTAGGGCCCAGCAAATTCTGCATAGATCACAAAGGCTCAAATCTCCTAAACTACACTGGCTGACCCAGGACACATGGTACCTCACCAGGGTTCAGCATCCACAAGGGTGGACCACGTCATTCTTTCTTATCATGGGACAGCATGTTATGATGATACTCCCACCCTAGAACGGCAGAGAGGGTACACACGAATGATGTGACTTAGGAACACTCAAAGACAACTTATCAACAAGAACCATCAAGTAGAAGCAAAGAACAACAACAAATTCCAGATGGGAAGAAATTAATCATGAGATCCTTTCTGAGAAAATTTGAACATGGCAGAGAAATTGAACATGGTTAGGGAAACAGACAATAGAAATACAAAGTAGATTTCATGGCCATGTGTCCCCAACTTTGAGAGAAAATGATTTCACATAATTTTTTTTCTTTTTAATAATGGTTACTTATCAACTGAATAATCAAATGAACTTATCACTTGTTCCAATCTCTTTCATATTCATAGTTCTTGATTCATAAATCATAAATCTTGATTCATAAATCAAGATTCATAAATCTTGATTCATAAATCAAGAAATCCTTTGTCAGACAGTGTACACAATTTGAGATTGGATAACTGGTTGCCACATGTATCAAAGCAATGGAGGCTACAACACTGGTATAGAGATGCTTACAAATATATTATGGAGTTGGGATGAGAGAAAGTGTAAGTAAACAGTCCATGCTAAGACAGGGAAGTCAAGCCATAGACCAGAAAGACCTGGGGAGGGTAAGAGGGACAGAACCAGCTATTGCAAGACTCTCCTTAAGCACGGAGGCACATGGCTCTCTGAAAGCCAGGCTACAACTCCTTAATCCAAGTTTTCAACTCAGAACTTCTGAGTGTCAGCTGATCTCAAGGAGTGTCACAAAACAATAAATAACAGCAGTGAACATGTTCCTTTACAAAAACAACTCACAGCTTTAACATGTCACCTGAAGTGACAGCCTAGAAAAAGATGTATTGAAATTCTTCCCCCTTTCATCCAGGCTTGAAACACATCACCTTCAAATGGAACATGAGAGCCAGTCCCACACAGTGCAATGCTTAGGACTTGAGTTGTTTAGTCCTCCCATACTCATGCTGCCTCTAAACTAGTCCTTGTTTTCCTTCCTCCCCTTCCCCCAAAGTTTTGGCTCCTGCATAGAAAAGTCCACCAGGCTTTGTGATGCACTAAAAACTCACATGCTGTTCTGTGTTCCACATGCACAACTGGACCTCACTCATGTCAGGGAGTTTCTCTGTGAAACAGTCCTGCAAAGTCGTAACTATGCTAACAGCCTCCAGGCAGGACTTCTGGCCCTTCAAGCACAGGCTCTGGCAATGTTACACTGATTTTTATCACATGAAGGGTTATTTTCTGTTCCTGGAGTTTTAGGGCAAGGAGTTAATAATATAAAGGGCTCATACACAAAGTGAGGATTTTCCTGACAATTTCTTAAGAGTTGAGGACAATGTGAATTCAGTACAGTAGTTTATATGAAATGCTTTTTTTTTTCTCCCCTATGCTTCTTGGGAAAAAATTTTTGAATAAGGGAATGGTTTGGAGACAACTGTTTATTTCTTTGCATTAAAATAAAAATGAAATCTAAAAACCGTTTATTATAAAGTTTAAATACATGCACATTAGACTGATTAAGCTCTGTGATTAAGTGTGGTTAGAAATTTTGACTCCAGAGTCTCATCACTGTGCCTGAATAGCATGATCTAGATACTCCTCTGTGCTGCCACAGACCTCTGCATAACACATCAAAACACATCACAACGCTTTGCTTCTCCTGCTACACCAGGAGCTGCTTGACAACAGAGCCACGACTTAATGTTTTGCTAAACCAAGCCCAACACAGTGCTGGGCACAGAATAGATGTTAAAAAAACACTTCTCAATGGAAAGACATGATACTCATTCTGAATTCAGAAGACAAATTTCTAACTAAAATTCTGCTATCTCTGAAGGATTCCAAATTAGCAATAAATATCTACACACCTCAAGCCCTAGATGTGTGGGCATTTGGTAATGTGATGTTAGTAAATGGTAAGTAACAAATGACCTGATAAAATAGATAGCCAAGGAAAGGAATAAGCCCTTAGAGAAGCAAAGAAAATACAAGTACTTTATGGACTCTGAATTTTTTTTTAAACAATCATTTCAATTGTTTTTTTTTTTTAATTTATTTTATTTTATTTTTGGCTGCGTTGGGTCTTTGTTGCTGCGCGCGGACTTTTCTCTAGTTGCGGCGAGCGGGGGCTACTCTTCCTTGTGGTGCGCGGGCTTCTCATTGCAGTGGCTTCTCTTGTTGCGGAGCACGGGCTCTAGGCTCACAGGCTTCAGTAATTGCAGCACGTGGGCTCAGTAGTTGTGGCTTGAGGCTCCAGAGCGCAGGCTCAGTAGTTGTGGCACACGCGCTTAGTTGCTCCGCCGCACGTGGGATCTTTCCGGATTAGGGCTTGAACCTGTGTCCCTTGCACTGGCAGGCGGATTCTTAACCACTGCGCCACCAGGGAAGCCCTGGACTCTGAATTTTTGAGCCCCCTTAGCAAGCTTGGGATTCAAAACAACTACTGCATAAGTAACAAATGTAAACCCAGAAAGGAAATGGTCTTGCCAACTACCTTTTACTTTCTCTGTTTTCTTTTCAAACCCAATAACCTTAGGACCAAGGCCAAGAAGAAGCTTGAGATTTCCACATTCAAAAATCTATTAACTGTATTAAGACCTAAATAAAAATTTATTCATGTGAACTTCAAAATTGGGTTTGTTTTCACTATGTGCATAATTACTGTCATGGGCAACCAAGAGTAGCTGCTTCTACCCTGAGAGTATTTTTTAACTAAAAGCATGGAAGAGGGTGATTCTTCATTGCAATATTGAAGCCTACATTCAGCTTAACAGCTCTGGATGGCACTGCTGAAAGGAACCTTTCAAGCTCATCAGATCTAGGGAATTCCTTGGTGGTCCAGTGGTTAGAACTTCACGCTTCCACTACAGGGGGCACGGGTTTGATCCCTGGTCAGGAAACTAAGATCCCACAAGCCGCACGGCATGGCCCCTCCAAAAAAAAAAAAATCTACCTCTACCAGTTTCCACTGAGCACAAAATTGAAGTCCACTGAGGTCAAGATACTTGCCCTGGGGCATAAAGAGAGCTAATGGGAGAGCAAGGGCAGAACAGGTCTTAAAAGCTGAGTGAAGCCAGTGATTTACTACCCCAAACCATCTCTCTGCAGCTACTAAATGTGTGTTTATTGTGATAAACTGTGTCAAAGTTTTATGCAAATGCAACACTGAAATGATCAAATATAGCAAAATCTTTCCAAGCAGACTTCTCAGAAAAACTGCATATTCTAGTTGATTTAATTTTCTGGTTACCAAAGGTTTGTTTTGATAACTGAACTTCACAATTATCAGGAAAAAGAACATGAGAAAAGGGAAAAAGCAGAATGAATACATACTATCTTGCTCCTAGACATGCTATAAAGTAGTGATGGTACAGTACAAACAGCCGGCCTTACCACCGACTGATGAGCTGTGAGGCATTGTTCAAGCCAATCTCTCTGGAATTCAGTTTTCACATCTTTAAAAAGAAGAGGTTGAACTAAATAATGTAAGATTCCTTCCAGCTCTGAAACTCAAAGCATCTAGAACACTAAACATGTTTTCTTATTATTTGCAATGTTCTCCAGAAAGTGCCTACGTCCCATGCCCTCCTCCCATAAAAGTTTTGAGTATATGATTATCACACATTGAACTAGACCTGAACGGTAAACTGCTTAAAACACCCAACTAATACCTGGATCTCCCCTACAAATACTTTTAACTCTAATGAATAATGGTTTTGGTTCATAAAGGAACTGCTCAGAGATCTGCCATGGTTTAAAACATTTTGGGCCCTACAATGGGGTGGGAGTGGGGGAAGTTGCTCAACTAGATGGAAGAAGCTTTCCAGACCCCTCGCTATATCTAAGGAGTTCCAATTTTGTGTTTTATTTATCATGTTTTGCTGTTCTCAGAGTAATTCTGGAAGCTCACTAGGTCTTTCTCCCAAAAAATGAAGACAGCATAACAAACACATATAAGTTGTTTTCACAAGAACCATACTACTGAATCTCCTCATGTATTTATATGCTATCATATACTGTTATGAGGTTGGGTTGTCCCCCCCTTTTGTATTTTTTTTATTGTAGTGAAATATACATAACATAAAATTTACCATTTTAACCATTTTTTAGTGTATAATTCAGTGGCATAAATTTTATTCACAATGTTGTGCAACCATCACCACTATCTATTTCCAAAACTTTTTCATTACCCCAAACAGAAACCCTGTAACCATTAAGCAATAGCTCCTCATTCTCCTGTCGTTTATTTTTTATAATTATAGTCTCAAAGGCCTTAATAACTTTCAAACTATGGTATGCTGCCACCAGGTGGCAAGAGAGTGTCATGGCTGCCCAAGATTGGAACTTGTTTCAAAATAATCCAAGATAGGTATGGGGGAAGTAAGTAAAAGTGTAGATGAAATAAAACTGTCACAGTCTGGTCAGGAGTTCATTATACTAGTCTCTCCAAATCTGTACATGTTTGAAATTTTCTATAACAAATATTAAAAGTGTGCCTACAATATTACAAATACAGAGATTTCATACATTTTTAAACCCTAGAAAGCAAAATATACATCAATATTGCACAGATAATTGTTTTTCTTCAGGTATTTTTAAAACCTGGGAAGACATTTTATACCTAAGTATCGATTATACATTAATTTTAAATCTTGTAATTAGATGGCAGATTTCCAAGGTTACATATTTAAACTAGTTAGCAAAAACTTTGTGTTATATCCAACTAAACCTCATCAGCTACAAATGTGAAAAATCAAATTTATCAGCATTCAATTCCCACATGTATGTAGAAATAAATTTCTGAGTAACTGCAAATGCATTATTGGACTTTATCTCAATTAAGAAGCTTTTGTTTCTTTAATAGTAAGCACAAATATACAAAGGAGCCTCTCAAACATCTCCAGGGGAAGGAAGCTAGGAGGCAAATAAGGCAGTTTAAAATTCTACTTGTGGGCTTCCCTGGTGGCGCAATGGTTAAGAATCCGCCTGCCAATGCAGGGGACACGGGTTCAAGCCCTGGTCCGGGAAGATCCCACATACTGCGGAGCATCTAAGCCCGTGAGCCACAACTACTGAGCCCACGTGCCGCATCTACTGAAGCCCGTGTGCTCTACAGCCCGTGCTCCACAACAAGAAAAGCCACCGCAATGAGAAGCCCGCGCACTGCAACGAAGAGTAGCGCCCCCCCACTCGCTGCAACTACAGAAAGCCCGCACACAGCAACAAAGACCCAACACAGCCAAAAATAATAAACTTATTTTTAAAAAATAAAACTGTACTTGTTTTCCTTCTTTCTTTCTTTCATAAATTGCCAGTTGACCAGATCACAGAAAAGTCAGCTCAGTAATTTTTAATTTTTCTAGCATCAGTAGGGAGTAGAGGCTGCACTTGGATGAATTTTCTTGATATTCAGCTGATCTAACAAATAATTTTTATTTCTACCATCTTTACTGATATTATTCCGAAGTATAATATGCATTCTTCTGCTTTATAAAACATTAAAAGTAATTAAAAATTTTTCAGGGTACATAATCATCATTAACATCAATTATCAAACTCTGATGTTTGCTGCTGTAGAATCAAGGGAGACTTAGACATTTGCTTTCCTGAATGCCAGGCTCTTGGTTTTTCTCTTCAATGATCCTAAGCTCTGACTTGCAAGGGAAACTGCCTCCCCACCTGGGTTGAGGGTTTCTCTTGGCCTCTTCCTGCAATTCAGCTCTCAGCCTACTGAACTCAGTGAATCTAATGAATGCCCACTGCTTCTGTTCCTAGCTAGCTCAAGTGCCCCACACCTCCATGGGTCCAGAATGGCTACATACACATTGTGCCAGTTATGAAGACCAACAGACTGGGTTGTTTTGGCCACTCACCGTGTTTACCTATTTAATGGTGGATGTGTTTTAGTATTATAAGATATGAAAATCTTAGTGATAAGAGTTCAATCTTCCTATTTAATACATGAGTAAAAGCCCAGGAAGATGAAGTGACCCATCCAAGGTCACAGGATTATTTACTGACAGAAAAGATATTAATAGTCAGAACTGCTGGTTTCTAGTCCAAGTGCTTTTTGCACTACTTACATGAACATTCACATCCTCCAAGATTATCAAACAATAAGATACAAGCTGATAAAACCATTAAGAGTGCCAAATTTTACCCAAATTCTTTAAATTCAGGGACACTAGTCCTTCTAGGAATAAGACAGTAAAACCCTAAATTCTGATTTCTGCTAGATGAACTTGTATTAAGGTAGGACCAGCTTGATCACAGGTATTTGCTTTCTTCCAGAACATGGAGACACTCAACTCATAGGAAGCAATCCTATTTAAACTAAACAGGGAGTTCCCCGATGGTCTACAGGTTAGGATTCAGCACTTTCATAGCCTGGGTTCAGCCTCTGGTCAGGGAACTGAGATCCCACAAGCCAAGTGGTGCAGCCAAAATAAGAAAATAAACAAACAAACCAAACATAAAATAAAACTATCTCACAGAACCACACATTCTACATATAGGTAACAGTTTAGAGTAGAACATGCTTTAAACAGACTGCCTCTGACTGAATTTAAACCATCTAATTGGCAACTCATCTTTTTTTCTCTTTCTGGCTGCGTTGGGTCTTCATTGTGATGCAGGCTTTTCATTGCGGTGGCTTCTCTTGTTGAGGAGCACAGGCTCTAGGCCCGCGGGCTTCAGTAGTTGCGGCTCGCGGGCTCTAGAGTGCAGGCTCAGTAGTTGCGGCACACAGGCTTAGTAGCTCCGTGGCATGTGGGATCTTCCCAGACCAGGGATCGAACCCGTGTCCCCTGCACTGGCAGGTGGATTCTTAACCACTGTACCACCAGGGAAGTCCCAGCAATTCATCTTTTAATTTTTAACTCCTTTTTTACTGAGTTATGAGAGAATAGCATGCATCCATCCTTTCAAAAGAACTACACCTCATACCATGGAATTCTGAAAGTCTGCAAATGTGCACAGACGTTAATATTTATTTAAATAGTTTAAATGTCTTTGTTCAAAATAACTTAAAACCCTTATGTATAAATTTTATGGTAAATCTCGTTCATGTTAATCTTTACGGCACAGGTTCTCACATTGAAGTCCACAGCCCTAAAAAAAATTTATCAATGGACTTTAGGAGGTCTGTGAACTCCCAAAAAACTGTACATAAAATTCTGTGAGTATATGCACAGATGCATGTGTTAGGAGAGAAGATCTACAGCTTTATCAAAAAGATCAGCATCATGGCTTTCAGTAAAACAAAGTTTTCAGGCCGTGGAGGCAAGGCAGCTAGTTCACTGCTGGCTGCAGAATGCCCAACAGCAAAGGTTTGCTCTCTTTACTCATACCAACCTTTCTGGAATGCAGAACCTCAACAGAGTGGTAATCTTGAGAGACCAAAAGTTCCCTGGTCACAAGACTGGGAAACAAATCCACTATATACACTAAGTCCACTATACCTTCCCACCAACCTATCACCACATTTAGTCTCTTAACAAAAGAGCATCAAGATATTTTTTTTAATTTATTTATTTTATTTTATTAATTTTATTTTTGGCTGCGTTGGGTCTTCGTTGCTGCGTGCAGGCTTTTCTCTGGTTGCGGTGAGCGGGGCTACTCTTCGTTGTGGTGTGCAGGCTTCTCTTTGCGGTGGCTTCTCTTGTTGTGGAACACGGGCTCTAGGCACGCGGGCTTCAGTAGCTGTGGCACGCGGGCTCAGTAGTTGTGGCTTACAGGTTCTAGAGCGCAAGCTCAGCTGTTGTGGCGCATGGGCTTAGTCGCTCCGCAGCATGTGGGATCTTCCCAGACCAGGGCTCGAACCCGTGTCCTCTGCACTGGGAGGCAGATTCTTAACCACTGTGCCACCAGGGAAGCCCAAGATATTTTTTAAGAAAGCAAGATTGCTCTCCGTGGCCACACACTAAAAAGATGGGGGAAGGGGTGGAGACATGATGGGGGAGTCCCTAAGGTAAAGAGCCTTCCAGCATCCATGAACTAGCAAAAGCCCACCCTGAAAATACTTTATCTCAACTACTACTGCCACCTCTCAGGGTTAAATTTACTAACCTGTGTTAAGATATTAACTCCTTTTATTGTCCAAAAATAAAACCTCTTTGTCAAACATTGGGGATGGAATATTGCCTCATTTGGTACTTTGAATATTTAGTATTGTGAGAATAAATTGATTATCATGATTTTCTAAGTGTGATCACAAATCCCCTTAGAATTTTCTGAGAATGAAGAATTATTTTATATTTAACACCTTGGACGCATATGAGAGAGGGAGGGAAGGAAAGAAGGGAGGGAGGGAGGGAAGGAAAAGTATATATATATGTGTGTGTGTATTAGAGAGTATGTGTACATACTCCATACTCCATCACATACAGACCACATAAAACATTAACTCTAAATACTGTATGTTGCTTACACAGAAATCCTTTCCTTCCACCACCACTCAGTAATAATTGTTCACTTTAGAGGTTTGTTAATTTTTGAAATTTTTATTTTCATATTCTTCTTCTACTACCATGTAAAATGCTAAGAATGAGTTTTAAGTGATTTCAGTATTCTTGCAAAAGAAAATAAAGAAAGGATTATTTAGTCAGGAAATCTGTGAACACAAGATTCTCCACAGTGATTGGTAACATCAGCATAAATGCTCTGTTTTACACCTATGTATTTTTAGGCTATTGCTATCCAACACTTTAGAGGAAAAATTTTTATCTTAATGCAAAAAAAAAAAAAATTTTTTTTTAACTTAAAAGGCAGAGAAATTCAATTCATTCACCAAAATTATGCCTCTTAATATCTGAAAACTATACTCAGGGCCAAAATCAATGCCTCCAATTAAAGATCACAAATGTAATTAAAAAAACATTTTTCTTGTGGTTTATTAAGATCATGATCAACTGCCTACAAAACAATATTGAAAATTAAAAACTGTAATGACCAATAAATACATTAGAAATTTATAGGCACAGCATAATTGTTTGATATAAGCACACAGAGTTAATTACCTGTACACCTTCTCCACAACTCCATGCAGGTGTCTGACAAACAAGGTAGTGGAGAATATTAAAAACAGGTTGTTCTTAGCAGAGGGGAAAGAGCGGGGTGGAGGGTGAAATGGATAAAGGAGATCAACTGTATGATGATGGATGGAAACTAAACTTTTGGTGGTGAGCATACTATAGTATATATGTTAGTAGAAATATAATGTTGTACACATGAAACGTATATAACGTTACAAACCAATGACACCTCAAAATAAATAAATTAGTAAATAAATAGGAAGGAGGGAAGGAAGGAAGGAAGAATAGGTTGTGCTAGTTGCAAAATTGACAGTTTACTTCTCTAGCGTAAGTGACCATAAGTAGGAAGAAACTAACCTAATCCAAAACTTAAGCAACCAAACAGGAAATTCAGAGGCAGGAATAAAAAGAACTTTCTTTCATTTCTATTGGTTTAGTCAAGGTATCATATACACATACATACTGGAGTAAATGTAAATAGAGTGACAACAAAGTGTGTGGGTGCAAGTGCCTGCCCCACACCAGCCCCTACCACAAGAACAGGGTTCATTCAGAGAGTAAAGTAAAACACAGTGGTAGAAAACAGGTTTTTCCTAGGCCCAGGAACACTTAATGGACTGGGAGAAGCAACTAGCTTAATCAGTGACATGAACACGTAACATATAAAGAAACACAGGGCCACCTGAAGGTGGCAATAAGCAATGAGAAACAGGTACTAAGACCATTCGTGTCATGTCCAGCTCTGCCCAGAGGAGAGGACAGGCACAAATCTGGATACTAGAGGCATCTACTGCTGAGAGGAAGAGATTTTTCATCAAGCCCCCTATCACTGAGATGAAATTCTCACAAGATGAACTACCTGTTTTTGTTCTAATTCCATTCTATGCTTATTCTATACGGAGCAGCTACCAAGTGCCAGGCACTATATAAACCCTGGGTACATCATGATGGTGAAAACAGGAGACGTTAACTCCTCATGCTGCTTGCAGTCTAGTAGGGAAGACAATTTCTAAAGGGGCGGGGGAGGATAGGGGGACCCGAGTCCCTTTCATTCCTTCTATTCTTCCCAATGCCAAACTTGTGGTCAGAAGGAGGTACTTTAGGATAATATACCAAAGTTAATACTAGGAGAGCTGGCCAAATAAGAGGGAGGTCTTGGTCTATCCTATAAATGTTCAGTTTTGAAGAACATGATGATCAAAACCACCTTACTGGCTGGAGCCAGGAGCAAGTCAACCCAGGCCTGAACACAAGCTGTCAAAGATCTCCCAGTCTTGGGCAAAAAAAAAAAAAAAGTTATAGAAAAGGAAGGAAGATCAGAGAATGGGCTTCTGGGAACTCACCCAAGACAAAGTGGAAAATTATTTGCAGCCTCTTCTGAATTCACTTTCTCTGTGATCAGTTACAATGAAGACCAAACTCTTCTGCTAAAGGACAGGACAAGTATCTGGGCCACATATGCAAACCCATGAATGAGTAATTGTAAATTGTGGTTAAGTGCTATGAAGGAAAAAACAGGGTGTAATAAGAGAGCAGAGAAGTAGAACCTCCTTTAGACAGGGTAGCCAAGGAAAGCCTCAGAGGAAAGCTGAGCACTAATGGATGAGTAGGAACTGAGCACTCAAAGGGCAGAATGAGAAGTTTATGCAGAGAAAACAGCTTGTGAGAGGGAAAGGAAAAACTGGGTAAGTTCAAGTGCAACAGGAAGCCAATGAATGGCTTTAAGTAACCATGTGACCCAGTCTTTTAAAAGCTCTCTGGCTGCTGTGCAGAGAAAATGGGAGGGAAGCCAGAGAAGTGTGATGACCAAATGAAAGGCTAGAGTGGTAGTTCAGGGGAAAGGTGAGATGGATACGATGGAAAGAAATGGAAGGGTACAAGATACATTTTGGAGGTGAGATGAAAAGGACTTGGTGAAGGATGTAGAGGGAAGAGTGTGGGAGAAAAACAAAGGTGCCAGAAATGACTCCTAGGTTTCTGGTTTAAGCAATTGGATGCCATTATCTGAGGGGGAAAATGGGGGGTAGGGGGGGAGACAAGTTCCCCCTCAGTTTTGGCTGGATAATAAGTTTAGTTTTTGACATGTAAAATATGAGCTCCTTGTAAAATATAAATTTGGGAATTCTCAGCATATAAATGATATTTAAAATACTTGGTAACAAACGATATCATCAAGAGAAAACAGAAGAGATGAGGGTACAGGACCAAGCCCTGAGCAACTCAAACCTGTAGCGATTGAGGGGCAGGGGCTAACAAAAAGTACACACAAAGGTGAGAGGAAAACCAGGATTATGTGATTACAGAAGTCAAGAGATAAGGATTCAAGAAAGAGGGAGAATTCCATGGAGAATTCTGGTAAGACACGTACTGAGATGTGGCCTGAACCACAGGCCACATCAACTCACCACCATTGATCTTGGCAAAAGCAGTTTCCAGAAGCAGAAAAAAGGGTCAAGTAGATGAAGGCTGACTTCCCAGCTATAACCAAGAAGCAGGCAAATCACTTCATCTCCTGCTCAACCAAAACAGCCTCTTAATGGCTTTTCCTCCTTCAATCCTTACCCTTCTACAGCCCATTATCAACACAGCTGCTAGTGACCTGGCTAAAAAGAAAGTCACATCATATCATCATTCTCTGCTCAGTGATCTCATCTCGCTCAGAACAAAAGTCAAAAAGAAAGTCTTTATAATGGCCTAGAAGATCACTATCTACCTCCTGCCACTCTCCTCCTCTAGGCCTCAGAATTCCCTCCTGCCCCTTGAAGCCTCAGGGCTTCTGCATCTGCAGTTTGACTCCCCACTTCCTTCAGGCCTCAGTTCAAATGTCACCACAACAAAGAGGGCTTCTTTGGCCAATGGATTTAAATAGCACTTGCTCCTTTCATTCTTTGCTCATCTTTCCTTACCTACTCTATTTATCTTCTTAGCACTTACCATCTTTATGACATATTATATATTTATTAGTTATTGTTTGTCTCACATCATCAGAATGCAAGCTTCATCATAAGAGCAGAGGTTTTACCTGTTTTTGTTCACTACTGTATAACCAGTAAGTAGGCCTAGTACACAGTAGACATTCATATTTATCTGTTGCATTTAAATCATTAGAAAGGCCCTTTCACATTACAAATTAATAAACTTGTACTTTCAGTATGGATATAAGTCTTCTGTTATTTAGACAGCATGAGTCTTCTGATCACCTGTAGACATGCAGAAAAATGCCCAGTTTCTGGGCCCATGAAATTGAATACTATCCCCTATGCCTTGGAAAACTCACAATATCATCCTGTGGGCCATCCCCTATAGACTCTTCAAGGAGTATTTCCATTTAGATTTCAATATGAACTGTTTTCAATATGAACTTTTGGCTAAGGCAAAATACACCAGACAAAAACTATTTGTAATAACTCAGAAAAGGGGTCATGGACGGAACAGTGGTACTGATGAATCACACAAATATGAAGACAGATATATACATATTATATTTGAACAAAGGCAAGTAGATATGATGCTCTGGGATTAGTTGATTCTTCCAAATAATGGAACCATGCTCTCCGGTCTGTCCATCTGGTTTCCCTATTCATCTCTCTGATCACAAAGAAACAGACTATATCATTTTTCTCTGCAAACCCCCTACCTCAGGCTGTTCTCCCTGGAAGGGTAACTGAATGAAAAATATTACCTTGAAACTCCTGATGAATTTAGAGCACACAAAGCTCTGAATTACATCAATGAAATGAAAATCTTAACCATACCTTTGAAATGTTTAAATCAGTCATACAGATCATCAACTCATGTAATCTTATACATAATCTGTGAAAACATGGATCCTAAAACTACAGTACTCACCCAACGAAATGATTCACAGTACTCACCCAATGAATTGATTTACATTTATTGCATAGCTAAGAATGGAAGGCAACAGCAAAACAATTTAAAATTCTATTGTAAAGGGACTTCCCTGGTGGCGCATTGGTTAAGAATCCACCTGCCAATGCAGGGGACACGGGTTCAATCCCTGGTCCAGGAAGATCCCACATGCCACGGAGCAACTAAGCCTGCATGCCATGACTACTGAGCCTGCGTGCCACAACTACTGAAGCCCGTGCACCTAGAGCCCGTGCTCTGCAACAAGTGAAGCCACTGCAATAAGAAGCCTGCGCACCGCAACGAAGAGTAGCCCCCGCTCGCCGCAACTAGAGAAAGCCCACACGCAGCAACGAAGACCCAACGCAGCCAAAAATAAATAATAAGTTTAAGAAATAAAATAAAATTCTATTGTAAATCTGGCTACATAATTACATGAAAACATTTAAAAAATCATTCTCAAAAGAAAATATGCAATTTATAAAAACAACAGATAAATAAAACTATAGATTATATTTATATAGAAAAAATAAAGAGTGGAGAAGTATAGATGTACTGAAATGCTTGTATAAAAATTATGAGGACACTAAAGATACTATTTAGCTCTGCCTCTGACAATTAGAGAAAGTTTAAAAGCCTTTTTAAAATCTACATGGATCAATAACACATGAAAAGATGCTCAATATTATTAGCCACTAGGGAAATGCAAATCAAAACCACAATGAACTACCAATGTACCCCCAGTAGGATGATTATGATAAGAAAGACAGATAGTAACAGGTTTTGATGATAATGTGAAGAAATCAGGACTCTCATACATTGCTGGTGCAAATATAAAATGAAATGGTGCAACCACCTTGGAAAACAGTTTGGCAATTCCTCAAAAGGTTAAACACAGAGTTATAATTTGACCCCGTAATTCTGGGGTGGTGTGTGTGTGTGTGTGTGTGTGTGTGTCTTAAAGAAATGTAAACATATGTCCACGCAAAATCTAGTACACAAATGTTCACAGGAGCATTATTCATATTAGTCCAAAAGTGAATGCAACCCAAATGTCCATTAATTGATAGATGAATAAATAAAATGTAGTATAGACATACACTGAGTATTATTTGGTCATGAAAAGGAATGAAATGTTGATATATGTTACAACATGGATGAACCTGAAAACACTATGCTAAGTGAAAGAAGCCAGTCATAAAAGACTGTATATTGTATGATTCCACTATAAAAGGTCCAGAATAGGCAAATCTATAGAAAAAGAAAAGTAGGTAGTTGTTTCCTAAGCTTGGGGTGGGAGGAAATGGAGACTGACTGCCAGTGGGTACACGGTTTCTTTTCTGAGCAATGAAAAGATTCTGGAATTAGACAATGGTGATGGCTGCACAATTATGAATATACCAAAATACTAAAAGCCATTGAACTGTACACTTAGTATGCGTGAACTGTGTGATATGTGAGTTATATCTCAACAAAGCTGTTAAATTTTATAAAAGAATGAGGTAGGGGGCACAATGGAAGGTGTCTGGGGTAACTGTAATATCATATTTCTTGACCTGACTGTTGGTTACACAAGTGTGTTCACATTGTGATGATTCACTGATTGGCAAACTTACAAGATGTGCATGTTTTATAAATATATCACATGTCAAATAAAGGTTTTAGCAAAGAATAACTAGGTCTATAAATACTGACTTGGAAAGGGATCCAAGATATAAAGTGGAAACAAAGTTTCAAAACCGTACAAACAATATGGTCCCACTTTTTATAAATTTATACACATACACATATATGTATGTGCCGAGTAAAACACACACACACACACACACACACACACACACACACACATGAGTATACACACAAACCTGTTCTCATTGATCTCTGAAGAATTCAGACAAAGGGACTTAATTTTCTCTGATACATAATTCTGTAATGTTTGAATTTTTTGCAATGTGCATTTTTATAATCAGAAGACAATAAATGTATACATTTAAAAAATCTTTTAAGGTGTATAGAAAGAATTTAATAAAGAACAGAAATTCCTCAATCAGTATACAAAAACAGAAATAATAGATCCAAGAATAAAAGATAATCATTTTTTTAAAAAATAACAGCAACAATCATTTGATTGCTTACTATGTAGTTGGCACATATATTAGCTCATTTTCATTATACCTATTTTACAGATGAGGAAATAGGCCGGGAGATTTTAATCTAATCAAAATAGAACAAAATATAGCTTATGAAGAAAGTTCATAAAATCATTTACAGAGAAAATTTTTAAAAGAACATAATGAACTCACTCATACTTCTTTTTAAATCTGGAAAAGAATTTAATTTTCTTAAAAAAAAAAAAAAAATTGGGGGCTTCCCTGGTGGCACAGTGGTTGAGAGTCTGCCTGCCAATGCAGGGGACACGGGTTCGAGCCCCGGTCCGGGAGGATCCCACATGACGCGGAGCGGCTGGGCCCGTGAGCCACAATTGCTGAGCCTGCGCGTCTGGAGCCTGTGCTCCGCAACGGGGGAGGCCGCGATGGTGAGAGGCCCGCGCACCGCGATGAGGAGTGGCCCCCGCTTGCCGCAACTAGAGAAAGCCCTCGCACAGAAACGAAGACCCAACACAGCCATAAAAATTAATTAATTAATTAATTTTTAAAAAAAATTTGCCAAAATCGACTACTTCCCCCCCCCCCCAACACACACACACACACACACCAAAAACCGAAAACTGAATGGAATAAGCTAAAAAACAAAATAGAAATGGTTACTGTCCTTCCTCCCAAAAGGCTATTTTTCCATGCTACCAAAATCCTTATATCAAGAATGGTACAAGGAAGGAAACTTACAGGCCTTCTCTCTTGTGATTATATACCAAAGCCCTAAATACCAACAAATCAATCCAGTACTATGAGCTCCATTACAAAAATTTAGGGATAATTCCATACTAAAAATTGATTAAAGTAATTCAGCACATAAATAAGTAAAAAGAGACATAACGTCCAAGGGTAGATAACTGAGTTGGAAGGCATTTGACAAACTTATTCTTTCTAAGAAAAGCACTTAATAAATAAAAATACTACTTCTTTAACTTGTTAGCTTTCAGACCCACAGTCAACCCCACAACGAACAGTGAAACACAACTGAGGCAGCCTCATTACGCTACAGTCAAATACTGAATATGACATTTTCTGGATGTTACAGTGTAGCCAATGAAATAAGAAAGAAAAATAATAGAGGAAAGTATTGAAAAGGAGTCTAAGTTAGCAGCATTGTCCAATAATAGAGTTGTCCAACTGGTATACCCAAGAAAAATCTATGAAAAATTACTAAAATGACTGAAAGAGCTCAGGAAATTGGCAGGTTTTTAAACAAAAATCAGCTTTTCCTAACATCAGCAAAGCTCAAAAATATGATGAAAAACATCCTACTGTCAAAAGCAAGAAGAGGGGCTTCCCTAATGGCACGGTGGTTAAGAATCCACCTGCCAATGCAGGGACACGGGTTTGAGCCCTGGTCCGGGAAGATCCCACATGCCGCGGAGCAACTAAGCCCGTGCGCCACAACTACTGAGCCTGCGCTCTAGAGCCCACGAGCCACGACGACTGAGTCCAAGTGCCACAACTACTGCAGCGTGCACACCTAGAGCCCATGCTCTGCAACAAGAGAAGCCACCGCAGTGAGAAGCCCGCGCACCACAACAAAGAGTAGCCCCCACTCGCCGCAACTAGAGAAAGCCCGCGTGCAGCAACAAAGACCCAACACAGCCTAAATAAATAAATAAAATTTTTTTAAAAAGCAAGAAGAACATAAAATACTATGGAATTGACATTATGTGAATTAAACTGCAAAGCCCTACTAAGGCACATACTATGGCACTACTAAGCTCTACTAAGGCACATACTATAAGAAAAGTAAGGGGAAAGAAATCATGTTAATAGATTGATAGATGTTAATAGTGTGATGAGATTAACTATTTCCAACTTCATAAATTTAATGCTTTTCCAATCTGTGTATCAATGGGATTTTCGCAGTAATCCTCACAAAAACTTTTAAAAAATATATCTGGACGGTGGGCAAAAGCATGTAAGGAAAGGCAAAAGTCTTTTTTCAAAATAATAATAACTACAAGGAGTTGCCCTACAAAGCATTTATCCATATAAAACTACAATAAGTAAAACATATAATATTGGTGCCAGAATACTGACAGATCAATAGAACAGAGTGAGAAACAGATCTAAGTATTAATGAAAATTCAGTATATGATTAAAAATGTCATGTTAAATATATAAGGAACTGGTTAAATTGTGGTATGTCCATTATTAAATACAATGGAATATTACAGCTATTAAAAATGAGGTAGATTACACTGATGTAGAAAGATGGTCGCAATATAGTATGATGTAAAAAAAAAAAATGTAAAGAATAGGAAGTACAATATAATCCCTTGTGTTTTATTTGTTTATTTGACAGCCACGTTATGTATAGAAAATGTCTGGAAAGATACACATATACTAAATAGCACTGTCACTACCTCTGGGATTATAGTAAGGAGAGGAATAAGAATGGAGAGTCCACCAGTCATTACCCCAACAGTGAAGAGATGGCAAACTCAAATTAGAATAATCTGAAGGGGGTTTATTTATAAAAGGAATAATTACAAAGTTGGGAGGTGAGGCCTACAGAAACCATAGGGGATGAACAGGACTAGCTATAGCATAACAATTATCACTCTGGCTCCCAAAAAGACAGGACACAGAGAGTACCAGAACCTAGGTAATATAAGGCCGGCTACCCTGAGAAGAGAGAGAATAAATATTCTGACCTCATTCTTCTCCTTCCCTTCAATCTCCTCTTAAGGCTGAACCCAACCAGAAACCAGAAGACCTGGGAACTCTTTCCCTGGGGCAGAGAACCAGGTGGAAATGGGTGAAGGACAGGCGTGGAGAAGTAAATAGAAGGTACCGGGCCCAGATTTCTTTTACCTTTTTATAAAATTAATTACATAAATAGAAGTACAATATCTTCATTAAAAATGGAAAACTTACATAGAAAGCTAAAATCCCACCCTCCATAATCCTGGATCCTTCTCCAGAAGTAATCATCTTTATTATCATCATTTTTTTTTTTCCAACATAGCAGTCACAAATTGGGCCCTAGAGTCAGACAATCCCTTAGCCCTTCCTAGCTCTTTGACCTTAGACAAGTTGCCAAACCTTTTCTTTTTTAATTAATTATTTATTTATTTATTTATTTATGGCTGTGTTGGGTCTTCGTTTCTGTGCGAGGGCTTTCTCTAGCTACAGCAAGTGGGGGCCACTCTTCATCGCGGTGCGCGGGCTTCTCACTATCGCGGCCTCTCCTGTTGCGGAGCACAGGCTCCAGACGCGCAGGCTCAGTAATTGTGGCTCACGGGCCTAGTTGCTCCGTGGCATGTGGGATCTTCCCAGACCAGGGCTCGAAGCCGTGTCCCCTGCATTGGCAGGCAGACTCTCAACCACAGCGCCACCAGGGAAGCCCCATTATCATCATTTTGATGGGGTTTGTCACTGACTTTTTTCTAGACAGACACACATACTCACCACAATAAAACACACAGAATTGCTTTAGGAAGTGTTGTTTGCTCAACATGAACAGTATTAACCACCCTATTACTTTCTGCAACCTTTTTGTCTCACCATTTTCAGTTCAGCTATAAAATAATGCTCAAGAAACCAAGAGGAACAGTTTGAATCTCCTCAGGGTTGTTTACACCCTACCTCAGTGGTTCTCAAAATATCCCCACCCTCCCCCAACCACTGCATTAGCATCACCTAGGAATTTGTTTAAAAGGCCCCACCCTAGTACAGTGAATCAAAAGTTCAGGAAGTGGGGCCCAGTAACCTTCCTTTTAACCAGCCCTCCACATGACTATTATGCAGGCTAAAGTTTGAGTGCCACTACTCCATCACCTGTGCCCTTGCTAGGAATCTGCTTTTTAACTAGATCCCGGGGTGATGCGTAAGTAAACTGAAGTGTTAAGAAGCCGGTCTACCTCTGAGCCATAAACCTAACCCCAATCCATATTACCCGCACCTATCCGCACACAGGGTATTATGAGTGGTTTCTGGGAATGGGAATGGGGGAGGCCAGCAAAAAGAGCAGTGGTTTTTAACCTCTTTGAATTTAAATCTATCACTCCTGTGGGAAAAAATCAGCACTGCATGCCCTAGTTAGGCAGAGCATGTTAGCAGTGTCGTCTTTTGTGCGTGACAGATAGCACATAACTACCTTTAAACCACCCTGGAAATGTACCGCTCTTAGGTGTCAATATTATATCATAAGTTCTCATTTTTCTTTTAAAATAAGTTAATTTCAATGTTAACCCCAGGCATAATAAAATTACGTAAGACTAGCTAACCTCTGTTTGTATCACTAATACTGTAATGGGAATCCATTATTTTAAAACAAAGCGCAGGCATACACCTTTTCTGCTCTAACAAGGATACTTTTATCAACATTTACAAGTGTATCTACCCTCCACTTCCATGCTGCAGCCTCCACCTCTACAGAGCTTGTGGGGAGGGGGAAATGTCCCCAGAATTCCACCTTTAACTTCCTGCTGCCTCCCTCAAAGGCTGACATTTTCTTTCAAAACCTGCACCCTAAAGCCCCTCTTCCTTTGCTCTTGTCTCATTTTTCTCCACGGAGTCTTCAGGTCTGTCCTGAGTCACAGGCAAACATGTTGACTTTCTCAGGAAATCTGCCAAAGTAATGACATATACATCTGTGCTTGAGAATCATACTGTCTCATTGCTTAGGCAGCCTGATTCCGGCTAACACAACGATCTGCTTTTTTAAGGCACTTCCAGTTTCACTTCTAGTTCCTACCAGGCTTATGCCCCGCCCCAAGGCAGCACAGCCCCCTCTCTGAGCTTTCCTGACACAGGAAGTAGCACAGTCAATTCTGTGGGGCCCAAACCCAATTTGACTTGCCTCTCCCTTCTTAGAGCAATCTCAGAATCAAAATTTCTAAAGCTCCTTTTCCATCTGATAACTTTTCTTCCATACAAAAAAAGTTTTAATCAAGACAAAATAAATTTGGGCCTTGGGTTTTTAATTACATAGCATCAGGAAAAATAATATAACTATTCTATCAAACAATTCTATTTCGAAAGGAAACATGTTTCTAATAAAGATGTTAAAAAATGAAAAAAATGAAAAAAATGAAAAATAAAAAAAAGGAACATTACATCTCAAAAGTGCTATAAAAAGATTTTGGTATGGTAAAACTAGTTTGATTTCTATCCCCACCCCACACAATTGTTTCTTAAAATCATTTATGGCAATTGAGACAGAGTTCATTTTTTAAAGATTTTCTTCTACCAAAAGCTAGACTCAAAATATGTACAGAATTACCTAAACATTCTACAGTCAAATTCTGACTTTAGTTTTATCTCATGGACATTAATAACTTCATGAATTAAACACAGATTCACTTTAAGGCAAATCTTTTGACTTGTTGCCTTTGTAGGGTTTTGGGTTTAACTGTTGTTGTTGGTTGTTGTTGTTAAGCACACAATGGTGGCTTTTATTTAAAGTTAAAGCTCAAAAATATCATGGAATAGTAATTTGTTTTCAATATATGCATAGTTTTTAATAGAAATATCGGATAATTAGATCAAAAGAATTCATGACTCATATTCTTCATATACAGCAAAGACAGTCAACTATGTCTTCCATTAGAGCCCCAAACATACTGTAACTCTGGAGATGTTCTGATGCTAAGGTTCTTAAAGAAACACAAACCAGTAAATGGGTGGAAATTCCTCAATTATCTGGATTTAATCAGCTTTTATCCTGCCTGAATAGAAGACTATCTTCCTCCTATGAATTAATTCTCATATTGCTTAGTAATTTGAAAGGTGGAGAATTCATTTTTCTTTTCCAACTATCCATAAACAAAGAAAAAGACTGAGTTGGCAGTGCTCAACTCAAAAACAGGACATGTTCCAAAAGTCTAAAACTACTGTACCTCGTTTTGACCTTAGAATCCCATTTTCCCATAGAACATTTTCTAAATGGATGGCCCACCAACGCCTATTAAGCCCACAACATAAACGAAGTAATATTAGAAACACTATAACTGCTTGAGAAAATTTAATCTCAGATTCCAACTTGGGCCACCTAAAGACAGAATTTTCAACAAGCATTCCAACCAAGTTTGAAGTAGTTCATTTGGGAACCACTACGCTACATTATCTTCCTCAAATAATCTACTATGTCAGACAGCATCAACACAGCACCAGGCTCTCCAACTGATGCCTGAAATATTCATATTCTATACCACTGAATAAAGGGATATGTTTATACTTTAGCTTGTGACAAATTAAAGTTTATTATGGAAATTAAGAAGGCTAAAAAGAAGTCTAACATCCATTCTTGTACTAATTTCAGAGAGGGAGGTACTCATATCCACAAAAAGGTGGGATTCTGAATAGGGCCTAATCTTTCTATGAGAAGTTTTGTATCTGCTTAAGTGACCAAACAAGCACTGAGTTAAGATCAATGTTCAGAATCACAGAACATGGGAGATTTTCTAAGAAGCAATTTAACTATGCCTGATCTGAGGTGAACCCACTCCAATGCAGGTACTCCTACTCCTTATTATGTGAAAAAGTAATGAATGACTAAAAAGAAAATTAATTAAATAATCCTAACACAAAAATTCAGATCTTAAAAGGAGTGTATTTCTCAGGAGGAACAAAGGTAAAACTGAAGACTGCAAATTCTCTCTAGTGGCTAAGACAGTGGTCACCTTTGCTTATGTTCAATCTCGTTAACCAAAACTTAACTGCTATGTTTGCTTAGGCTATCTATAAAGCATGATGGCTAAAAATACAGACTCTGGAATAAGACGGCTTGGGTTCATATCCTAGATAACACTCTTAATAGCTGCGTCATCTTTAGCAAGTTATTTAACCTCTCTGTGCTCCAGTTTCTTCATCTGCACAATAAAGATGATAAAAGCATCAACCTTAGAGGACTGTAGTGAAAATTAAATAAATTAATCCAGGTAAGCCACTTAGAACAAAGCCTTGCACATAATAAGCACACAGTAAGTGACCACTGTTATCTAGATATTAAAAAATAAGCAGGATTTGGAGAAGATAGGAAAAATTAAAGCTGAAGCAACAATCAAACGAACAGAGGTGAAAAAGTGATACACACACATGGAAACAGGGCATTACTTACACTTCCCTGCAGAATATTCATGAAGAATAGTAGAGATTGGAATAATGAAGACCCAATTATGCTGGCCTTGACTGCCAAACCAAAAAATATTTTACTTACAAGGCAGCCACTTAAATTTGTGACCTGATTAGATCTGTGCTTTAGCAATGTTAATTATCATGATTATATCATATCACTACTATTTATGCAATTTTGATGTTCTCAAACCCAAAAATTTGTTTGGTCAACTAACACACTGTCGGAGTCTATTGCTAAACTGTTGTGTATGTGAATCAAATCTGAAATCCTCACTGTGTCTGGTACATAGTAGGCATTCAATAAATGTTTTATTGTTACTTTTACTGGCCACCAGAGCAGTGAAGTAAACAGTCAGAGGTTATATGTATATGTATTGTAAGAAATATGCATTATAAATGAAGCAAATGAAATAGCCAAATAACAGCTCGTAAAATGTTAAGTCACTGCTGAGCAGTATACTTGCCTAAAACAGGGGTAATCACCCTTACTTTTCATTAAAAGCAGATAAAATGGAACCTTGTATATTTTTAAATCTCATAAAATTTAGCTGTCAGATTTATACAGTCTTTTTAAGGATTATTTGGGCAATATCTTTGTAATGGACTACCCAGTATTCTTATGTGATGATAAATTTAAGGCAGATTTCCTCAAGATATCTGCACTCCCATGTTCATTGCAGCATTATTCACAATAGCTAAGATAGAGAAAGAACCTAAGTGTCTGATGAATGAGTGAATGAAGAAGTTGTGGTATATACATACAATGGAATATTATTCAGCCATGAAGAAAGAAGGAAATCCTGCCATTTGCAACAACATGGATGAAACTGGAGGACATAATGTAAAGTGAAATAAGCCAAAGAGAGAAAGACAAACACTTTAAGATGTCACTTATATGTAGAAGCTAAAAATAATAATAATAATTTGTTTTTTAATATAAAAGTCAAACTCATGGAAACAGAGAGTAGAATGGTGGTTACCAGGGCCTGGGGAGTGGAGGAAATGAGATGTTGGTCAAAAGGCACAAGCCTTCAGTTATAAGATAAGTTCTGAGGCTCTAATGTACAGCATGGTGACTATAGTTAATAGTACTGCATACTTGAAATTTGCTAAGAAAATAGATCTTAAGCATTCTCACCAAGAAAAAAGGTAGTTATGTGAGGTGATGAATGTATTAATTAACCTGACCATGGTAATCATTTCGCCATGTACACAAACATCAAACCATCACATTGCACACTTTAAATACATAAAATTTTATTTGTCAATAAAAAAGGGAGAGAGAGAAAGAAAGGAAGGAAGGAAGGAAAGAGAGAAAGGAAGGAAGGAAGGAAAGAAAGAAGGAAGGAAGGGAGGGAGGGAGCAGAAGGAAGGAATGAAAGAAGGGAGAGAGGGAGGGAGGAAGGGAGGGCGGAAGGAAAGAAGGGAGGCAGGAAGGAAGGAAGACATTTGAGACACTAGTAAAAGTAATATACTAATAGTTAACATAGTAAAAAAAAGTGTTCACTAGAAGATTGATTGCCAACAGATCTCAGAAGCACATCATGACAGGATGGTTGATATAAGAGGTTACTAAACACATATCCCCAGATTCACTGATTTTTTTCTGGTGGTGGTAGGGGGAAATCAGCTTCCCAAGATGTCAGTCAGTGCTAACTTTTAGAAACTTAAAAAAAAAAAAAAAAAAAAAAAATTAGTAAGAGCACCCCATGGATAGTAAGCAAGTTATAGATTTGGCTTTCTTGGGCAATCAATCATTCTGGCAACACAAGCATAAAACAAAGTAGGCCTGGATTTCTACATACCTTCTTGTAAAGTACTTTTTTTTTTTAATATAAGTTTATTTATTTTTTATTTATTTATTTATTTTTGGCTGTCTTGGGTCTTCGTTGCTGCACGCAGGCTTTCTCCAGCTGCGGCGAGTGGGGGCCACTCTTCGTTGCAGTGCGCGTGCTTCTCATTGCGGTGGCTTCTCTTGTTGCGGAGCAGGGGCTCTAGGCAAGCGGGCTTCAGTAGTTGTGGCACGTGGGCTCAGTAGTGTGGCTCGCAGGCTCTAGAGCACAGGCTCAGTAGTTGTGGCGCACGGGTTTAGCTGCTCTGCGGCATGTGGGATCTTCCTGGACCAGGGCTCCAACCTGTGTCCCCTGCATTGGCAGGCGGATTCTTAACCACTGCGCCACCACGGAAGTCCCACTGTAAAGTACTTTTCACTTACAGTTTTAGACTAGAAAAAAAAAAGTTCCCGCTGTCTTGTGCTTTTTAAAGCTTCAAGTATCTTGCAAGTATTAGAATTTAAAACCTTGAAATGTATTCACTTAAACACATTCCTGTCAGCATTACCAACAACGCTCCATTATCCATTTTGGTACTGTCTCCAGATGCTTTTAATCCCCGCCTGACTTCTCCCTACCAACAAGTACTTGGATACCATCTTTACCCTGTCTGCCCCCATTACTTGGTTGTGCTTAGGGAATTATAATTACAGTGATCCCGCCTTTAAAACATCCTCAGAGCACAAAGCCTCTTTGTATGATTGGGGGTGAGGGGGGCGCCTTCCAGCCTCCACAGCAAAGTGTGGGTGGTGGCAACATAGGCAGCAACGAAAGAAGAGGAGCTGGGGCCGCTCTGGAGGCCTTCAGGTCTGGTTCAATACTGTTCGAGGGGTTTTACTTGTGGGTGTCCAGCCCAAAGGTTCTACAAAGCCTCTGCACCCCTCCCATGAGGAGAGTAAAGAACAGGACCTGTTCTGACAGATGGAGAGATCACCACCAAGCCCAAAAGGGCAGGGAGCAGAAGGAAGCATGAAAAGGGGGAGAAAAGAAAGCAGTAGCTGAAACATACTCCTTTGTGCTGTTCTCAGTACTTCAGGTAATGAAGTCTCTGACAGTGAAGCTATCACCCCAATGAATCAGTGGCTAGTACTGGTATTACCAGCACCCAGTAGGTGCTCACTCAAACACGTATTCAGGCGGCAGCAAAAATCTACATAGGAAGACAAATCTATTAAAAATTTAAAAAAATAAAATAGCCTAAAAGCCAAATGAAAATACTTTTTAAAAATTATTAGAGTCCCATCTTCTAGTTGCAAAAGTGATTATGCAATGAATACTTGTTTTACTTTGCCTCCCCTACTACTTCAGTGTAGTCTTCAAAACTGCTCGCTTTCCAGCTCTGTGACAATAAAACAGACTTCAACTAAAGATCAGTGAGCACCATGTGCAAACACTGAAATCAAAGGTGCTGAAGCAGAACAGATACTGACAGGTGACTGTCAACTCAAGGTACATCCCAGAAGCACTACAAAATGTTCTACTACTTAATTGCTTGCAGCTCTCTCTTCCATGCATGTATTTCTTCCTCTTTACCACCTCTTCCCTTCTTTCAACAGGGTCAAATGGTTATATCAAAACTTACAATCTCTCCCTCATTTCTACGCATATTTTATCACAAAAGCAGACAATACAGCGACAGCTTTCCATATCATGACTGGAGGGGGCTACTGATAAAACTCTAGTATAATCCCATCATTCTCCTCCACCTGCCCAACATGGTTAACTGTCCCAAGCAGTCCCTAGAATAGCACTAACATCCATTTAAACTAAGAACAGAAAAAAAACCCTGCAACTGCTTTGGGTGAGGCTTATAGGTGAGAACTGTTTATTCTCCTTGTGTGGGCATAAGACTAGTTTTGTTAAACATTTTCAGTTTTATTTACATACATTTTCTTTAAAAAAAATTTCTTCAAGACAGCAACAAAAGCACAATGGAACCCTCTATCCATCACCCTCAATCATGTTTAAAAATAATAATAAAAAAGACAATAGAAACCACTTCAAATTGTACCTCTCCCTTGAGCCCGCAGAACAGCACTCTTCCATGACAACTGTTCTGAAAAACACACTGCCATTATTTGCAAAAGCAGTAGGAAGTCCAGTCTTGTCCTTGGTTCAGCACTCCCCCTTCCTCTCTCTCCAAGAAAAAATGAAACAGCAGGAAGCGTAAACAACCGCTTAATGGAAAATACAAATGGGCAAATATTTTCAAAATTGGCTAAAAAGCCTCAGGTCTTAAGAAATTCAGGAATACTAGTGTAGGGGGAAATAGGAAGAGAAAAATAGTATCGTATTTCCCCCTCAAAGTGAGCACTATGTGACTGCATGAGCAAATGTGGCACATAGCTACTTTCTCTCCTTCACTTACCAGATGCTTTTGTCTTTTCAATGACTTCTTTCTCATTGTCTTTCCATAAATAATGGTATTTATCAAATTGTTTATTCTGTACAATTTCTCCAGACCCATAACAAATTTTACAATTTTGAGCTGAACTCTTTGGTTCAACTCTTCGGTTCAACTGAGCATGGTAATGAAAAGCCAGGGGTAGGCCCTTTCCCATGAAAAGTTCACATAGAGAAAACTCTTTTGGAGTCTCAGGCCTAGCAGCGACCAGCCCTCTTCGCAGAGCCTGTGGTGAGTATGGACGGGTAACAGCTGGACCAACAGTTCCAAAGCCACAGGGCCATGCTAGTTCACAGAGCACCTTTGTGAGGATTAGAAAAGGATGCCCCCACTAAGGGGACACAGTTTCCACACAAGGTGTTCATCTTGGTAAGCGGAGCACAAAATGGGTTTCTACTCCCACTTGCAAAACAAAACAAGCACCCAGTGCTGAGAACAAGTTATACAACCCTAATCAGCAGCCTTGCAAAAGTGTACCTGGGGCAAAACTGCACCTCCAAAGTAGGTCTCCAGAAAGAAGAACGTCACCAACAACAAACAGCATTTCACAAATTTCATTACCAGAAATCCTCACACATGTTAATATAAGTTCATTCATAAACATATTAGGACCAGAGGAAAAAGGGTCTAGCAAAGAAGGAAAACTAGCAAATTTGAGAGAAAGGAAACTCTTCCATCTAGAGGAATAATCAGTTGTTCCTAAAGCCCCCAATCTTTGACTACAGGTTCAAATAGCTGAACTTCAAATGCATGTGCTAAGCTAAAACATGCAAACAATCACTATCATCTGCAGAGAAAGGCATGATCACATACATTTACCTTTGGGGGTTTACTTTCTCCAATTTGCTAGTTTTCCTTCTCAGTCAGACACTTTTTTGCTCCTATCCTAACTATAAAACCATACACAGTGATACATGTGGTTAAAGTTTATAAAACCTGATAAACAGCCTTGGTGGGTGGTGGGCCCCTTAGCTACCTGCATGAAAATAAGAGGAACAGACAACCTGGATTATGAAGGGTTTAACATTCAATGGCTTCCAACCCGATCATTCTTTTATGCCCTACAAAAGAGCTAAATATCACATGGGTCCAAATTAGTCCCAGTCATGCAGGAGGGGCAACAGAAGGCAGCCTGGGGACTAGGCTGGGCAAAGCTGAGAAGAAGTACAGCCCACAGTCAGAAGAAACCTTAAGGCAGTGGTTCTCAAACTTTAGTGGGCATGAGAATCTACCAGGGAACATGTTCAGAATCAGATTTCTGGGTCCCTCCCTACATTTGATAGATCAGAATGTCCTGGAGCACTTATATTTTGACAAAACTCAAACTGCTGACCTAGGTCCACCAGAAAGTTTAGAAAGACTGGGAAATCCTCCATGTGCCTATCAGCTGTTCCAAAATAAAAGTCATCCATCACAAAACTAGGCTTTGCAGGTCAGAATGGGGTGAGAAAAGGATCACCAGCCAGCATGCCTAACAGGCTGTGCTGGGCTGGATCCTGTAGCTAGAGTTTCACTATTATGGGACAAAAACCCTCTGCTATGTAAACAAGAAATTGTTTTGCATGTGAGAAATATTTCAAACATCTGAAAAATATTTAAATATCTCTGTACCCTACATCCAAGATAAGCAAATCTTAATTTGCAATTATCTGATTCAGGTTTAATAATAGAATACTAGATATAACTAAAGCCCTCTGTGTACCCCTGATCAATCCCATTCCTCACCCACTCTCTCCTGAGAGATAACCACTACTCTGAATTTGGTGTTAGCTGTTACCATGAATGTTTTTATACTATTACTACATATGTACACACACAGACAATATTATTTTGCATGTTTTCAGATTTTATGCAAGTGGAAACATTCTCTAATAATTCTTCTGTTACTTGCTCCCCCAGCCCCTGTTATGTTTGTAAGATTCAACCACTTTAATGCATGTGGTTATAGTTTATTTTTCACAGTGCTCTAATATTCAATTGTGTGGGACTATCTAACAATTTATGTATTTCCCTATTGGTGGACATTTAAGCAGCAATAAACATTCTTGTACTTCTTTTGTACTTATTTTCTTGGACAAGTATGCAAAGATTTCTTGAAGTATATACCCAGAAATGGACATTTTAGGTAAACAGATTTGCTTGCCCTCCTTCAGCTAGACATCACTATGCTACTCTCCAGAGTGACTGTATCTGTTTACATTCCCACTAGCAGTATATAAAAGGTGATTTCCCCATAACCTTACTAACACTTGGTTATCACAGCATTTAATTTCTGCCAATCTGATGAGTGTGAAATGGCATGTCACTGATGTTTCAATTTGCATTTCCCTAATTTTAAGTCTTTGACAAGTAAATTTTCATACTTTTATATATATCTGTCAAATATGTTTTTCTCAGTTTTTTAGAAAAATTTAACCCATCTTGTCTGAATCAGGGCAGTTCTTCCTAAAGAACCTTGCCAACAGCCACAACTGGAAAGCTGAGGTGCGGGAGGGCAGCAAGAAAACAGCTGACTTAAACAAGGAATCCTCTTGGACAAAGAGCCCTAATTAATGCATTTGCTAATTAGTCTTTCCCTTCCCTCTTTTGTCAAGGCTTACTTCCAAGACAATACTACGGGCCTGCAGCCTTAGAACATGAGAGAGAATGGGGGGGATGGGGAGTACCCAAAACATTATGTAAAAGTACTTACAACTGTCTTTACTCAAAGAAAATGATGTGATTGCAGACCAATACTTATTACTCAACCTTGTAAGATACCATCCACCTCTAACAGACTCCTTTCAAGCTCATTACCTTTGGCTCCCTCTTTGAAACAGCCCAATCTTTTTCTCTACACTAGACACTGTCCCCCTCCCTTCAAACAACCCTTTCATCTCCCTTCCCCCACAGTGACTAAATTTCCTCCTTTTCCCCCCTTCTACAGCTTCTATTTTCTAGCTCCACAGGACCCTCTTCATTGACTATAACACTATTCTCTCTCCGTTGCCTCTAGAACCCCAAATCCCTTTCCAAGATGCATCCACAATAAAAACCCACCCGAAAGAAAAACGGGAATCCCATGCAGTACATGGCCCTCTTCCATGCCAGGCAGGTGGGTGACCTGTCCCAATCCTCTCACTTCCTACCCCTTCACGCCTGGGATAGCTGTTCTTTCTCTGGGGGTTCCCCAAGTGTGACAGGTCCAGACCACCTGGGAAAACCTCATTTGGCTTTCTGTGGCAGAAACGTCTTTACTAGGGCCGTATATATATATATATACACTTGTTTGGGGCAGGAACGAAACTCGGGCCATTTCGTGAAAAAGACACCTTACAGGCGTCTCCACAAAAGCAGGCAGGCCTCCCTCCTATTAATTCCAGCTGGATTGGTTTAGTCCGTGCAGTGGTGGGAAAGGTGGCCTGGCAGAGACCAAATGGTACCCCCAATAAGAACTTTCCGAATCTCTGACCCACTCACTCAAGAAAGCCCTCTTCCCCGAGAGGGCAACCTCACAGGAGTCTCTCCCCCTGCGGCTCCCCAGGACACCACCAATCCCCCAAATCAGCCGCCGCTCTCCTCCGTCCCAGCCTGCAAGAGATCCTTTCTCCTAAGCCAGCCCCAAAAGCGCTGGGTGGGCGTGCCTGGGGCCGGGGCCTAGCGCCCCCTCCTCCGCGATCAATCTCTCTCGGTTCTCCGGGGCTAGGGGTTCTTCCTCCTCCCAGCGCCCCCTGCTCCGGGCCCGCGCCGGCCCAGAGTGACCCTGGGTCCCAGCCAGGTTACGACTTTCGCCGGCTATGTGACCTTGGGCAAGTCACTTCCCCCTGTAAACCTCCGTTTCCTCCGCCGCCCAGAGGAGACCTAGAGAGGTCCTGCCCTGCCCACCCTAGGGGAGGGGGTTACCCACCAGGGGGGAAAAGGCTTTGTGAGCCGCTCCGCGCAGCGGAGACGCAGGGCTCACACGGGCTCCGGGGCCGGACTAACCTGACCCGGACAACGCTCCACCCCCGCCGCGGGGCCGGGCGGCTGGACCACACGCCTCTGGGCGCCCTCCCAACACACACACCCGAGACCAACCCACGCCCCTCCCCGCCTGGTCCGCTCCTGGACCCCGTACCTGCTCCCGGCGCTCTGCCGCAGGCGCCGCCACCCTGGGCGCCCGCCCGGAGAGGCCCGTGGCCCGGAGGGCTGAGGCGGCCGGCTGCGGCGGGCTCGGGCCGGGGCGGCGGCGGCAGGGGGCGCGGGCGGCGCGGGGCCCCGAGCTCGGCGGGGCCCGGCCTGGGAGACGACGACTGAGGCTGGAAGTGCGCGGCGGCCGCGGCTGCTGAGGCGGCGGCGGCGGCGACCGCGGCGGCGGCGCTTCCGCTCATGGCGGGGCCGCGAGCAGCAGCTCCGCCTGCGACTCGACTCCGGCGCGGCGGGCGCTGGCTGGGCCCGGGCCGGCAGCGGCGGTGGCGGCGGCGGCGGCGGCGACGGAGGCGGCTCCCGGAGGGGGAGGAGGCGGAGCCGGGAAGCGGCGGCGGCAGCGGAGGGGGCGGGGACGCGGAAGGGGGTGGGGACGCAGCGCCGCCGCCGCCAATGGGCGGCGAGCTCCTCGGCCGGCCGAGGCTCACGGGCTGGGCGGGCGGCGCCGTGGGGCATCTTCTGCTGCTGAGGCGGGGAGGCTAAGGGCCGCCCGCGGGGAGAGCCGAGTTTCGGGGGCTGCCCCGCCCCCGGTCCGCCTCCGGGGTAAGGCCGCGGGCCTCCGGGGCAAGGCCTCGCGCCACCCAGGCCCGGCTGTGCCTGGGGCTCCGCCGCGGCTGCCTGTGGCGCCGATGTCGGCGCCCGCGAGTTTGCCGGGGGCTTGGCCCGGGTAGGTGCTGCCCGCCGGCTCGCCCGCCCGCCCGCAGGCTCCCATTCCACGGGTTGTGCCGCTTCGGCCTCCTTCCTCCACCTCTCCCCACTCTAGAGCCACGGACTCCTCTCCTCTCCCTCTCTTGGCTGTTTCCTCAAAGTTTTTCCTTTTCAGACACTTAGGAAAGAAACTCTCCCTTCCCTTCTTGGGCTGTGTCTCAGTGGTAAATCAGTCCCTGTGGACCCAGAGAGGGTAGCAGAAGCAGAAACGAAACAGATGGAGATGCGCTGCCTTCTCTGAGTCTAGAGACCCATCTTGAATTATGAGCAGAAGCGAGCCTGATCCCTCGCCCCTTTCTCTGACTTTATCTTCCTCTTTCTTACTTTAAACCCCCTTGTTGCTAAAAGACAGGAAACCATCCAACTCGGCTGTGCCTAGTCTCAAGAAAGGGAGGGACTGTGAGGTGCAGAAAGGCTTTCGAGATGTGCTGACAGTTTTCTTATGAGAGAAGAACTCTGCAGATTCATGACCCCCTTGCACCCTCCTCTCCTTGGATGTGATGTTAGTTACTGAATCCATTTTCCTTTCATGTTTCTCTGACTCTCAAATCAAAGCCATAGGGGAGCAAAATAAAGTCAGTCCTGTACTAGGAGTGCCTCTAAGTACAGCCGTGGGGGTAGGAGTGCAATTAAACTGCTGAATAGATCATTCCAATAAAGTATTATGCTCAGCCTTTCCCAACATGCAGCCACCAACTGGGGACTGAGCAGGTAGAGAGAGAGCTACAAGTTGACAAGGCATGGTGCTACAGTGGTGGGCTGGCCGCATGAGAGAAGTGGGGATGAATCTTCGGCAACATACATTTCAAATTACACCCTAACACTTAACTAAGTGTATGATCTTTTCATTTATACAATCGTGACCAATGCTAGACACTAGGATACATTGATAGAGATACAGTACAGGACTTTAAAGAGTTTACAATCTCCTTGGAGGCTGGTGAGATATATTCTTAGAAGTTAAGAATTTAAGGATGAGTAGGAGCTTACCAGGTGGAGCAGACTGAGGGAAAGTGGACTGGGAAGACATTAAGATTATAATCAGCCAAAGCACCTAGTATTTCCTGAATCCCACCCTTGACTTTCTGGTCGCAGAGAAGTCAGGTAACATCATATTACTAGCTGGGTTTGGTTCCCAATGCCTACTGTAGAATGCCCGTAAGCTATAGCGGTCTTAACTCTTTTGATAGGTCTCACAGCCTTGAATGAAATCAGGCCTATTTCCACTCCAAAGCCCAAGCTCCGGTTTCAGCTCTTACAACTTCAGTTTGGTCACATGTTTTGCCCACCATCCCTAGAAGAAAAGGGGCAGGAAAGCAGTTTGATCCAGTAACCAAAGAAGCCCACTGAGGCTGCCTTGCAGGCCAGGAAGAAACAAGGGAGAGGGCCAGGCCAGGCCCTGGGCCGCCTCACCTTAACAGTTAAGGGATGCAAAAGAAAGAATGGATGACATCATGTGTCCTGTGACCTTTATCTCTGAAAATTTCCATCCTCCAGCAATGATCGGGAAGAGAGACAAGCATGATGTGTTTAGGAAACCACAAGTTTAATAGGGCTGGAGCACAGCCTGGGTGGTGAGCTGAGAGATCAGACTGGAGAGTTAAGAAGAGACCAGAAGACCATGAAGAGTCTTGAGTGCCGGGTTGAGGCATTTGAACTTACCCCAAGTAACTAAAGGGAGCTATTGAAAGGTTTAATGAAAGTGACATGATCAGATTAGACTTTGGAAAGACTCTGGCTGCTTTGTAGAAAATAGACTGGAAGGGAATAAGAAGAGAGGTAATGAAACCGGGTAAAAAGCTATCATAATAGGCAAGGGATGAAAGTGACCCAAACTGAGGCAGAGATGGTAGGAATAGATATTAAGGTAGTAGAATCACCAAGACATAGCTGTTGAGGGAGGTGAGAGAGAATCAAAGATGACAGATTTTTGGTTTGGGCAACTGGGTGATAGTGGTGCCATTCCTGAAGGTAGGGAATGCAGGATGGGGAAGAGAGAACTATGATCCTGGTTAATTCAGTTTATTTCTCTAATCCTCACTAACCTCATTCGTATAAGGCAGAAGGGCTGAGGGAGTTGCCTAGAGTCACTACTGTACAATTACTAATGTCCTTCTAAGATTGGCACCGGCAGATTTACAAGGAGAGGCAAGATACCAGAATTGCCCTTTTCACTTTTTGTTTCCATTTTGTTTTATTATGGTAAAAAATACATATCATAACTTTATCATTTTAACGATTTTCAGGTATACAACTCAGTGGCATTAGCTACTATCTTAGTTCGGGCTGCCATAACAAAATACCATAGGCTGGTGGTTTAAACAACCGAAATTTATTTTCTCACAGTTCTGGAGGCTGAAAGTCCAAGATCAAGATGCCAATGTGGTCAGTTTCTGGTGAGAGCTCCCTTCCTAGCTCATAGATGCTGATTTCCCACTGTGTCCTCACATGGTGGGGAGAGAAAGAGAGCAAACTCTCTGGTGTCCCTTCTTATAAAGGCACTAATCTCATCTTGAGGGCCCCACCCTCATGAGCTCAAAACCTAAAATCTCCCCAAGACCCCATCTACAAATCGTATCACATTGGGAGGTTAGGACTTCAACATATGAATTGGGTGGGGGGGGGTAGGGTTGCATAATTCGGTCCATAGCAACTACATTCACAATATTCAACCATCACTACCATATATTTCCAGAATATTTTCATCATCCCAAACAGAATCTCTGTATCTATTAAACATAATTCTCCCACTCTCCCCTCCCCCCAGTCCCTGGTACCTCCCTCCATTCTACTTTCTGTCTCTATGAATTTGCCTATTCTAAGTACCTCATACAATATTTGTCCTTTTGACTTTGGCTTATTTCACGTAGCATAATGTTTTCAAGGTTCAACTATGTTATAGCATGTATCAGAATTTCATTTTTTAAAGCTGAATAATACACCATTGTATGTATACACCACATTTTGTCTATCCATTCCTCCATCAGTGGACATTTATGTTGCTTTCACCTTTGGCTGTTGTGAATAATATTGCTATGAACATTGGTATGCAAGTATTACTTGAGTCTCTGCTTTCCATTCTGTTAAATTCTACCTTGGAGTGGAATTGCTGCATCATATGGTAATTCTATGCTTAACTTTTTGAGGAACCACCAAAATGTTTTCCACAGTGGCTATACAATTTTACATTCCCATCGACAATGCACAAAGTTTCCAATTTCTCTACATCCTCATCAACACTTGTTATTTTCCATTTTTTATTTTTTATATTAGCCTAGCCATCCTAATGGATGTGAAGTGGTATCTCATTGTGGATTTGATTTGCATTTCCCATTTCACTTTTCAGCCCAGCATATCTATTACTTGCATTTGTCTTCCAGCATGGTTTGCAAAAATTTGGGGGGGGGGGTGTTGGTAAAGGAGGGAGATTGTAAGAAAATACTGAAAGAGTTATTTCCTGAAAACTTGTAACAATGATAGACTTCTAACTTTATTATTTATTTATTTTTGGCTGCATTGGGTCTTCGTTGCTTCGCGCGGGCTTTCTCTAGTTGTGGCGAGGGGGGGCTACTCTTCGTTGCCGTGTGCAGGCTTCTCATTGCGGTGGCTTCTCTTGTTTCGGAGCACAGGCTCTAGGCGCACGAACTTCAGTAGTTGCAGCACGCAGGCTCAGTAGTTGTGGCACACAGGCTTAGTTGCTCCACAGCACTTGGGATCTTCCTGGACCAGGGCTTGAACCTATGTCCCCTGCATTGGCAGGCAGATTCTTAACCACTGCGCCACCAGGGAAGTCCCACAATGATAGACTTCTAATATGTAAAACCAAAAGAAGAGCAAGATAGTCTTGGCTATGCTGCAGAATAACACTCTGCAACCTTAGCAACTGAAGGACTCCAGATGAGTGACAGTGACAGTCATAACCATGCCCAGAAAAGGCAGTGGAAATAGCAATGCCAAATGGAAGGGGCTGGAGCTGGAGATGATGAATTTAAGTACCAATACCATGTGACTGCACTTGTTCACAAGCACATCACAAACACCTGTGAAACACCTCTGAGGTTTCCCTGAAACACCTGGGGCTATATATTGCAGGGTGTGGGTGAGGGCAAAGGAACACAGGCTGACCATTTTTCTTACTGTTACAACACTAACAAGTGTTAGTTTCTATTTGCTTAGGCTAGATTCCTAAAAGTAGAATTGCTAGGTCAATGTTTTTAAAGATTTTACTTTCCAGAATGATTGTAGTAGCAATTTATTTATTTAGTCATTTATTTATTTTTACTTAAATAGAGGGGATTAACTCGATCCTATTCCTCACTTGCAAAGCCTCTCACATTGGTTTATTTATTTTTTATTCTCTCTTATCCATATTTTCCAACCTCGTTCCCCTTTCTCACTGTAGGAAAACATTCCAGTCTGTTTAGTGTACATCCTTTTGTCTGCAGGTGTTTATTTGAAATGTGTACCATTGTTTTAGATGCATGTGTTTTTTTCTTATGTAGATAGTATTATAAAATATATTTTTTCTTTTTTTCTTCCTTGCAGCAACATGTTTTTAAGATCTAGTCCATTGCTTCTAACTACTGCATAGTACTCATCCACCACATTTTGCTCAAGGACTTCTTCAGTTATGGACACCCACATTGTCTCCAACTCCCCACAACCAAAAACAATACTGCTGTGAATATATTCATATATGCCCCTTACTGTGACCTGTGAGAATTTGGGGGGGTTATATATCCAGTAGCAGAATTGAATATTTTATAGTTTTTTCTCCTTTATACAGTTTTGATTTTCATTTTTTGATTACTGATAAGGATAAGAGTGTGTGTGTGTGTGTATGTGTGTGTGTGTGTGTGTATGTGTGTATTTCTTTAACCAGTGTATTCTTCCAGGAATTTTCTGACCACATTCTTAGCCCTATCCTCCATTACTTCTTTAAAGACTAATTTGGTCTGTAATTGATTGTAACACATTGAATAAATGTGATACATGAGTCCACATGTGAATCCATAATGATACTCAGAGAACGAGTGAAAGGAGAAAAAACTCATTTGCACCAATGGGAATACTATGACACCAACTTCTTTGTCAGGAAATTGATAATTAAAGAGAAAGAATGAAGCATTTAACCTGAGATTTTTTGAAGAAATTAGGTTCATTCCCAATTGATGAGGGAAACTCTCCTTTATAGAAGAATATAGCTAATAAATGTAGAAGGACTGATAGAATTAGAAAATCACCATTTTGCAATCTCCAATAAGATAATTGATTCAGGCAAGGATCATCACTGAATGTTAAACTATTAAAAAAGAAAGAAAGAAAAAAGACCAATCTACCATTTTATCAATTTCGTACCACTCACTTGCCCTAGAACACTTCCAGTTTGGCTGCTACTCCCACCATTCTATTGAAACTGCAATGCTTAAAGGACAATGATGACTTCTCAGTTGCTAACCACAATGGCCTTTTCTCATCCTCCATGATCTCTTGATGGTATTTGACATTAGAGGCCACCTCCTTTTTCTTGTAACTCTTTCCTTTCATCCACAAAAGACTGGTTATCTGTTGCTATATAACAAACCAACTGTATTATTAATAAGTTATTATTATTGCTCATGATTCTGAGGGAAAACTGGGCTCAGTTGGGTGTTTCTCACTCAGAATCTCTTATAAGGTTGCAGTCAGATTCTTGCTAGGGCTAGCGTCATCTGAAAGCTCGACTGGGATAGATATCCGAGATGGCTTCCTCACTCACTTTTCTGGTCCCTAAGCTGAGATGGCTGGAATAGCTGGGAGTTAACGGGGCATCTCTTTTTCTCTCAATGTGGCGAGCTTGGGCTTCCTAAAAGTACCATGGTCTCAGGATAGATAGACTTCTTACAGAGTGCCTGGCTCCCACTAGAGTAAATGTTCCAAGTGTCCCAGGTCAAAGCTGCAAGGCTTCTTATGAGACAATTAATGGTCTCTTTCTCATCCACTATGTATCATCCACTATGTCCAGCACTGGGCTCTTTAGAGGGGAAAAAGAACCTAAAGACCCTTCCAAAGATGAGTGTAAAACCTATCCATATTTTTATTGTTTCATTTTTAACTATGTGTGTATCCATATCTAAACCCAAAGCAATTTTGAAATACTTTATATCAAGTCTTTCAAAAGTGTTAAATTTAGTTTTCATAGAACCAGGAAGTCTATCTTTTTGCACTTGTGTTTCTGCAGTTACTTAATATTTAATTAACTAACATAATTGCAGTAATAAATACAACTAACATAAACAGTTTGGGGGACAAAGTACCAGAAAGCAGCCATTGGCTGTGAGTGTTCAGTATACAAGGGCATAAATCAGTGTATTTTACATAGGGAATGAAAAGCATTGGTTAATCTGGTTAATCAGTTAGAAGAGTTTCTAACTTACCTTTTTTTTTTATTTTATTGCATTTTAATTAATTAATTAATTAATTAATATTTATTTTTGGCTGTGTTGGGTCTTCGTTTCTGTGCGAGGGCTTTCTCTAGTTGCGGCAAGTGGGCGCCACTCTTCATCGCGGTGCGCGGGCCTCTCACTATTGCGGCCTCTCTTGTTGCGGAGCACAGGCTCCAGACGCGCAGGCTCAGTAGTTGTGGCGCACGGGCCTAGTTGCTCCGCGGCATGTGGGATCTTCCCAGACCAGGGTTCGAACCCGTGTCCCCCGCATTGGCAGGCAGACTCTCAACCACTGCGCCACCAGGGAAGCCCTAACTTATCTTTTATTGAACATTTTGAATTGGAAGTAACAGAAAGCACGTTAAGAAACATAGAATGTATTGGCTTCATTCAGGGGCTCAAATGATGTCATCAGTTCCCAATCTTCCTCCATCTCTCAGCTGTGCTTGCCACCATGTTGGCTTCATGCAAGATTCCATGTGGTGGCAGGATGGTGATGGCAGCTCCTAGCACAGAAGAGAAAACATGTATTCCTCTCAGAAATCCTAGCAAAAGACTCACAACTCATCATTGGCTAAGATTGGGTACGTGCCCACCTCTGTACCAATCTGTGGCCAGGGCACTGTGTTAACCTGATTGATTAGGACTGAGTTCCATGCCCCGCTGAAGCCCTACCTAACCCCATGGACTAAGAAAAATTGCCTTGGAATGTTCCAGCATGCAACTATAGAAGTCCATTGCTGCAGTAATTATTGAAGGAAGGACAATGTGCTCCTTGAGGGCAAGTATAACTTCTTGTTCCTCCCTGTACTCCCTCCCCAACTAACCACCGCCCTGTCTGTTTCCCTCCACACAGCAGGCATTACTTACGGTGAACTAAAAATCGCAGGCATCTTTCTCTTCATTTACTGTGCACCTTAAGGCAGTTTATAGAAGACTTGCTCTTGGTATGCAAAATGCCAGTCCCCATTTGCCTGAATTTTATCTTTTGATCTCTCATGCTGTCAAAAGGTCTCAAAGCATGGGCTTCAACAGGGTTTGGACTCAAAGACGCACAGAGCTGAACTCTGTATAGAATCCTCTGAGTAAAGTCTTTCCTCTCCATCTCAAGTCTTGCATTTTGCCTTATAAGGCTGGTTATGGTGAGGCAGTTTTAATTTCATCCTCTGGGTTTGTACTAGAGTCACTTTTAAGGACTCTCCTTGGGTCTTTCCCGTAGTCCTCCTCCCTCCCTTCCCCCTTCCCTTGGTCCCTCCCTTCCCTGTAGCCACAGCTGCTTGACTCCAGGGCACTCAGGCACTGTCGCCTAGGCAACGTAGGAGGGGGCTTCAATCTACTGTCTCCCCAGAGGGGCTGGGCTGGCCCTGAGCCAGGAAGAGGCAGGGGGCAGGGGACCTGACCGGCCCTGCGCAGAGTGTGTCGGGAAGTAAACAGACCATTGGTGTGTTGCCTGCCAGAAGAGATGGGGAATGTCATGGCTGTGATTGTCTGTGTTGTACTAGCAAAACGCCAAAGATGCTATGGCTGGCTGAGAGAACAGGAATGGGACAGGAAAAAAGAAGGCCTGATGCATCTTGGCCTGATGCAGTATCAGGGGGTTAAATGGCTGAGGTTCTGCATTAGTTTCCTGGGGCTGTGGTAACAAAGTATTGCAAACCAGCCGGCTAAAAATAATAGAAATGTATTGTCTCCCGGTTCTGGAGGCTAGAAGTCCCAAATCAAGGTATTGGATGGATCACTCTCCCTTCAAAACCTGTAGGGGCATCCTTCCTTGCTTCTTCCTAGCCCCTGGTGGTTTACTGGCAATCTTTGGCGTTCCTTGGCTTGCAGCTCAATAACTCCAACCTCTGCCTTCATGGTCACTTGGCATTCTCCCTGATTGTCTCTTCATGTGGTCATTTTCTCATAAGGACATAGGTCATATTGGATTAGGGGTCCACCCTACTCCTGCAGGACTTCATCATAACGAATTACATCTGCAACGATGCTATTCCCAAACAAGGTCACATTCTGAGGTATGGAGGGTTGGACTTCAACATACGTTTTCTAAGGGGACACAATTTAACCTCTAACAGGTTCCCAGAAGGGTATGAATGACGGGTTTAGAAGTTCCTGTAGTACAAAACAAAGGCCTGGAAATGTTATTTGACTGAACTAAGGAAGATTTGGAACACCAGGCTGAGGAGCTTGGCTTTTACTTAGCAGAGGGGAGTCAAGAAGGGTCTCGGAGCAGGCAGCAGTGTGACCACCTGTGTGACTGACTACCTATGAGACCCAGGATTTTGAGTCATTTGTTGCTTTTTATTTTTTAGTACCAGTGGAATGAACCCCTTCTTTCTTCAGTGCATAATCCCTAACTGTCTAAGTCTCAGGCCAACCACATAGTTGAAGCCTGGAAAAGCCTCCAAAATGAATAGCACAGAGTTTGGCACAGTTCAGAAATAAGACCGCCACTTGGCAACTATGTCAGCCTTAATTGCCTCATAGTCAAATGAAGATAATCAGAGTACCTATCTCATAATATATATCATATATATGTGCGTGTGTGTATATATATATATATATATATATATATATATATATATATATACATATATATTAGAAGAATGCCTGGCAAAGTAAGAGCTCAACAAATGTTCACAATTATTATGCAAAGACGAACTGTTCATTTGGCGAAGAAGGCCAGGAAAAGCAATTATTATTAGTGGTGGTTGTTAGACTTTAGATCCTGGAACTACCGCCCCTTCCTTCTCCCTTCCAGGAATAACCGTCTCCCTCATCTGCACAGCACTTTTCAGTTTTCGAAGTACTCTGTCATTCATTCTCCTTCTGTGTAATCCTCTTGACAGTCTTGTGAGGCAATCAGGGCTTTCATTATTGTCTCCATTTCGCAGATGAGAAACTGAGACCCAAATGGAGTAAATCAGCTGCTTTCAACATTTTTTCTTCTGGAACATTTTGAGAGATGATGCTTTCAGGTGGACACACACCCCAGTGTAATTCCTGCCATATCTTCATCTCTTTCTCTCCCTTTGGAAAGTATTTGATGTTACACAGCCTTTAAGAAAGGCAAGAAGAGCTGTATGCAATTCATGTGGAACTATATCTTTGATATACTGTTGATGAAAATAAATCAGACTGCAAATTTACTATTTATAGCAATATTCTATGTATGTTTACACATGCATAAAGCTGTCAGAAAGGCCACATAGGAAACCGTTCATAGTGGTTAACCCTGGAATTGAGGAGTGAGACGTGGCAGAGTGGATGGAGGGAGCATTCACTTTTACTTTACACGATTTGTAAATAATCATGTATTATTTTTATAATGAAAACCTTATTCAGTTTTGAAAATAAAGCATTCAGTGTGCAAGCAACATTATTATATGCATACCTTGAAACTGCTCTGATTTTCTTCAAGGAAATCATTCATGAACATGCATAGAATATCTCTGGAAGGGTATTTAATAAGAAGCTGATGACAATGGTTGCCTCTCAAGAGAGAGAATGGGGGACTGGTGTTCGGACTCAAGGATGAGAGGAAAATGGACCTTTCACTGTATACTCTTTTATAAGATTTAATTTGTTTTTAACCAAGTGCATGTATTATGAATTCAAGTAAATTGGGAGAAAATTCCTAAAAGCTTCAGTGATTTATAATTACCAATGAATAATTTGTAACTCACCTCATGACCGATTACAACACACAAGTGCTTCCCACTGGATTAGATACTAAGCAGAGTGCTAAGATCCAAACTCAGGACTTCTGACTCCAAGTCTGTGGCTTTTTATACTACATTATTGCCCAATGCGGTTGCTTCAAGGGCTGCACCCTCTCATCCCCAAAACCCCTCAGGCCCACCCCCCAGGCTCAACAAACCATGGCAGTAACATCACAATTGTCATGGCAGAAAAGTCAGGACTGTGGAGTTAACTCCCCAGCTAGTCTTTAACCAACCACACTTCTGTATTGTTTCTTTTTTTCACATTGAGATATAACTTACATGTGGTAAAGTGTACAAATGTTCATCTCAGTGAATTTTTATGTATGTTCACCTGTGTAATCACCATCCAGTTCAAAATATATACCATACCATCTTTCCAGAAGGCTCCTTCAGGCCCCTCCTGCACATACCACCCCCTAAATATAACCCCTATCCTGGCTCCTAGCCGCCGTAGATTAATTCTGCCTGATTTTGAACTTCACATAAATGGACTCATAAAATATCTACTCTTTGGTGTCTGTCTTCTTTTGCTTAACGCTGTATTGTGAGACTTATCCATGTTGTATGTAACAGTTGTTTGTTCATTCCAGGAGTGGAAGTGCTGAACCACAGGGTATATGCACACTTAGCTTTATCTATACTGCCAAACAGTTGTTCACTATTGTTGTACCATTTATACTCCTACCCGTAATACAAGAAAGTTTCAGATGCTCCGCATTCTCACCCACACTTGATACTGTAAGTCTTTTTAATTTAAGCCATTTTGATGGGGGTCGCAACTCAATCTTGATCCGCCCTGCCACACCTCGGTTCTCTGGTTCCCCATCTGCTCAATGTTCTGGTCTAACAGCCCCTGAATGGACTTTTCCTACTCCTGATCAATGCTTCCTGCTCTTCTTTCCTGGAAGAGAGCCCTATCCTGCTATAACCCCAGCTATGGATTGAATTGTAGCACTCACCGCAAACAAATCTGATTTCTGCTGCAGGCTGAGACCTGATTCCAGTACAGACTAAGCTCTAATACTGATCACAGACAGGTCTCTTTCCTAATCACAGACTACATTCATAGCCCACCACAGACTGAGCCCTACTCACAGCTACCCGGTGAACCCTGACACCAACCACAGTCTGAGCCATGACCCCAGTAGTAGACCAAGCTCTAATGCTAGACGTAGCCTGAGCCCTGAACCTACTCACAAACTAACCTGAGCCAAACTCAGACTGATAAATACAAATGGATCAAGCACAATGTTAGAACTTACAGCTGACATTTGAACAACACAGGTTTGAACTGCACGGATCTTCTTATACGCGCATTTTTTTCTCAAATACTATAAAATCCACTGTTGAATCTGCGGTTAGTTGAATCCGTGAATGTGGAACCGCAGATATGAAATACAGTAACTGGGGGTATGAAGGAACCCCGGGTATGAAGGAACCCCGGGTGAGGAGCGCAGACTGTAAGTTACAGAGGGATTTTCAACCGTGCAGTGGGTGGGCACCGCTAACTCCTGCGTTGTTCCAGGGTCAACTTTATTAGAGAAAGTGAAATTACAAGAATAAAGTGCACTGTGAAGTGAATTACAATCTCTATGGTCTCTTCTTGGTTCACTTCAAATTTTAACTGGAACTAAATTTTGCTAAGTTAGGGAAAAAGACTATAATCAACCCCACCCTGACATGTTGTAAAGAACAGGCTGGAGGCGGGGGAGTGTGGCTCAAGGAAGCCTAAAGCTGAGCTAGCCCTGCAGATGGTGGTGGAAAGACAGGCAACCTTCTTCCTGTCCTCACAAGATGGCAGGTTTATTTTAAGGGTGTTTTTAACAGCTTTAAAAAAATGGATTCAGAGAACACTGGGGGAAGCCTCTGATTTTTGGGCTTCTGCCATGGTGCCTTTTTTTAAAAAAAAAAAAAACAATGGTATTTGACTCCTAGTGAGATTTGTTCCTTCATTACATTCTGATCATATTGCTTTTTACATCCCTCTCCCTGCAGTGGCTGTTGGAAAGGAAAAAGGAACCAGAGCTTTCAAGAATGAACGCTTAGAGGTTCTGTTTGCCATTTGTCTGCTAATCAGCAGCAAGCTAAGAACACAATTTTCACTTTTTCTCATGCCCTTGAGAAAAATCTTGATTTCACCCAGAATGCTAGGAGAAGTACCCTGAATGGACTGTATCCTGTGAAGGACGGATGACGAGTCTGCCGTGCAAAGTCGACCTTCACAAACGTTTTCTCTCCTGGACAAAAATCCTAATTGGCTTGAGATTTATGATTTTCTACACATTAACTGGGTAAGGAGCCATGTGCTATTACGGACAGGCACTGGGCTGGGAGTCAGGAGACCTGAGCATTTCTGCCACCATTTGCGACCTGGTGCAAATCCCTTTCTCTCTCTAAGCTTCCTGTCACCATCTATAATAATAAAGTTCAAGTGTAGCTGTTCATAATATCTTTTACATACTTTACCTGATTTAATCCTTACAACAATCTTATAGAGATAAGAACTATTATTATTCCCATTTTACAAAAGAGGTAGCAGGGATGTAACAGAAAGTAAGACTTGCCCAAGATGACGTAGAAGTCAAGTAGTTTTGTTGTTATTTATCATTAATTTGCTCATTGACAAACATTTATTAAGCATCTTCATGTGCCAAATACTGATTTTAACTCAAGGAACAGGGACATTTTCAGACCTAACCTTGTTGGTTAACTATTCTATAAAGGTCAGCATGTCAGCTGAAGCAGGTATGAATAGAGCATTTTACATTCTCCTTCTCTTAGGACAAATTTGGGCTAACTTTACAGCTCTGTCTCCCTGGAAGTGTAATAAAGGTGCAATATCAGCTATTGTAGTAGGCAGCATTGCTTATAGTAAAAATAACCCCTGATTGGTAAAGTGCATCTGGCCCAGGATATATAAGTACCTGGTGAGAAGTCATGGCTCTGGGCCACCCTAAGCACAGTGACTCTTGAGACTAGGTTCATCTCCCACAGAGAACCTGAAAGCTATGCCTGTGGGACACAAGGTATTGATTCCTATTTGGGACAGGGCATTTCTAAGCTAAGGCTGTTGCCCCATTCACTGGTGTGATTTTGTCTCCTTGGGCCGGGGGGGGGCCAAAGAAGACTAACCGCTGGATTACCACAAGAACTCCTGCTGAAGAGAAGTACCAGGTGCTGTCCTGTTGGCATGCTGTTTCTTATCTTGGCCCCTTGTTAGTTAATCTGATGCCAAATGAGGCCTATGGTAACTGAGTGAGGCTAAATGTCTAGTCGAGCCCAAAGAGCACCTGCTGATGGACATTTCAGGAACAAATCCAGGTCACGAAGATAGGATTCCAACCCTGTTTTTTCTGACTCCAGAGCCACAGTTCTCAATCTTGGCCACATACTAGACTCAAACTGAAATATTTGAATCACTTGCCACAATCGACACAGCAATGGAAAAGAGCAAAACACTGCTACACACGACATGGATGGATCTCTCTGACATAATGGTGAAGGAGAGAAGCAGACAAAAAAGAGTACCTACAGGCTAATTCCACTGATCTGAAGTTCAAAAGCAGGCGAAACTAACCAGAATAGTGGCAATTGTTGAGGGGTAGGTATTGACTGGAAGGAAGTACAAAGGAGCCTTCTAGGGAGCCATAAATATTCTGTCTTGATCTGTGGTGGTTACATGAGTGGGTGTATATATTCATAAAATATGTGAAAGCAGAGTTAATCCAGGAATGCAGAAGCAGAAAGATAGGCTGGACCCAAAGGTGGGTGGGACGTTTAATGGGAGATCAGGCAAATTTGAGGCCTTGGGTTAGAGGCTGTATCTTCTAGAAAAGCTCCCACTGATTCTTCAGGGTAGAGAGTGCGAGCCCCATGGTGCAGTGTGTGAATAGTGTTTCAATCAGAGAGACCCAAGGCTTTGAAGAGAAGAGAGATAGGGGTACATGACCCGCATGATCAACTCCCAAGGGAAGCAGGGAAGTAGCACCTGGAGATGGAACCAAAAGGCAAATCTCTACTATGCCAGGAGCTATTCATATAAAACACAGGGGAGGTAATATTTTGTGAATATCAAGTAACAGCTTTCAGGATGGTGTTTTACTTTGCATGTGTCTCCCTTTTTTCCCCATCTATTTTGTAAGAGACTTAATTGCAGGGAAATTTAATAAAATAATTTATAAGGCCTTATTTTAGTCAGTTTGGAGACCAGACAGTACCTGAAATTAAGTCCTGCCCATGGTTGAAATGGATTCATTCATTCCCGGCTTCAGGCTGGAACAAAACTGCCATAAAACCAAATTGAAAGGGAGAACCCAGGAGTCATGTCTTATGAGAAATGGCTGAGAGGGTGGAGGTCATGGTCCTGGAAAAGTAAAGATCTGGGGGAAGAGGACAGGGCATGAGAAGTGTCTCCAGATATCTAAATGTTTGCCCTGTAAGAAAAAGGCAGATCTGCTCAGGGTGACTTCAGAGGGGAACAAGGATCAGTGAGTAGAAATTCTGGGAAATAAGAGTGCAGTGAGGAGAACCCTCCATGACGAATTAGAGACCTCACAATTTTCCCAAAATGCAGTTTATTCATGCATATTTTCATTTACTGTGCTAGGCTCTGGGATACAGGGAACATGACCCCCAAGGTCACTTATGGGGTTTACTAAATGTGGCAGAGACTGCAGATTGCCTATCTAACATTTATTCTCCTCTTCTCTCTTACTGACAAAATTCTGATTTTGTTATGGGCTTTAATGTGTCCACCCAAAATATTACATTGCCCAATCTCTTATTTATTTATTGGCTGCGTTGGGTCTTCCATTACTGTGCGCGGGCTTTCTCTAGTTGTCGATGTCTTCTCATTGCAGTGGCTTCTCTTGTTGCAGAGCACAGGCTGTAGGCGTGCAGGCTTCAGTACTTGTGGCACACGGGCTCCAGTAGTTGTGGCTCACGGGCTCTAGAGTGCAGGCTCAGTAGTTGTGGCACACGGGCTTAGTTGCTCCGCGGCATGTGGGATCTTCCCAGACCAGGGCTCAAACCCATGTCCCCTGCATTGGCAGGCGGATTCTTAACCGCTGCACCACCAGGGAAGCCCCTGCCCAATCTCTCTTGTAGTTAGGGATGACCAGTGAGATGTGAATGGAAGTTGTAGGGTGAACTTCCAGGACATCTCCTTAAAAGAGGCTCACTTAGATAATAGAGGTACCATTATTGCCCTCTTCTTATTTCTGCTTAGAATATAGATGGAAGGGCTGAAGTTTGAGCTGCCATCTTGGGTCATGAGTTGCCCTTCAGAAAGGAATCCACTGAGGATAGTGGAAGAGAAAGACATAAGGATCTTGGGTTTCTAATGACTGTGAAGTCTCCATATTAGCTCTATATTGACTGTCTGTGGACTTTTTTACAAACTTCTACCTTGTTTTTTAAGTTATTTGTTTAGGTTTTCTGTTGTATGTAGCCATTTCTACTCCTGATACACTAAGCAAAACTTCTTTTTAAAACTAAACTTGTATAAAACTGAGATCCATTTTAGCTCAAACAGCTGTATACTATGACTGTTATTCTCTGAGGTCCCAGTATGGTATCACCTTCTATATGAAACTTTCCCAGATTCTTTAAGAAGGTTAAATCTCTCCCTCTTTAGTCTCCTACAGCACTTTGTTTATTCTGTTAGGATAACACTTATCAAATTGAGTCTTATGACAGGTCCCTGACACACACATTTATGATTCCTGCTCATTATTGATTGTATAGGCAGAGTGTGATGAGTGTTTAAATGGGGAGGGCACTTGTGTTGCTGTCCAAGGTCCTGAACCTTCAAACACACTAGGACACAGTTGCTTTCTCCAGTCTCTGAGACATTAATTCTTTTTTTTTTTTTCTTAAAAAAATTTTTTTTAATTTTCGGCTGCATTGGGTCTTCGTTACTGTGCACGGGCTTTCTCTAGTGGAGAGCGGGGGCTACTCTTCATTGCGGTGGCTTCTCTTGTTGCGGAGCACAGGCTCCGGGCACGCCGGCTTCAGTAGTTGTGGTGCTCAGGCTCAGTAGTTGTGGCTCGTGGACTCTAGAGTGCAGGCTCAGTAGGTGTAGCACACGGACTCAGTTGTTCTGCAGCATGTGGTATCTTCCCGGACTGGGGCTCGAACCCGTGTCCCCTGCATTTGCAGGCAGATTCTTAACCACTGTGCCACCAGAGAAGTCCTGAGACACTAATTCTATCTGACCAACCTCACCAAACAATTCTGATGAGGCAAGGAAGAAGCAACAGCAGGAAAAAAAACAGTAAGAGCTGAAAGAGAGAGACAAATGGACAGAGAACAGAGGCTGCTCAGAACATTTTTGATGAAAGGAGGCCAGGGAGGAAAAAAAAAAAGTTTTCTTTTGACAATTTCAAATAATGTCATCAGAGTTAACAAAGATTGATAGATGAGTCATAAATTTGTGTTCTAAGTGATGCAAAGCTGTGTAAGTATTGATATGAGCAACTATATTTGTGCAGACAGGGAAGCAGAACTTTATCTAGGTGGAGATGGCAGGAGGAATGATCTTCACTGGATTTACACCAGTGTGCTCATGCTTCTTCTTTTCAATCCTTTTTTAAAAAAATTTATTTAATTAATTAATTTATTTTTGGCTGCGTTGGGTCTTCGTTGCTGCACACGGGCTTGCTCTAGTTGTGGAGAGCAGGGACTACTCTTCGTTGTGGTGCGTGGGCTTCTCATTGTGGTGGTTTCTTTTGCTGTGGAACATGGGCTCTAGGTGCGTGGGCTTCAGTAGTTGTGGCTCGAGGGCTCTAGAGTGCAGGCTCAGTAGTTGTGGCGCACAGGCTTAGTCGCTCCGTGGCATGTGGGATCGTCCCGGATCAGGGCTTGAACCTGTGTCCCCTACGTTGGCAGGCGGATTCTTAATCACTGCACCACCAGGGAAACCCCTTCTTTTCAATCTTGATAAATACTTTGTGATTTTTAAAAATAGTGCCACATAAGAAGTTGGACTGTGACTTATGTTTTACAATTCCTACAATTGATTTCATATATTTTTCATGTTCTACCATATTTCCATGTTTTTATTGGTTATATGTATACATGTTATCTCTCCCCCAAACTGGAGAATGGATATTCTGCCCATAGTCCCTCCTCCTTGCAACCCATCCCAGTTACTCACCCTGTGTTTGGCTTGGCTAGCCACATGAGTCCCCTTGTACAAGATTTTTACAGTGCTCTTGATTTAAATACATCCTAGGGGGCTTCCCTGGTGGTGCAGTGGTTAAGAACCCGCCTGCCACTGCAGGAGACACGGGTTCAAGCCCCGGTCCGGGAAGATCCGACATGCCGCAGAGCAGCTAAGCCCATGCGCTACAACTACTGAGCCTTTGCTCTAGACGCGAGCCACAACTACTGAGCCCATGTGCCACAACCACTGAAACCCACGCACCTAGAGCCTGTGCTTCACAACAAGAGAAGCCACCGCAATGAGAAGCCCGCGCACCACAATGAAGAGTAGCCCCCGCTCGCCGCAACTAGAGAAAGCCCGCGCGCAGCAATGAAGAGCCAGTGCAGCCAAGAATAAATAAATAAATGTATTAAAAAAAAATAAATGCATCCTAGGTGTTTAAAAATGCATTATCTCAGTTAATCCTTTCAACAGCCCATAATATCAGTATAATTATTCTCAATACAATTAAATTCATGTCATGGATCTTTGAGGCTGTTTGTGAATTGAAGAGTTGAAACAATGAATAGTAGTTCACAAATGTCAAGGGTCTGTTCTAATTTACCTGTCTCCCAAAATAGCCTATGAAAACTTTGAAGTCATGAACCATATCGTATTCATCATCATATTTTCAACAATATCTAGCATGGTTCCTGACACATAGTAGGGGTTCGAAAGTATTTTTAGAATAAATGAATGAATTAATGGAAATATATAATCATTAGCATTGCATTTAAATCATTTAAATAGGGTGCATTTATGAATAATAGGTCAAAGACACATAAGGGAAATCTCAAAATAGTCTTAACTATAGTGAAGGATTAGAAAAACATCCTACATGATATTTCCACTATATGAAATAATGCATTCTTGAAAATTAAGACAGGGAGCAGGAATAGTTAAAAAATACCCTTCACATCTAGGTGTCACTCCTGTGATGAACCAAAATAATTTAGCTTACTCTAAGGAATAAAAGGGGAAGCCCTCAGTCCCATCTCCTTCCTTTCCCTTCTTTCCCTCCCATTTTCCCTTCTCCTTCCTCTCCTTTCCCTTCTGTTCCCATATTCAAACATTTATTGAGATCCTACTGCATTAATGCCCTATGAGGATTTCAGCCCTTGCCTTCAAAGAGTTTACTCTCTAGTCAAGAGGGGAAAACGTTCAAAAATAGCAATATCTACAACCATAGTGATAGCATCTGATTCTGTACAATAACATCAAACCCACAGTTTTGCCTGGAGCTGCCCTCTTGCTCAACATGAATCCCATCTTGGAAGACTTACCTGATCTTACCTCCTGAGCAAAGGACAAAGAAAATTCTTTTCCTCAGTATCTAAGTACTGATTTGATTGAATTACAATAATAGCAAGGCTTTCCTCTGGGATTAAAAGCTACGAAAAGCCCCAGAATTATATCCAAAATGACTAGAGCTACTCGAAAGAAGGATTATAGCAACTAAAAGGGGACTTTATAGCTCCTCCAATCCAACCCCCTTATTTTTCAGATCTCGAAGCTGGAGTCCAGAGAGGTGGAAAGATTGCCTCCAGTCACACAGCAAATCAGTGGCAGTGCCACAGCTAGAGCACAGGTTTATAGGCTCCCACTAAATACTCTCTTTATTTTCCACTATTTTTAAAGTTCCCAAGGTTTACTCAGGGTTAACATGTACATCCACAGGCTGTGCCCTGAACAGCTCTGATGTGACCATGATGCAAATGGCACCCTTAGACTTTTGCATGCAACAGCCCTGCTTTTACCAACGTGCTCCTGAGATTATTTTAAGTAGTTCAGGACAAACATTTAAGGATACTAATAGTTATGCCTTTATTTTAATGTTTAGGAAACATAAAAAGCACACTAAACTTTGATTTTATGGATAGGGGTATTAGATAGTAATCTAAAGTTTACTTTAAAATTTAAGTTGAAAGGTGAATGAATTAAAATTAAAATATTTTTTAAAAGGCATGCAACTGGTAACAGAATGTGATAAAAATCATGAAAGAAGTATACAAATTACTGAAGTTTAGGAAACATTGTGTTTATCATATCGTGCTGCATCCCTCTAAGATAAGATAAAGTATTTTTACAAATTTACCTGCTCAGGACATTGTGAGAAGATGAGTTTTTAATGTGAAAGTGATGATTGAATGGTTGGATATATGTATATTTAGTAGAAACAGGTTAAAAGCAGTTAGGAGAGGATACTTTATTCAGGAAGGTTAGAGGGCAACTAGATGGGAGAGTTAGGTCTGAGTTTTGGTGTGTCATGGAAAAGATTATGATTTTCAGATATGCACTCTTGGATTAGCAAAGGGTTAGGTAAAAACCTTGTGACCTATTTCCTGTAATTGAATGTGAATATTTATCAGAAGAGATAGACTCAAATCCTGCTTCTGCCACTTCCCAGCTTGTGCCCTCTACCAAGTCACTTAACCCCTTTGAATTTATTTTAAAAAGCTGTGTTGTGAGGAATAACTATGAGAATATAAAAATGCCTTGAAAGAGAGAGTGAGAGAAAGACTGAAAGAGAGAGGTAGAAAAAGAGAAGAATGATGAAAGACAGGAAGCCAGGTTGGATGGACTGTCAGAAGAATGGGAGCTGGTGAAATTATCTCAGACTTTATGTGCTGAAATAGTCATTCTTGTCACAAGCTGCTAGATTTTTTCTTATGAAAACATTTCTAAGGTGGCAGATGAATATATATATATATATTTTTTTAGATGGATATATTTTTAAAAATTTTCCTGAAACATAACACTCCAAAAGGATGTGTTAGAGAAATGCCAAGAAAAGAAGGCAGAAGGAGGTAAAGTCCTTAGATGAAGAGGAAGATAAAATGATTTATACATGGACCTATGGAGGCAGAAGTCTCACCTCCTCCACGAACCTTCCTGACCTCCTGGGTGGAATTGACTATCTCCTCTTGGACTCCCACTAGACTTGCACACTTTCTACTAGGGTTGGTACAATGGTTTAGGAGTTTCTCTGTTTGCCTGTCATTCCCATTAGATAATACAGGCATGCCTTGTTTTATTGCACTTCACTTTATTGTGCTTCGCAGATACTGAGCTTTTTACAAATTGAGGGTTTGTGGCAACTGTGCATTGAGCAAGTCTATTGGCGCCATTTTCCCAACAGCTCACTTTGTGTCTGTTCTGGTAATTCTTATAATATTTCAAACTTTTTAGTTATTATTATACTTGTTATGGTGACCTGTGATAAGTGATCTTTGATGTTACTGATGTAATTGTTTTGGGGTGCCACGAACCAGGCCCGTATTTAAGCCCCTTGAGTACTGGGACTGCATCTTATTCACCTTCTGTATTCTAAGTTACTTCCACAGAACCTGGCACATGCAATATGCTTGACTAATGTTTGTTGAATGAATGAGCGTGGGTCAAGGGACTTAACACCATATCCTTTGAGGGATGAAAGGCAGTCCAGAGGACATTTAACCTGGAGAAGAGATAACTCTGAGGAGGTATACTCACTATTTTTCCAATATTTGTAGCACTAACTTGGGGAAGTGTATTTGACTGTTTTATTTTTGGCTGTGCCGTGCAACATGCGGGATCTTAGTTCCCTGACCAGGGATCAAACCCGTGCCCCCTTCATTGGGAGCTCAGAGTCTTAACCACTGGACCGCCAGGGAAGTCCAGAGGAAGTGTATTTGAAATGGGCTCTGTGGTCCCCATGGCATAGCTAGGACTAAGAAAGCAACCTGGACTCGTTATAAGGAATTCTAACCGTCAGAACTGGCCATAAATGTTATGGCTTATCTCATTGAGGCAAAGGCTCATTTCTACAGAGACTAGATACCACCTTTCAATGTTTCAGATACTGGATTAGATGATCTCTGTAGTCTACCTGTCTTCTACTCTTCTTTTTTGCTTGTTAGGTTTCTAGCTGATTTTAAAACATCTTCCCACTGGACACCTCTATCTATTCTTGGAAACATAGACCTTACAGCTGGAAGGAACCTCAGAATTCATTTGGTCCAATCCCTTCTTTGTACCACTCTACATATGAGAAAACTAAGACCCAAGTCAAATAGCTAGATTATGGTGGAAGATAGCCCTAGAACCCAGTTCTCTAGGGTTCTCTTCAGTGCTGACCAAGATATGGTGCCACTGTGTCTTGAGCAGTAGGACCCTCTTCCCCTTCCTTGTAGTATGTCAACAGGTACTGTATCTCTATTTCCCATTCTCTCACTTCAGAATAAAAATTGAAAGAGAGAAATTGCAGAATTAATGCAGGCTTATCCTGAAGTAAGACAGAGAAAGAAAAATACTGTATGATATCACTTATATGTGGAATCTAAAAAATACAACAAACTAGTGAATATAACAGAAAAGAAGCAGACTCACAGATATGGAGAACAAACTAGTCGTGACCATGGGGAGGGGTGGGGAGGGGCAACACAGGATGAGGGAATGGGAGGTACAAAGTATTGGGTGTAAGATAGGCTCAAGGATGTATTGTACAACACAGGGAATATAGCCAATATTTTGTAATAATTGTAAATTGAAAGTAAGCTTTCAAAATTGTATACAAATTAAAATTTTTTTAACAAAAAAGAGGAAAAAATACAGACATCATAATGAAAATACCATTCTTTTGATAAACCATTATTGCATAGTGGTTAAGGGCTACGAGCTTGGAGCACAATGCATGACTGATTCACAGCAGATGTACCCATGTCCATGATCTCTGGTGCAGGGCTTCATGTGCCCCAAGGCAGAGGCACCTGTTTTTAATTTACACAGGTGACATGGGATTGAAACTTGAGGGTCAGAGAGACCTGGATTCTAGTTACTCCACATTTCTAGTAGTGTGACATTGGGCAAGTTAATTAGCCCTTTGATCCCCAGTGTTCTTATTTCTAATATGAGAATAACTATACCCCCTCCCCAGGGGAGTGGTAATACTTAAGTAAAATAGCATGTAAAACTCTGAGCACAGTATAGTAATAAGCACTCAATATATAACTTAAAGTCAGCCCTAGTCTTTTTGTTTTTCTTTCCAGTCTCTTATCAGATATAAAAAGAGATAATTGAAGAAAACTTCTCCTCAACATTCCAGCCTCTTCCATTTCTACTGGAAATAATCCAGCTCAATCTCAGTGTCTGTCTCTGTGAAAACTTCCCCTGCACCCTCACTAGATGACATTGCATAGTCACTTTACTCTATGAGCTGTTTCTTCACCTGTAAATGAAGGCAGGAGAGGAAGGAAGGTCTATTTGCTATTTATAGCAACCTGTTACAAGTATATCCTAATTTTGTAATGTAAAAAAGAATAAAGGATTTTTGAAAATTGGACTAGAGTGTTATCTAAGGTCCCTCCCTGCTCTGACAATATTTGAGTTTGAGAATCCAAACCTTCCTCTCTTTCTTCCACTCCCATTCCTTTCCTCCATCCCCACTCTTTTCTCTGGCCTTAGAACATGAAACTCAGTAAGAGTGAACCATGCAGGTGGAAGGATTGTAGGAAATGGATTTCTTCTTGAACCAGTCCCAAGAATCACTGTAGCTGGAAGCACAGGGAAGCCCAGGACAGATCCAGTTGCCTCCCTTAGCTGGAGCACAGCCTATCTTTTAAATTGGAGTGCTTTTCTTTACAATTTCACTATGTCATCCCTATCTAGTATCACATTTCCTTTAGGGAAATCCAGCCGTTGAGTTAGAAAAATACAGACCTAAAAGTGCACAAACTGGGTAATAAAGAAAACAAGTTTCGGGACTTCCCTGGTGGTGCAGTGGTTAAGAATCCACCTGCCAATGCAGGGGACACAGGTTCGAACCCTGGTCCGGGAAGATCCCACATGCCGTGGAGCAACTAAGCCCGTGAGCCACAGCTACTGAGCCTGCGCTCTAGAGCCCGTGAGCCACAACTACTGAGCCCGCATGCCACAACTACTGGAGCCCGCATGCCTAGAGCCCGTGCTCTGCAACAAGAGAAGCCACTGCAACTAGAAGCCTGCGCACCACAATGAAGAGTAGCCCCTGCTCACCGCAGCTAGAGAAAGCCCGCGTGCAGCAACGAAGACCCAACGCAGCCAAAAATAAATAAATACACCTATAAAAAAAACTAATTAGACTTATTATCATAGAGTAAATGCAGGTGGGATGATATCACATAAAATGTAACTTTAAGCTGTCTCTGAGAGCTCCATCTCTGACATTCCACCACCTTCTAAAAACCCACTTTTCTAATACCCTATTCCCAGCTGCTTGTCTGACAGCAGTCTTAACAAATCCTTTCCTAATCCTCCAGGAATTCTGCTGAGTAATGTTACCTCCATCTTCTTACAGAGGTGTTTTTAAAGTGGGAGTCCAGAAGAGTTATGGACTCTGTATGAGGATGAGGGCAAAGCATCACAGGGATTACTGAGGAAGGAACCTCCTTATCCCAGGTTTCATGCATTCCAGTGGAGGGACCCCCGAAAACAGAGAAGCAGTGGCTTATGACTTGTGCCTGGTGCGTCTGGAGGAAGGAATAGCACAGATAGGGCTTTTTGTTTGGCACAAGCCCACATGGACCTGGCAGATATTCTGAACTGTTCCTTTATACCTCATGTGTTACTGGAGATCAATGATTGCTGGGAGCTGAATGAGGAGAGGTGCAGGAGGTGTATTAGAAAAGGGTATGGGATACTTTTATGGGTGATGGATATGTTCATTACCTTGATTGTGTTGATGGTTTCATAGGTATACAGGAATGTCAAAACTATCAGATTGTACACTATAAATATGTACAGTTTATTATATCTCAATTATACCCCAATAAAGCTGAGGAAAAAACTAAATAGGTAAATGCAGAGAGGATTGTGAAAAAACATTTTCTATAATAACATGATTTTATTGTAAAAATCAATGAGAGTCACCTATAAAATTTACATATACACACATAGAACATGGAAAAAGAATGGTTAACCAGCTTTAAAATCTTGAAGATAAAGAGCATCATTGGGTTTTTAAAAACTCATTTGTTAGGGGCTTCCCTGGTGGCGCAGTGGTTGAGAGTCCGCCTGCTAATGCAGGGGACACGGGTTCGAGCCCTGGTCCGGGAGGATCCCACATGCCGCGGAGCGACTGGGCCCGTGAGCCACAACTGCTGAGCCTGCGCGTCTGGAGCCTGTGCTCCGCAACGGGAGAGGCCGCGATAGTGAGAGGCCCGCGCACCGCGATGAAGAGTGGCCCCCGCTTGCCGCAACTGGAGAAAAAGCCCTCGCACAGAAACGAAGACCCAACACAGCCAAAAATAAATAAATAAATAAAATAAATTGAAGAGGAAACATTTTTTTAAAAAAACTCATTTGTTAGAATTATTGTAATGCCACATCTTGCAAATAGTTTGCAGGAAAAACTGATTAACATAAAGGAAGATGGAAATTTACTAGCTGAATTTCAACGAAAAGCAGTAGGAGTGTAAAATTGAAAGAGGAAATCAGGTTTCGATATACATATCAAAGTCTTGGATCTACATATCGCTGTGAAGCATCTTTTATAGCTAGGACAGCCTCAAAACAAACATCCAGTAAAGCTGAAATGAGAATAGACCTTCAAACATCTATATCACAAATTATTTTAAAAGTTTTAAAAACAGCAAAATACATTCAATATATGGTACTCACTAAAATATTATCATTGGTTAAACAAATGCTTTTTTCTATGACTAATAGATAAAATAAGGTAAAACTAAATTTTTAAAATAATGTTTGAGATAGTACTTTTAATAGGTAAAATTTTTAAAATTAAGAAATAAAGTCTGACTAATTCCAGGGCCAAATATTAACAAAGTCATTTGGCCTCAAGCATAAGCCATGTTCTCCAACCTAGACTTTATGAATAATAAAAATGACATTTTACTTTCAATCAGCCAGTTCCTCTGTCTACATCTCAAATAGTTCTGAACTGAGCAGGGAAAAGGGGAGAGTCATTTATTAACCTCCCAGTAGTGGTGACATTTTGCTTGATTTTTGAAGACTGAATAGAAGATCACCAAGTAAAGATGTGGGAGAGGGCATGACAGGTAGAAGGAGAAGCATAATCAAAGTTACAGAAGCATTAAAGAACCTGGTGCACCAAGGAAGTGCATGGCTGGAGATTTAGGGTGTATGTTGAAAAGTGGCAGGAAAAGAGGCTGTTGAGCCATACCCTTGGGTCTAGATCAATGCTAAACATTCGTGTCTTAAAAGCAGGGGTCATATCCATCATGTTCTGCGCTGACTACCTGATGCCTCGAACAGTGTCTGGCTCAGGGGAAGGAATAAATACTGTTTTGCACTATGTTTAATCAATTTGAGTATTTCACTGGGGGTGATGGGAAACATTCCCTGTGGGTGATGGGTGAGTTCAATTCTTCAGCCTTTCCTTTTCTTCTGTGAGCTAGCCCATATCATTTTTTCTTAAGTTAGCCAGAGCTGATTTCTGTTGCTTGCAACCAAAGAACCCTGCCTGATTCAGCTCCCTCAATATCTCTTCCATGAAGTATATCAAGGGCATCCAAAGTGCTTTCAGTAGTGGGCTACAAGTTCAGAAATCCCTGGGTGTGTGCCACTGGCATTTAAACTAATAAACATAGAGAATAAAGAGGGTCCATATGTGTGCTAGATGGAAGTCAAGTGTGTGTGTTTAAGTCAAGTGTGTGCAACATATGAATGAGCAGAAACATTAAACATAACCTTTAGGAAAAGAAAACAGGCAAGTCCAAACAAAAAGAAAGCAGAATATGCATTATTCATATTACAAAATAAATTCAAGGAAAGCAAAATCTATTTAGATATTTACCAAAGGGAGAGCACTACATAACAAAGCTTATGGGAATGGGCCAAATCTCTACTTTCAGGAAGATTAACAATCTTAATTTTCCTTATTATAGAAATAAGAATGAAATGTCTGAACTGAGCAGTCAAGTTAAGAAACTTGATGAAAAGAAGGGAGCAGACAGAATAAGAAAGGTGTTCGGCTGCAGTCAGGGCCATGGTAGGGGGCAGGGTGAGGAAGAAGGGCCTCTCAAATGCATAAATCATATGGTCAGAAGGGTTCAAGGACAACCAAAAGAGCTCAGTGTCACAGAAGCAAGGAAACAGAGTTTTAATGAAGTAATGAGTTGCAGAAAGGGGAGAAACCAACAGCATTAAATGCAAAAGAGAGATCCAATAAGAAAATTACTCAAATTTCTACAGAATTTGGCAATTACCAGCAAGAGGTCATGAGAGTTTCTTCTAGCTTCTCACAGAAAGAAAAGACTTTTTCAGAATTAAAAAAAGGACATGGAGTTAGTGGTTATTTCTCATGTTTGCCATCCAGCATCTTATTAGCCTTCTTATGGTAAGTGCACTCCAATTTTGTTACAAAAGAGGCAGCCATGCAGAAACTTGCAGCCATGTTGTTCAGATGAAGGTGACACGTTTCCATGTCTGGGGTTGATGTGGCACTGTGGGTTGGATAACCTAACATCATTCCCATCCCTCTTCTCCCTTACCTGCTCCCTGCCCTGTACTCACTTTCCCGATTACTTTATAGCAAGCAGTGGCAATGCAATGTGTGACACAAAGGAGACATAATGTCTAGACAGACATGATGAGTAGAACTGGGGTGCCCATCTTGTAAGAAAAAGTAGAAAGATCAAGAGAATCACAGCTCTACCAGCCCTGAATCGTTGCTCACTGGATGGACACCAGTAGCTGTGTGACTCTAGTCGTTTTATGATGTGAGAAATATAAACTCCTGATGTATGAGAAGTATAACCTCACCCTTCGGTGGGAGGCATATCAATCACATTGCAAGAAGAGAATGTGCAATGGGATAAGTATATTGATGCAGCCATCTCTGGAAAAAACAATCTGCTACAGACTCTATCAGTTTCATGTTACAGAAACTCCAAGACTAACTGGCTTAAAGAGAATAAAGAAATTGGGTTCAAATGACATAGCTTAAGATTTATTCAAGCCTTATCTGGAGTCAGCCCTACCCCTGGAGTTTTCACATATGTGACTCAATAAATTTCTTCTTTGTTTAAGCAAGTTAGTCTTGGGTTTTCTGTAACACAAAACCGAAAGAGTGTAGCAGATTATTTTCCCTAAAGATGGCTGTATCCGTGTACTTATCCCACTGTATGTTCTCTACTTGCAGTGTGACTGGGTCTGTGTTCCCATCCCTTGAGGCTGGGTGGGGCTTGTGACTGCCCTAACCAGTGGAGTATGGCCTGGTGATGCTGTGTGAGATCCTATGCTAAGGTATCAAAAGGTACAGATTCCACCTCTCTCTTTCTGTTTGCCATTGTAACCCCCAACTATATTGCAAGGAACCCTAAGCCACATGGAGAGGCCATGTTTAGGTGTTCTTGCCAACAATCCCAGCTAAGGTCTCATCTGACAGCCAGAATCAGTCACTAGATGTGAGTGAATGAGCCTTCAGCTAATTCCAGCCTCTAGTCTTCAAGTCTTCCAGCTGTGACTCAAGATATCAAAGGGCAGAGACAAGCCATTCTGGTGGTGCCCCATCTGCTATCCTGACCCACAAAAAACATGAAAGATAATAAATGATTATCACTGTTTTAATGAAACTAGATATTGGGTAATTTGTTCCATGTTGCTAGATGAACTAATACAGAGTCCTAATTAATAGGATTGGGGTTCTATGTGAGAGTGGTTTAAGAACGGTGAAATGAGAAATAAGATTGCAGAGTGTGAGTAGTGAATTGGAAATGAGGAAAATGGAGCCAGATTGTAAGCTCCTCGGGAAAATTTGCATGAAAGCATCTCCCTGGTGTTGAAAAAGGATAAAACAAGTCTGAATCCAAAGCAAACAGCAGCCTTCATGCTTTTGCTCATCATCAGAAGAATAAGGTTATGAGTTTGATAGAATCCAGAAGAAGGAACTTCAGCTAATAAGTTTCATGAATTCCTCTGAATTCAAAAAGGCATTAAGAAGGAATTAAAAGTGAATCAGTGAAACCCTCAAGAAGAAGGCATTTATTTGAGAAGCTCTCTGCTCAAAACCTCCAGCAGACTGCATCACCTATGGTTAAGATCAAGCTCTTCAGCCTGGCATTCAAGGGTCTCTTTGTCATTTCTGTTTCCCAGCCTTCCCTTTACATACACTGTGCTCCAGCAGAACTGCAGTGTGCAGAATGGCACTACTCGATATTCTCCAATCGCTCCTTCACTTTGCCACCTCTGGGTCCTTGCCCTTGTGGGGAGGAAGCTCTGGGACCCCAGCCTTGGTCAGAGTGCTGTTCAGAGCCCGTGCCCATCCTCACCTCAGCCAAGGTCGAGAAGTCCCCTGGAGACAAGAATCAATGCTATGTGGTCTTAGGGCCTCCAGCCTTCTTCTTATGTGACTTTTAAGTTGAGGTATAATGTATATACAATAAAATGCATTGCTCTTAAGTATACAGTTCTATGAGGTTTATTTATTTATTTATTTATTTTTGGTTGCGTTGGGTCCTCGTTGCAGGCTTTTCTTTTAGTTGCGACGAGCAGGGGCTACTCTTCCTTGCAGTGCACGGGCTTCTCATTGTGGTGGCTTCTCTTGCTGTGGAGCACAGGCTCCAGAGCGCAGGCTCAGTAGTTGTGGCTCACGGGCTCAGTTGCTCCATGGAATGTGGGATCTTCCCGGCCCAGGGCTCGAACTGATGTCCCCCTGCATTGGCAGGTGGATTCTTAACCACTGCGCCACCAGGGAAGCCCCAGTTCTATGCGTTTTGACCGTTGTATTCACATGGTAACCACCAGTCCAATGAAGCTTTAGAATATTTCTGTCACTTCAAAAATTTCCCTCATTCCCCTGCCCCTTTCCAGTCAATCCTTGTGCACCTCCCCATCCCCCAGAAAACAACTGCTCTGGTTTCTATTACCATAGATTAGTTTTGCCTCTCTTTGAACCTCATATAAATGGAATCACACAGTATGTATCGTGTCATGCTTCTTTCACTCAACATGTTTCTGAGATTCATCTGTGTTTTTGTGTGCATTAATTTTTCATTTCTTCTTATTGCTGAGTAGTATTCCATTGTATGAACGTAGCACAATCTGTTTATCCATTTCCCTGTTGATGGAAATTGGAGTTGTTTGCAGTTTTGAACTATTATGAATAAAGCTACTATGAACATTCTTGAACATTTCTAGTGGACATTTGTTTTGATTTCCTAGGAGTGGAATTGCTGGGTCATGGGATAAATGAGGGTTTAACTTTGTAAGAAACTCTAAGAGTTTATCTAAGTAGTTGTGCCATTTTATGCTCTCATCACCATTGTATGAGAGTTCCAGTTGTTCTATCCTTGCCAATATTTAGCATTGTTAGTCTTTTGGTATTGTCAGTGGGTGTGAAATTGTATCTCATTTTGGCTTTAATATGCATTTCCCTGATGACTAAAGATGTTGGGAACCTTCTCATGTGCTTATTCATATATGCTCTTTTGTGAAGTATCTATTCAAGTCTTTTGCTATTTTTTAAATTGATCTGTACATGTAGAATTCTTTGTTGCCAAGGTTACAGATACAGAATCCAGAAGCCCACCTGGCATTCACCTGGAGCTGGCACACGGGTTCAAGGCAAGAAAGGCCAAGGGTCTATAATCAAAGAATCTGAATCTACTTAGGAGTTAGGCTACACAGCATCATGTAAACATTGAGAATTGTGTCTTTTGATATTGGACATGACACAGTGCACCTGGAAAAAGAGCAGAAATTCTGAATATTATACTACAGTAGTAGCTCCCAACATTGGATCCAAATTATCCAAAACTCTGGAGAGTTTTCATCTCCAGAGATTGTGATTAAATGATGGTGGTGCAGCCACGGCATTTGGAGTTGTACAAGTTTTCCAGGTGACTCTAAAATGCAGCCAAGGTTGAGAATCACTTTTCTAAAAGGAAAGACATTCACTCATTACTGGGCATCTGCTATGCTACTTTGCTAAACATCAAGCTCATTTAAACAGAATATTAGGTGTCTTTTTCACATAGGTAAGTTATTTAGAGAAGCTGGAGATTTCTATTCATTTATCAACATCAAGTATCAAACTGCAGAATGTGGACCATGATCAGTTGCTTTTCGTTCCTGGCTTCATAATTCTCACAAGACTTCATCTCATCTGTAATAATCATGTTTGAAATAAAGTGAGGATTTAGTCTTCAGTTCTAGACACATTCTCCACCCAACAGTTAAAATGAGATGTAAGAATCATCTTTATTTCTTGTCTTAAGCTAAAGTGGAGACATCCCATGTATTTGTAACTTACTACCAAGTTCTATCCCCCCAAAAGCCAGATTTCAAATTTGGGAAAATCTGTATAGAAGTTATGATCTAGGGTAAGGGTCAGCAAATTATGGCCAGTAGGCCAAATCCTTCCTGTGGCCTAAATCCAGTACAATGCCTGTTTTTCTAAAGTCTGTGAGCTAAGAATGATTTTTACATTTTAAATGATTGAGAAAAGTCAAAATGAGACTAATAATAAGAATTAATCAAGGTCCATAAAATTTTTTGAAACACAAAAACACAACTGTTCATCTACATATTGTTTATGGCTTCTTTTGCAGCCAGAGGTTAGGACCACGAAGCTTTAATTCCTTAACGCATCAAAATAGAGACTTCCTTTTACCCAGCAGTAAAACCTTAGATTCTCCTCCAAAAAAGCACCTTGTGATCACACTATTGAACTGGAGGAGAACCCTTGTGACACAGGTAGGGCAGATGAGACATTGTGACACTCTGTAGTGGGCACACCTTGTAATCAAAAGTTAGCCAACTTCAAAAAGACTATTTGATTACAGGACTTCCCTGGTGATGCAGTGGTTAAGAATCCGCCTGCCAATGCAGGGGACACGGGTTCGAGCCCTGGTCCGGGAAAATCCCACATGCCGTGGAGCAACTAAGCCCGTGCGCCACAACTACTGAGCCTGCGCTCTAGAGCCCGAGAGCCACAACTACTGAGCCTGCGTGCCACAACTACTGAAGCCTGCGCACCTAGAGCCTGCGCTCCGCAACAAAGAGAAGCCACCGCAGTGAGAAGCCCACGCACCACAACAAAGAGTAGCCCCTGCTCATGGCAACTAGAGAAAGCCCGCACGCAGCAACGAAGACCCAACCCAGCCAAAAATAAATAAATCAAAAAAAAAAAACTATTTGATTACAAACTCTATAGGTAAATGGCACCATTTCTTTTTAAAAATCACAAGAGAAAAATAATAAGAAAAATCCTACATATTAAAAAAGACTTAAGAAACATTGCCACCAATTACAAAGTATAGATCTTTATACTTTGAATCCTGATTAGAGCAAACTGGGAAAAAAATGCGACGATTGAGGAAATGTGCACTCTGGATATTTGATTATATTAAGAAAGTTGTATGAACTTTTTTACATGTGAGAATAGCATTGTGGTTATGGTTTAAAATAATTCTCATTTTTAGAGACGTCTAAAATATTTATATGAAAAGATACAATATCTGGGCAGGAGGGTAGCAGGCAGGGGTATAGATGAAACCAGACTGACCATGAGTTGATAAGTGTTGTAGCTTGTTAATGAGTGTATGTGTTCATTATACTATTCTGTCCATTCTTGCATATATTTCAAAATTTCCAATATAAAAAGTCTCATTTTGTTTTTTAAAAAGGCTTTTTGAAAGAGCAGCAATAACATTTATTTGAAAGAAATCAGTTATTTGTCCAACAAAATATTTAGAATTCTTGTAAAAGCATTATAGTATTTGTGGAGGTGAGTAAAACATTAGAGGTTTTTATTTTTTTAATAGTTATTTATTTAGGCTGCACCAGGTCTTAGTTGTGGCACGTGGGATCTTCGTTGCGGCGTGTGGGCTCTTTAGCTGCAGCATGCAGGCTTCTTAGTTGCAGCATGTGGGCTTCTTAGTTGCAGCATGCATGCAAGATCTAGTTCCACGACCAGGGATCGAACCCGGGCCGCCTGCATTGGGAGGGGGGAGTCTTACCCACTGGACCACCAAGGAAGTCCCAAAACATTAGAGATACTTTTGATAACTGAGTTTTGCCTGCATGATATTTTCCAGTGTTTCATTGGGAAGGGGCTGCTTTCCTCATCATTTTCTCCCCTGTTGGGATAGACCAATCCACGCATACATACCTATGCATTCGTTGGGCCATGGATATGCCTTTCTAGGGATAATTGCTGTTTATCATCACTGTATGCTGGGGAAGGTGAGTGAGAGGGAAGGAAGATCTTCCATGTAGGCAGCAGCAAACCACCATCACAAGTAAGGTAAAGACTGCAAGGAATCCTATAGGCAGGATTCGCTCTGAGGTTTCCCAGTTCACACAGCTAGTCCTGGAGTTATTTATCCTGCATATCCACACAGTTCTCCAAGAATACTTCACGGTGGGTATCTCTTAGTGAGTTATGGATGTCTCTTCTCTTTCCAGGTGAAAGCCACTACAGAGCAGTGAAAACTTAGGAGTTCCCTTTCAGGCTATCGTAGTCCTAAATGGTACCTGTGATTTGGAGAGGAGTCAGTAGTACTTAGTTTTTAGTGCTTTTTGGTGTGGCTGTGGCTTCTTAGCTTTTAGTACTTTTGATGTGGCTGTGGCTTGTCTCCAATCTCCAGGAAGGCTTGCAATGAGATATGCGTATCCACATGGGTGGTCTGGTACAAAGTACAGCAACGGGAGTGGCCGAGAAAGAATTTCATAAGGCAAATCGCCTTGGCAGGTCTTTCTCAAGAATTCCATTTGTGTACCCAGTTTCCCAAGCTGGAATGAATCTGTTGATAGAGTCCAATCTTGACTTGGAAGCCTGCTGAGGCCCATGGTCCTTTCAATTACAGTGTGCATGTACATCATGAAAATTGGAAATGGCTCGACTATTTAAGGCTGTACTGTTGCAAAGTTTACTCAGTCCTTGCTTTGCAGTCTATTTGCCAGAGTTTTGGGGGTGACACAAAATATGTTGAAATTTGATGTTTAGGTAAATATATATTATACATACATACATATGTTGGAAAATTTGTCCTATAAAAGGTACCCATACCTTTTTATTAAAGGTAATAGTATTTGCTTTCCAGCAGGGGATGCCTTGAGCCATTGAGAGTAGTTATTTCTTGCTGCCTAACAAACACCCCAAAACCCAGTGGTTAAAACAATAATATATTATTCTGAGATCTGTCTGAGATCACAGCCCACCAGAGGGTTAGCAATGACACTTTCCTCCTCCTCTCCTCAACTTTACACTTTTAAATCTTCCTCATCCTCATCTTGCTTTCTCCAGACTCCCTGCTCTATCCTCAGCCGCTTTGAGCAGGCAACTCTCAGAGCCTCAGTTTATCTACCTGTAAAATGGACACATTAATTCCTGCCCATTTCATAGTCAAGTTCCATGAAGATGAGGACATGCTCCGAACACTGTCAAGGGCTGGGCAGGTGGTGCCGAGGTAGTGGAAGATGCTGCAGAGACCTGCCCAAGGCCCGCTTGAGGTGGCAGGTGAACAACAGAGACAGAGAGAGATACAGATATATATATATATATATATATATATATATATATATATATATATATATATATATATATATATATATACACGTACATATATATGTGTATATATATTATAGAGATATGTATGTGTGTGTATATATATATATATAGAGAGAGAGAGAGAGAGAGAGAGAGCCAGAGAGAGAGAGAGAGAGGGAGAGAGAGGGAGAGAGAGAGAAAGAAAGATTTATTATGAGGAATTGGCTTGGCTCGTGCAATTATGGTGGCTAGAAGGCTTATAATCTGCTGTCTACAAGCTGAAGACCCAGGAAAGCAAGTGGTGTAATTCAGTCAGAGTCCCAAAGCCTGAGAACCTGGTGAGCTGATGGTGTAAATCCTAGTCCAGGGGTAGAACAGGAGATGAGATGTCCCAGCAGTTCAAGCAGTGAGGCAGGAAAAAAGGGGTAAATTTGTCCTCCCTCTGCCTTTGTTCTATTTAGGCTCTCGGTTGATTGGATGATGCCCACCCAAATGCGGGGGTGGGGGATGTAATCTGCTTTGAGTCCACCAATTCAAATGCTAATCTCATCCAGACATACCCAGAAATAACATTTAATCTGGGCGCCCTGTGGCTCGTCAAATTGACACATAAAATTAGCCATCCTGCATGGTATGGATGTACCACAGTTTATTTAACCATTCGTCTATTGAAAGACACTTGGGTAGTTTCCAGTTTAGGGCTATTGTGAATAAAGCTGCTATGAACATTCATGGACATGCTTCTGTGTGAAAATAAATGATCATTTCTCTGAGGTAAATGCCTAACAGTGAAATTGCTGGGTCATATGTTAAGTCCATTTTTGGTTTTAAAAGGAACTGCCCAACTATTTTTCAGAGCAGCTGCACCATTTTACATTCTCATCAGCAACGTATGAGCGATCCAGTTTTTCTGCATCTTCACCATCACTTATTGTTTTAAATTTTAGCCATTTTTAATATTTTGGTAATCAAAATTCCCCTGTATATTTCCGAAATGTTCCCTAGGTAGCACTGCTTCCAGTGAGAATAGCTAGATCACTGGTTCTCAAACTAGACTGCCCACTGGGATTGCCTGGGGAACTTATGCCGGCGTCCCTCCCTCAGAGACTAGCCATCGGGAAGTTTTTTTTTTCATTGGGAAGTTTTAAAGTTCCCCAAGTGATTTCAACACACAAACAGATTCATGAAACACTGATGCCATTCTCATAACTCCATCATTTTAGTCCTAAAGTTTCAAGAGCTCATGAATGAGATAAATTCAAGGACTGAGATAATTGTCTCTAGAATAAAGTAAGATTTAAAAGCCAGAGCTGTATTATATTCACAGCAGAATGTCAGTAGAGATCAAAGGGGGAAGTAAAAAGAACTGTGGCCCAACAAGCCATGTTATAAGAAGAAACTTTAAAAATGGACCTATAGGGACTTCCCTGGTGGCGCAGTGGTTAAGAATCCGCCTGCCAATGCAGGGGACACGGGTTCGAGCCCTGGCCCAGGAAGATCCCACATGCCGTGGAGCAACTAAGCCTGTGTGCCACAACTACTGAGCCTGCACTCTAGAGCCGCCTGCAAACCACATCTACTGATCCCGCATGCCACGACTACTGAAGCCCGTGCGCCTAGAGCCTGTGCTCCTCAACAAGAAAAGCCACCGCGTTGAGAAGCCCGTGCACCGCAACAAAGAGTAGCTCCCGCTCGCCGCAACTAGAGAAAGCCTGCATGCAGTAAGGAGGACCCAACGCAGCCAAAAATTAATTAATTAATTAATTAATTTAAAAAATAGACATATATAAGACTAAAACCCAAACCAAATTCTATAAAAACAAACTACAAAAATCTGGGGTGCATTTCAATTCCTAGAATTATGATGTAGTGGTAGAAAGAGAATGGGTTTTGGAGTTAGAAGTCCTGGTTTTTCCACTTAAAACCTGTGAGATCTTGGATGAGTCACTTGGTCTCTCTAAACTTTATTTTACTCATCCCTGAAATCTGTAGCAAAAGGTTACTTTAGGGGCCTTTTGCAAAGATCAAATATATTGATATGTGCTGTATTTTTAATCATAACACGCTGAAATTATGATACACTTATTTTTGATAAGAAAATTAGAAATATTTGCTATCTGGGCAGCATCTGGCTCACCCCAACCAATATTTAGAGCATCTTTGATGTAATATTTGCTGTACATTATAAAGTTTCTTTTTATAATTTCTTAGTTTTTATATTTTTACTGTGGAAATCTCAAACATACACAAAAGTAGAAAGAATAATGTAATTTGATGCTTCTTAAGCATTAAGTGTTCCTATGATTCACCTGGGGAGCTTGTTAAACTACAATTCTGACTCATAGATCTGGGGTGGGGCCTGAGACTCTGCATTTCTAAAAAGCTTCCCTGTGACTGACATGTTGCTGACCACAACTACCATATATTTGTGCTGCCCTAACAAAATACCATAGACTGGGTGGCTTAAACAACAGACATTTATTTCTCAGTTTTGGAAGCTAGTAAGTCTGAGATCAGGGTACCAGCATGGTCAAGTTCTGGTGAAGGCCCTCTTCCCGGTTTGCAGACAAGCTGCCTTCTTTCTATACCCTCACCAGAGGGAGATCTGGTGTCTCCTCCTGTTCTTATAAGAGCACTAATCCTCTTAGTGGGGGCTCCATCCTCATGATATCCTAATACTTCCTAATACCATCACACTGGGTGTTAGGGCTTCAACATAAGAATGTTGGGAAGACATATATGGTCCATAACACAAGGATATAATGAAACTCCAAGTACTGTACTTAACTTCAACAATAATTAACTCACGGCCAATTTTGCTTTTGCCTCCTCATCCCCTTGCCCTCCGCAGATTATTTTGAAGTAAATATCAGACATCCTATCTTTACAAATATATATCCTATATTTCAATATGTATCTTTTAAAAAAGAGAGATATTAAAGTACTTCCTTTGAAAAAAATAACCACCAGACCAACCCCCCCCAATTCAACAGTGATTTCTTAATATTATTCAAAATCCAGTCAGCATTCATATTTCCCTGAACGCTTTTTTTATTGTGATATGTTAATTTGTCTCTTCAGTCCTTTTTTAAAAAATTTATTTATTTTATTTATTTATTTTTTGGCTGCATTGGGTCGTCATTGCTGCACGCAGGCTTTCTCTAGTTGCGGTGAGCAGGGGTTACCCTTCATTGCGGTGCACGGGCTTCTCATTGCGGTGGTTTCTCTTGTTGTGGAGTACGGGCTCTAGGAAAGTGGGCTTCAGTAGTTGTGGCTCACAGGCTCAGTAGTTGTGGTGCATGGGCTTAGTTGCTCCATGGCATGTGGGGTCTTCCCGGACCAGGGCTCGAACCCATGTCCCCTGCATTGGGAGGTGGATTCTTTTTTTTTAAACATCTTTATTGAAGTATAATTGCTTTACAATGGTGTGTTAGTTTCTGCTTTAACAACAAAGTGAATCAGTTATACATATACATATGTTCCCATATCTCTTCCCTCTTGCATCTCCCTCCCTCCCACCCTCCCTATTCCACCCTTCTAGGTGGTCACAAAGCACCGAGCTGATCTCCCTGTGCTATGCGGCTGCTTCCCACTAGCTATCTATTTTACATTTGGTAGTGTATATATGTCCATGCCACTCTCTCACCCTGTCACATCTCACCCCTCCCCCTCCCCATATCCTCAAGTCCATTCTCTAGTAGGTCTGTGTCTTTATTCCCGTCTTGCCACTAGGTTCTTCATGACCTTTTTTTTTTTTCCCTTAGATTCCATATATATGTGTTAGCATACTGTATTTGTTTTTCTCTTTCTGACTTACTTCACTCTGTATGACAGACTCTAACTCCATCCACCTCACTACAAATACCTCCATTTCATTTCTTTTTATGGCTGAGTAATATTCCATTGTATATATGTGCCACATCTTCTTTATCCATTCATCCGATGATGGACATTTAGGTTGCTTCCATGTCCTGGCTATTGTAAATAGAGCTGCAGTGAACATTTTGGCACATGACTCTTTTTGAATTATGGTTTTCTCAGGGTATATAGCAGGTGGATTCTTAACCACTGCACCACCAGGGAAGCTCTCTTCGGTCTCTTTTAATCTGAAGATTCCTCTTCCAGCCTTGTCTTTTCCTTGCCCTTTTTTTTTTTTTTTTTTTGTTAAGAAACTAAGGCATTTGTCCCGTAGAGATTTCCATACTCTGGTTTTGCTGCTTTGCATCCTCATGAGGTTTTTTAACATGGCTCTTTCATTCCTGTATTTTCTGTAAATTGGTAGTTGGATCCAGAGCCTGAATTGGACTCAGGTCTGCTTTTTTGGCAAGGCTACTTCAAAGGTGGTGCTGTGCACTTCATCAGGAGGTCCATAATGTCTGGTTGTCTTTCTGTACATAGCCTTTTAAAAGGAGTCGGCTATCCAGTGAAACCCATGATTGGGGCATGCTGCCACCAGGTGGTAACAGCACACATAGCCACAGGTTCAAGCAGCAGAACAAGAAACACTTTTCAGCAGAGATCCCAGAAGGCGGGACATGTCTTCCTCATTGAACCTACATTAAATCACCATGATTTTCATTTTTTAAAATTTTATTTATTTATTTATGTATTTTGGCTGCGTTGGGTCTTCGTTGCTGCGCGTGGGCTTTCTCTAGTTGCGGCGAGCGGGCGCTACTCTTTGTTGCGGTACGCAGGCTTCTTATTGCGGTGGCTTCTCTTGTTGCAGAGCATGGGCTCTAGGCACGCTGGCTTCAGTTGTTGTGGCACGTTGGCTCAGTAGTTGTGGCTCACGGGCTCTAGAGCGCAGGTTCAGTAGTTGTGACGCACGGGCTTAGTTGCTCTGCATCATGTGGGATCTTCCCGGACCAGGGCTCGAACCCATGTCCCCTGCATTGGCAGGCGGATTCTTAACCACTGGACCACAAGGGAAGTCTCCTCATTTAATTCTAACAACTCCCAGGAATGTTAATCACTCTGTCCATGGTAAAACAGTGGTGAGGCCGGGATTTGATGTCTATGCTTTTTCTCTCTACCATTTCTGCAGCCTGCTACCTTCTCATTTGGTTTGTACTGGAGTCACCTGTACGTGCTGTCCTCCCCCAGCTTACAGCTCTACTGATTTTTTTCCTGCTCCCTTCCATCCCCCACCCCCATTCATTCTTCACCTATCCGTGCCCTGGGAAGCTGGCTTCTGTGGATTCTATCACCAGGCTGCCTTACCTGCTGGCTTCCAATGACTTCCAACTGAATTCACCCCGATTTACTCTTCATGCTTCTTCCCCACCTCACTCTGTTTCCGAATGCTGCTTTCCTCAACTACAACTTCTGTGCCAGGTGGCCCCTCTTCCATGGCTTTTCACCCAGCTTCAGTTAATACCTCTCTTGCCCCTCAGGCCTCAGCTTCCTGCTATTCTATTCCCTGGGAGTCTCAACTTCCCCTTTAGTACTCTTACTCCACCTACCTCAGTAAAGAGTATCTTCATTAAGATGGCTCTTAAAACCGTGCAGCTGGAGGGGCCACGTGTTTCCTGCTGGGATTCTCTCCTTCTCTTCACTCTTGTCCTCACCTTTCATTTACTCCTCAGTTGACTTCAGTGAGGCAAGCCCCTTAGCGCTTTTCTGAAAGGTTACCACCGGTTCCATCTTCCCTAGCAAATGGTTAACTCTCAGTTCTCATCTTATTTTTAATCTCCTAGCAGATTTTGATGCACTCCTTGATGCACTTCCTTTCCAGGCCTTCCCAGTCACCATGGACTCCTCCTTGTACCTTCTCAGCCACTCCTTCTCTTCCTGACCACATCGTGGTGGCATGTCCCGGTGTGCAATTCACAAACCTCTTCTCCATCTCCACTCTCTTCCTACTCATCTCATCTAGTCCTGGAGCTTAAATACCACCTCTGCACGGATGACTCCCCAGTCTGTCTGTAGTCTCAATCTATCTCCAGAGTTCCAAAATCACATATCTAGCTGCCTACTTGCTGTTCCAAAATTAACAAAGCCTCAGATAGAACTCTTGATTCCAGACCTCCTCCCACCCCCTATATATAACCATCTTAGTCGATGATATCACGATTCACCCAGTTGCTCAGCTCATAAACTTTGGAGTTATCCTTGACTCCTCTCTTCTCCTCACTCCCCAAGAAGATTCTTCCTTCAAAATATATCCAGCGTCCCAACAACTTTTCACCATCCACTACTGTCACCCAAATCCAAGCCACCATCATCCATTTGGACAGCAGTAGCTTTCTTGACTGGTCTTACTGCTTAAACTCTTCCCATTTCCAGCTGATTGCCTACACAGCTGCTTTCTGGTCTTTAAAATGTAAATCAGTCATATCACTCCCCAGTTGTGACTTTACATCACACTTGGAATGCAGTCTCAAGTATGTCATGGGGCTGCAGGGCCCTACGCAATCTGGTGGCTCCCAACTCCCCACCTAACTGCCAGCCTCTCTGCTCTTGCTCCCTTCGTTCCAAATACATGGGCCTTCTTTGAACATGCCAAGCCTGGTCCTGCTCAGAACCTGTCTCTGTTGTTCCCTCTGTGTAGAATGTTCTTTCCCATCTTCACATGGCTCTCTATTTCTGGCCCTTCACACCTCTGCTCTCTCATCACCTCCTCAGAGGGGCCTTTCCAGATGGCCTTATCAAAAGCAGCAGCTCTCTGTTTTGCTATATACATTAGTTTGTTTTATTTTTTAGATTCCACATATAAGTGATATCATACAGTATTTTTCTGACTTATTTCACTAAGTATAATATTCTCTAAGTTCATCCACATTGCTGCAAATGGCAGAATTTCATTCTTTTTTTATAGCTGAATAATATTCCATTGTATATGTATATACATCTTCTTTACCCATTTGTCTGTTGATGGGCACTTGGGTTGCTTCCATACCTTGGCTATTGTAAATAGTGCAGCTATATATAGCAAAACAGTAACAGGCTCACAGATATAGAAAACAAACTAGTGGTTACCGGTGGGGAGAGGGAAGGAGGCAGGGCCAAGATAGGGATGTGGGATTAAGAGATACGAACTACTGTGTATAAAAGAGATGAGGAACAAGGATATATTGTATAGCACAGGGAATTATAGCCATTATCTTATAATAACTTTTAATGGATTATAATCTGTAAAAATACTAAATCACTACGTTGAACACCTGAAACTAGTATAATATTATAAATCAACTACACCTCAATAAAAATGAATAAATAAAAATAAAACAGCAACTCTCTCTCTGCATCACTTTCTATCCCCTGTCCCTGCTTAGTTTTCTTAGCATGTGTCACAATCTGAAATGAAATCACTTATTTATGTGATTTCACTAGAAGGTCTTGCCCACTAGAAGGTAAGCTTTTTGAGAGCAGGGATGTGCAGGCGCTCAGTAGATATTTGTCTAGTGGGTTAATGAGTGAGTGGTATCACTTTCATTTCTGTCTCTATACACAGAAAGCACTTGGCATATGCTTGCTCACTGGAGAGTCTTAGAATCCAGGCCCTGATTTTGAAGGTTCCAAGCCTGGTGCAGGCCCCTCTTGAACTTGGGGGTGGATGGTGTGTGAACTCCCTAGGATCCCCTAAGGAATCTGCAAGCCCTTCTCAAGGGCATGGTGGTATCATGACTATGGGGTTGGAGGTTTCAGAAGACTGTCAGTGAGCCTTCTTACTGTGGCCACAGCCATTTCTTCACCCCAGCCCTCCTATTTGTCCTTCAGTTCAGATCTACACACATCCCAGAGTCTTCTGCCCTGCTAGTGGGGAGACAGAGCCGAGGAAGCCCTGCTGTGACGAACTCATGGCAAGGAGGTGTCCACAATAATTGTTGCAGAGGAATGAGTGCACAACAGAGGCCAAGCAGACAGGTGCAAAATGCCTCAGCTGCAGCCCATCTGGTCCCAAAGTACTGGTCTGAATCTTTTTGCTCTTGGATCTGCTGCCTTGCCTGAACCTAGAAATATTCCTCAGAGTGAACAGGTTGGGCTTTCCACACTCCAATCCAGCTTCAGAGATTCTGGGAATCCTGGCTGGCATGAATAGCTTCTGAACAGAGAGTTAAAGCTATTTTAAGATTTTGTTTGTAGCCAGGGAGGGTGATCTGTGGGCTCTGGTGACTGTAGAAGATGACCCTCCAGATGACCTGTTCTTCTGATGGTCATGGCTCTCAGGCACAGTGTTGCAGCTGAATTGGAGTTGGGAGACAACGCAATATCACTTTTTCCTTGGCAGATGTGGATGCTTATTTATTTACATGTCATTTAAAACGTATTGAGTGTTTAAAATTTTTATTTCTTTAATTGAAGTATAGTTGATTTACAATGTTAATTTCTGGTGTACAGCTAGGTGACTCAGTTATACACATATATACATTCTTTTTATATTCTTTCCCATTATGGTTTATGTATTCAGTTGTTATGTTATGACATAACATAACATTTTTTGTGATGTTTTAACTATATTCCTTCCTCCATGTGGTTTACTACTCTCCCCTCAACTCATCCCTCCACACCCTCCTTCATTCAAGGTGCTGCCTTTTTTGTTGTCTATGTCCTTATGGAAAGAATGTGATAGAGATGAAAGAAAAATCAAAGGAGTCTCTCTTGCTTTGGTGTCCAAAAATGGGTGCACTTCCATAGAGAAGACTCCAAGAATAGACAAAATCTCTGTGGGAGAGAGCAGGCTTCCTGAACCCCATACTCAAACAGAGAAGAGATTTCCCTGAGGCTGGAAAAAAGAAAAGACAAAGGGGAAGTCCTGATGATGGAGACCTTAGTGGCGTTCTGAGGGACAAGCCCTGCCTTCTGGACAGAGCCCCAAGAGGTAAAGCTGAAGCCTGGGAGGAGGGAGCACCCTGATTCCCATACTCTTAGATGGCACAGAGGGGAAAAGAGCTTCCAGGCGGAAGGCCTGGCTGTCAGGAAGGAGAGAAGTAGCAGGAGCCACTGGCATGGGCTGATGACCACGGGTCAGATGCTTACCTCCATCATCTTAATGGGATGAGGGAGAAATTGAGGGGTGGACTCCAAAGACTATGTTTCTGCTCCTTTAGCAAAATGGGGATTTAAAAAAAAAAAATGGGGATTTAAATTCAAAATTAAGCCGAGTTCTCTCTCTCTCTCCCTCTCTCGCTCTCTCTCTCTCACACACACACACACATACACACACACACATACAGTACTTCAAAAAGAAAGTTTATTGAGTTCCTACTGTGTACCAGGCTGGATAAGCCACATAGACACGGACTCTGGTCTCTAGAGTTACAGAGTCTCTCTGGGGGAGTAACACTCGACCTATTGGCCACGAGCCTTGGTGCTAAGTGGGCTACTGGAGATGTGAGCATAAGGCTGTATGATCACAGAGATGGAAAGTGTATTCTTCTGAGAACTATACCTCAGGCTTCACAAACTTAGAAGATCCCAGTTTTGGGGTGTTCACAGCAGTCACCAAACTCCCAGAAGACTACTAGAGAAAGCCAGAGCTTGTAGATTCCTTCACAGGAGGACAACAGACACGTGGGCCACTCTCAGCTCCCAGAAGATTGCTTAGAGTGTGCAGGCTAGAGGCAAGGTGCTGGGATGCTGCTGTGGGACAGTCCCCTCTGGCTCTGAAAGGGCTCAGAATTCTCCCTGCTGCCCTGCTGCCCTGCTCAGTCTCTCCTCTGGTGACAAGTCCTTCACCCATAGGGACTGGATACACAGTATTTATGTCTTAGAAGTTGGCCTTCTTTCCTCAATGCTCTACTCAGGTCCCTTTCCTTCTCCACTTAAAAAAAAAATTGAGGTGTAGTTATTTACAATATTATATAGTTTCAGGTGTACAACATAGTGATTCAAAATTTTTATAGATTATATTCCATTTAAAGTTATTATATAATATTAGCTATAGTCCCTGTTGCTATACAATATATCCTTGCCACTTAATTTATACATAGTAGTTTGTCCCTATTAATCCTCTATCCCCATCTTGCCCCTCCCCCTTTCCCTCTCCCCACTGGTAACCACTAGTTTGCTGTTTATATCTGTGAGTCTGTTTCTTTTTTGTTATATTCACTGCTTTTATTTTTTAGATTCCACATGCAAGTGATATCATACAGTATTTGTCTTTCTCTGTCTGACTTATTTCACTAAGCATAATACCCTCCAGGTCCATCTATGTTGTTGCAAATGGCAAAATTTCATTCTTTTTAATGGCTGAGTAATATTCCATTGTATATATATACCACATCTTTATCCATTCATCTGTTGATGGATACCTAGGTTGCTTCCATGTATCAACTATTGTAAATAATGTTGCTATGAACATTGGGGTACATGTATCTTTTTGAATTAATGTTTTCATTTTCTTTGGATATATATCCAGGAGTGGAAATGCTGGATCATATGGTAGTTCTATTTTTAGTTTTTTGAGGGACCTCCATACTGTTTTCCACAATGGCTGCACCAATTTACATTATTGCCAACAGTGTACAAAGGTTCCCTTTTCTCTACAGCCTCACCAACATTTGTTCTTTGTGGTCTTTTTGATGATAGTCATTCCAACACATGTGAGGTGATATCTCATTGTGGTTTTGATTTTCATTTCTCTGATGATTAGTGATCTTGAGCATCTTTTCATATGCCTATTGACCATCTGTATGTCTTCTTTGGAAAAAGGTCTATTCAGGTCTTCTGCCCATTTTTTAATCAGGTTTTTTTTTTGATATTGAGTTGTATGAGCTGTTTACATATTTTGGGTCTTAACCCCTTACTGGTCATATCATTTACAAATATTTTCTCCCATTCAGTAGGTTGTCTTTTTGTTTTGTTGATGGTTTCTTTTGCTATGCAAAGATTTTAAGTTTAATTAGGTCTCATTTGTTTATTTTTGCTTTTGTTTCTCCTTCCCTACTTTTGTCACTGACAACTTATTTTCCTGGATTAGTGTTTCTCTGATAATTGTGACCCTTTTACTTGGCTGGCTTTTGTTCTCCTGGTAAAGATTTGAGGGAAACATCTTTATTTCATGGGCAACACACAATCTTGCTCTTTGGGTGGGCCAGATTTCTAAATTTTGGTGATTTTCATAAATTCTATTCTTTCCAATCAGAGCAACACTTCCTGCCCAGGTTCCCGGGTTCTGGGAGTGCAGGCCATTTAGAGAGGATTATCTAGCTCTGAAACCACTGTCCACATACAGATTTTTTTTTTCTTTCCATCCAGAAGGTCATTCATTAAAAAATTTTTTAAATTGTAAGTAATCATACCTGTTGCAATTTTTTTTTTTTTAACTGCAGGTATTGCTTTAAAAAACAATTCAGTTTTGGAAGGGTAATAGACAAGCCTGGTATAAAATTCAAAATGTATAAAGCCAAAGTGGTGAGAAGCCTTTCCTTCCCTTTCCTCTGGTCAACCAGTTCCCCAGAGGCAATCTCAGCTACCAGTTTATTTTGTCTATGTATACATTATAAATCTTTCCCAGTTTGTTGTTTACTTTGCAATTTATTTATTTATTGTCAGATTGATGTTATAACACTTTTATATAATCTATTATTTTTAGATCTAAAAATTAGTTTAAAAATGCATGTAATAACCCGCACACAAATGTTCATAGCAGCTTTGTTTGTAATAGCTTCAAACCGTGATCATCCCAGATGGCTTTTGACAGGTGAATGGTTAAATAAGCTGTGGTACATCCAACCATGAAATGCTCCTCGGCAATAAAAAGGAATGCACCATTGATGCATGCAACAGCTTGGATGAATTTGTTTTGCAAAATGTTACCACTGGGGGTGTGTGACATAATAAGAAATACATATTTGGTGTCTGCCCTCCCCACTCCCCCTTTCCTGGCGCACAGCTCTAAAACCCTTGTAATCTCTGAAGTGGTAAGTGTGTTTTTGTTGTTAATGAGATGACCAGTGGCTGGAGGATCCTGGAAAGCTCCTAAGGATGGGGGACTAGTTTTTGCTTGGAAAGTCAACCATGTAATTAGAGGGTTGGAATTTTTAAAAATATTTATTTGTTTATTTTATTATTTATTTGGCTGTGCCGGGTCTTAGTTGCGTCATGCGGGATCTTTAGTTGCAGTGTGTGGGATCTTTTAGTTGTGGTGTGCAGGATCTAGTTCCCTGACCAGGGATCGAACCCGGGCCCCCTGCATTGGGAGCATGGAGTCTTAACCACTAAACCACCAGGGAGATCCCGAGGGTTGGAAGTTTTAGTCAATCATGCCTACATAGTGAAGCCTCTATAAAAAACTCTAACTGAAGCTTTCAGAGAGGGTGCTAAATACGTCAAGGTGCTGGGAGGGTGACGGTCCTGGAGAGGGCATGGAAGCTCTGCGCCCCTTCCCATACATCTTGCCCTATGCATCTCTTCCATTTGGCTGTTCCTGAGTTGTATCCTTTAATAATAAATCAGTAATGTAGTGAATAAACTAATTTTTCTGAATTTTGTGAGCTGCTCTAGCAGACTATCGAACTCAAGAAGGGGGTCATGAGAACCCCTGATTTATAGCCGCTTGGTCAGAAGTACAGGAAGCCTGGATTCCAGATTGGCATCTGAAGTGGGAGCAGTTTTGTGGGACTAAGCTCTTAACGATTGGGGTCTAATGCTAATTTCAGGTAGATAGTGTCAGAATTGAATTGAATTGTAGACACCCAACTGGTGTCAGAAGTGTTCAATGTGAGTAGTAGTACAGAAAAAAGTTTTGGTTTTTTTTTCCAATTTAGAGAGAAACTGAGCAAAGCATACAACAGAACTCTCTGCATTATTTCTTACTACTGCATACGAATCTATAAGTATCTCAATAAATATTTCAACTAAAAATACACAAAATAGAGTAGTATAGAAAGTAAACACTGAATCTTCTTTCCATACCTTATCCTAATTCCATTTTCTAGAGAGAATGTTAACACTATAAAGTATATCCTCCCAGACATTTTCCTATACTTACACATTTTTCTAAACAAAAATGGGGCTGTGTTTTTGTTTATATCAGTAGCTTATTTTGTTCACTTAAAAAACAGACATTGTTTCATGGCATTTAGGGTTGCCAGATATAGCAAATAAAAATACAAGATGTTCAGTTGAATTTGAATTTTGGATAATGGATAATTTTCTTACTGTAGATATGTCCCAGTATGTTGCCATTTTATTTGGCAACCCTAATGGCAGTACACTTACCTAATTCTTTTGAAAAATTGGTTGCATAGTAGTCCACTGATATTTAGCCTTTTCCTATTGATGAGGGTATTCTTTAGATCAGAGTGTTCATCATAATTCTCAGTAATTCATAAAGTCTCTTATATTTGTATGGTACCTTAAATTATTCAAACTTCTCATATTTCATTCAACAAAAATTAACTGAGAATTACAGCAGAAAAATCCTGGGCTTTGGATTCCTGGCTGTTATTCTTATCAGATACTTAAACTTCTTGAAATTCAGTTTCCTCATTTGTAAAATGGAAATAAGAATACCTACTCTGCAGGATTATAAATAATGTGTATACAACCCCTAGTAGTGCCTAGCAGAGAATGGAACTCGAGATAAATCATTGTTATTTACAGTAATGTTAAGATCCTGTGGTAGGTGCTAAGGGATAAACAGAATTAAGAAACATATTCCTGGGCTTCCCTGGTGGCGCAGTAGTTGAGAATCTGCCTGCCAATGCAGGGGACACGGGTTCGAGCCCTGGTCTGGGAAGATCCCACATGCCGCGGAGCAACTAGGCCCGTGAGCCACAATTGCTGAGCCTTTGCGTCTGGAGCCTGTGCTCTGCAACAGGAGAGGCCGCGATAGTGAGAGGCCCGCGCACCTCGATGAAGAGTGGCCCCACTTGCCGCAACTAGAGAAAGTCCTAGCACAGAAACGAAGACCCAACACAGCCATAAATAAATAAATAAATAAAAATTAAAAAAAAAAAAAAGGTTGCTAAGAGAGTAAATCCTAATAGTTCTCGTCACAAGGAAAAAAAATGTTTCCCTTTTAAAAGAAAAAAAGAAACATATTCCTGACATTTCTGGGTTACTTTTAATTTTGAAATAATTTCAAAGTTATTGGCAAGTTGCAAGGATAGAACAGAACAAGGAATTCCCACATACTCTTTACCCAGATTCACTAATTCTACATTTTGTCCTATCATCATCACCCTCCTCCTCCTCCTCCCCCCCACTGTCATGTTTTCCTATGAACAAGAACATTCTCTTATACAACCATAATTTAATTATCAAAATTAGGAAATTTAACAAATTCCCAAAATAGTTTTCAAATTCAAATTCCTGAAGTATTTTTAATAGGTTTTTTGGAGCTATCTCCTTTTCTAGTAGGACTATGGCCCAAAACTTAATTTTGTGTGGCTTCCCATTTTCTCTTGGATTGGATATAAGAATCAAGGCATGGGTGCTTCCCTGGTGGCACAGCGGTTGAGAATCCACCTGCCAATGCAGGAGACATGGGTTCGAGCCCTGGCCCGGGAAGATCCCACATGCCGCGGAGCAACTAAGCCCGTGTGCCACAACTACTGAGCCTGCGCTCTAGAGCCCACGAGCCACAACTACTGAGCCCTTGTGCCACAACTACTGAAGCCCGTGCGCCTACAGCCCGTGCTCCACAACAAGAGAAGCCACTGCAATGAGAAGCCTGTGCACCGCAACGAAGAGTAGCCCCCGCTCGCCTCAACTAGAGAAAGCCCACGCGCAGCAACAAAGACCCAACACAGCCACAAATAAATAAATTTATAAAAAAAAAAAAAGAATCAAGGCATGGTTTGTAGCCTGAGGTGTGCTAACCTGACTAGCCTCAGAAGAGAAACAGCATTGCTATGAACGGACTGAAGCCTTTGCTTCCCATCCCCACTGATGACTCAGCCGCAAGTGGTGCTGACATTCAGGCATTCATTCCACCACCAGAGAAGCACAGCTCTCGCCCTGCCTTGCCAGGCTCGGATACTCTTATGCTGGCAGAGTGGCTGCGTGCGCTTCCTCTGAAATGCACAACTGCTCATCTCCCTTTCCTGGTCAGCACCCCTCCCAGCTCTAGCCTGGCACACAAGGCCCTTCACAAAGGGTTCCCTGATTACTGGCTCTTCCTTTCCTGCCACACCCCTTGTCTCCTGTGCTCCACCCAACATACCTTTCTCCCAGGAGACTTGTGTTTTCTTGCCTCTGTGCTTCTGCACATAGAGCTCCCACTGTCTGGGGAATGCTCTTCCCTCGTCAAATTTTTCTTTTTCTTTGTTTTTCAAGGCCTAACTCCAGTACAAAATACTTCAATCCCCTGGTCAGAAATAATTGCTCCCCATTTTCAGCTCTAACCAGCATGGCTGAGTGCACTTGTATTTGGTGCTTGTCTGGTCCTTTATTAAAGTTGGTTGTCTATGGATCTGGCTATTCTGTCTTTGAGATTCCTTGGGCAGAAGACACATCTCTTTTCTTCCCTTTTCTGGCATTGCCCTGAACAGGGTGAGGCATAGGGTAGACACTGGTGACTGATAAAAGAATGAATAGCATGAATTACCCTGTGTGAGAGGGGCAGACACTTGGTTATAGAGATGATGCATGTAAGTCCACATTAATCGTTCAAAAAATTGTAGAGGGTTTTATTATTGCTGCTAATGGTGTTATTATTGGTAGAGATGTTACATTCCAAATGGCCTGACCCACCCAGTTAGTGACTCAAGAAACAAGGAGCAGCAGAATCATATCCAATCTCCTTACTGTCCATTTGAGGAAACAGGTTCACAGAGGGGCAGGCACTTCTATCACTTCTATCAGGTGACTATCAGGTCAGGTTCCACAGCTCAGAGCCCTGCCTCCTTGCACTGGACTGTCTTGTCTTGCAGCCTAATTACTCTCCTTAATTCAGTAATACTCAAGCTCTTTTGAATATGTACACTCAACATAATTTTGAAAAACTTTAAGTAGGTATCTAAATTTTCTCACCATACTTTTAGTAATAATTTTTATAACCTCCTTTATTTATATAGAATTCTAAGTTAAAAACTGTTATTTTCCTTAGTACTCTTAACCATGTGAGGCAGACAGGCTTGACTATATTAGCCCCATTTTACAGGCAAGACTGGAAACATTCCCATATTTAGTATAAGACAGATCCAGGATATAAGCCCTGGGCTTCCACAATCACAGCTGCTCTTTTCCCATGACTTTTTGATACATCATTTTAAAGTCATCTGATTTTACAATGTTTCACAGTATCAGAGTAACATCTGTAACATCTAATCCTGGCAGGTTAACTCTTGAGCCAACCAATTTAATTACCTCATAATCTGGCACATTTTAAGGCACTGTTAATACCTCCAATTCAATCTCACAGCTATGTTCATAATAGGGAAGAACTTTTTGTATTCTATTACAAGTTAATCAGTAAAGGGATGTTGCCTATAAGCTTAAATTAGACATAACGGCCAATCTCTGGGAGCCCTGCCTCCCAGGTAATGAGCATTAAGCTAAAATACCTTTGTTTAGCTGACCAGGCTCACCTGTGAACGAATAACACATCCCCTCCGGAGGCTGACGGGAACCAGGAAGTGTTTGACTTTACGCCCTCCCCTTTCAGTATAAAAGAAGCCTGAATTCTAACTCAGGTAAGATGATTCTTTGGGGCATGAGCCCGCCATCTTCTCAGTTTACTGGCTTTCTGAATAAAGTGGCTATTCCTTGTCCCAACAACTCGTCTCTCCATTTATTGGCCTGTTGGGCGGTGAGCAGTATGAGCTTGGGCTCAGTAACATGTTTGAGCGTCCCATGAACCAAAACTGCAGCAGAGCTGATCTTAAAGGACCAGGGGACACAATAATAGTTAAGCATGTTTTCAGCTCTTAAGCTGGGCCTGGCACACCCTCACCAACTGCTTAGATGGCAAGTTGAGGCAACTAAGTGAGTGACAGGAGCAGAGGGAAGGCCCATTTAGGGGTGGTCACCGATGACAAACACAAGCAGGGTCAGACCCTCTTTTTAGGTCTAACATCTCCAGGAGTGTTGGTCCACATTATTACTTGCAGGGTAGACGGCAATACTTCTGGAGTCTAGAATATATAAGGAAAGGGTCCAATTAAGCTGCTCGCCTGCAGCCTAAAAGACCAAATAGTGCTAATTTCATCCATGCCAAACCAAGAAAATGGTTCACTCTTTCCTGATTTCGGTTTAAGAAGAGGACTGATCATCAGAGAAACCAGAAAATTCCATCCTGAAGCCCAGCAGAACTAAATGGTGGGCATTTCCCTGAGTCATAGATGGCACAGGGACTCAGTAATCTACCACCGTGTTCTTAAAAGGAAACACTCATTTGGCTTGAAGGGAAAAAATTACCTTGGTAAGCTTTGGTCTTCCATAGGACACGGAACCAGGAGAGACTAGGAAGGTCAGAGCCTGGGTGACCAATCGTGATAGTGCAGGACTTCTTCACATAAGGTGCATAGGTCCCTGAGTAGGGTCTACAAATACTCTAAACTTCTAAGAGAGAATTGGAGTTTCTGCATGTTTTCCTGGGGAAAGCGTCCTTTCCTTCTCATGGATCCAAGAACAGGTTAAAATCCTGAGCTAAAGAAAAGCATTAAGCCAGCTGCAGGCAAGGATAAGGAAGCCATCAGATACACTCAGAGCTCTGTGTAAGTCTGAGAGCTCACAACGCTGTCACTGAAGTTAGAACATGGACTCACAGCAGAGACAACCGAGCACTGCTTTTGTGCTCTTCTCTCTAATTGTACTTAAAATTCTTTCCAAAACAAGGCCTTAGGAACCCCTAGGTTCAAATATGTCCCTGGGGTTGGTCAACTACTGTCTTGTATTCATGCTTGGGTATTCATTCACCAACATTAAACCCCAGGATAGAAGATGTGACAAAGCATGCCTCCTCCATGGCATGAGTCTTTTGCTGGTTTCAGAGGTGGATGGTGACCAACACCGAAAATACACAGGAATGTTTCCTTGGACCTGGGGTGGGATGAAAAGTGCCTGCCATGACTAGCACCATCTTTTCCCTGACACTTCCCCTCCAGTTTCTGAAGATATAGTAGAAAATAATCTTTTTTGAAGATACTGGGTAACAATTCCATAAAACAAAAACACATGCTTCCAAATGCACCGTGCTTTCAGATATTCTGGGTTTAGTTCAGCTGCCGGATGACCTGACTGATGCTTTCTCCTCGATAGCCAGGTGAGCCCACCTCCTTGAGGAAACGCACTCTATTCTTGGTAGCCTGATGGGCCACTGAGAGTTGGAAAGGGCGCAAAATCCCTGAGATCGACTGAAAATTCTTCCTCAGGAAGGCAATTTCATGAATGAGGTCTCCCAAAGCAAATGAAACCAAACTTCCCCAGGTGCTCCTCAATCACTGTGTCGTCTGTCCGATGGTTTTGTTCTTGACCTTGGCTTGTCCACATTTCAAGATGAATTCCCAAACAGACTTCAGATTGGGAAATCCCCAGGTCATATAAGGTTCCACTATCCAAAGCGTTTTTATGGTTTTAGGGGTTACTTTCACAAAGACACCACTGAAAATCTTATTCAGGGGAAGTCTTGCAATGGTCCTCTGCACCAGTGAACTCACCCCATTAATCCTTTGGATGCATACAACAAAGGCCAAAGAATACTTATCTGGCACTTTCAAGCCATGATGTTTCACTTCTAGTCTTCTGAGGCGCACCCTGTCACATAGCTGCTGCCAGGAATCATGTAGGAACCATTCTAGTTGCTTAAACTTGAGCCCTTTTCCATTCCTCTGTTCCTTCTTGTGCAAAAGCGCCTGCTTTGCCTGGGTGGCTTTGAGGGCCTGATAAGCCTTCCTCTTTTTCAGGAGGTTTTCTGGAACCAAAGGGATCTTCCTTCTTCGCTCTTCCTCCATCTTTCCCATACTGCGGCTACTGCTCATGCGCAGCCCCACCAGGTTGGGAAGAGAGGAACGGCTCTATGTTTACTTGACCATAGAGACGTCTATTCTAGCTCAGGGGTCCCCAACCCCCAGGGCGCAGACCGGTACCCGGCCACACAGCAGGAGGTGAGTGGCCAGCTAGCGAGAGCGAAGCTTCATCTGCCGCTCCGCATCACTCGCATTACCGCCTGAACCATCACTTGCGTTACCCCCCCTCCCGCCCCATGTTTAAATTGTCTTCCACGAAACCGGTCTCCGGTGCCAAAAAGGTTGGGGACTGCTGTTCTACCTCATGGCGGGGCGACCAGGACTGCTGCGCCTTCTTAGCAGCAGTGAACCGCGGAGGCCTTGCTAACCCTTATTCCTGCCAAGAGTTGCACAAAACTTCCTTCGCACTGCCTCCAAGCTTTTTAGAGCTGTGTCATCTTCAAAACCCAGCCCTTTCCGTTTCAGCTGTATTCTCATAATGCTGGAGGCCAGGTTATAAACACTGAATGGCTTCCCACCATGCATTCTCTCGTTATAATTTTAAATAGTCACAAAGGTTTTAATTTTTGGATTAATTGTAAATATTTTAAAAAACAATTGGTTATTGTAAACCTCTGAAAGTAAAGCTGTAAGTCCTGAAAAGATATCCAATGGATTGGAAATACCGGAATGATTTGATACCCACTATTATCCGATGAAAATTACACGAACAAAATAAACAATTTACTTTTTTTTTTTAAAAGACCACCTTCTTCCTCATTCTTTTTTTTTTTAAATTAATTTATTTATTTTTATATTTTTATTTTTGGCTGTGTTGGGTCTTCGTTTTTGTGCGAGGGCTTTCTCTAGTTGCGGCAAGCAGGGGCCACTCTTCATCGCGGTGCGTGGGCCTCTCACTGTCGCAGCCTCTCTTGTTGCAGAGCACAGGCTCCAGACGCGCAGGCTCAGTAGTTGTGGCTCACGGGCCTAGTTGCTCCGTGGCATGTGGGATCTTCCCAGACCAGGGCTCAAACCCGTGTCCTCTGCATTGGCAGGCAGATTCTCAACCACTGCGCTACCAGGGAAGCCCAACAATTTACTTTTTAACTTGCTTGTTTTCCCTCTTTTTTCTCCTAACTCATATTTCGGTTCCACAGAATGTTATCTTAGTGTAATTTTTTTTTTTTTTGCTTGAAAATCTTTTATCCAGTGCAATAGCACACTTCATTGCAATAAAAATACATATACAACACTATTCCACTTCACAGGTAGGCAGAGCAGAAAAATTTAGGGCAGTGAAACTACTCTGTATGATACTATAATGGTGGAGACATGTCATTATACATTTGTCTAAACCCATAAAATGTACAACACCAAGAGGGAACCCTCATGTAAATTGTGGTCTTTGGGTGATAATGTAGGTTCATCAATTGTAACAGATGTACCACTCTGGTGGGGGATATTGATAATGAGGGAGGCTATGCATGTGGTTGGGACAGAGAGTTTAGGAGGAATCTCTGTACCCCTCAGATTTGCTGTGAATCTAAACCGTTCTTTAAAAAAAGAGTGTATTTAAAAAATACATATATAAATTTATACTTAATATTTTTTTCTTTCCTCTTGCTATAATTTTTTTTTCCTTCTGGATTATCATTACAATTGTAATTCATACAACCCATGAAAGTCACATAAATAATGACCAAACAGTAAAACGTATTAGAAGGACTTCTCCTGTGATGCTAGGTAGGTGTTTCTGGTACCTTGAGCTATCTAATGGATAATTTGTCCCCTGGGGGTTTTATTCCTCGTGGCAACATATTTTAGTAAGATTTTTAGAGGGGAGAGGTATACTTGTCTTTTGTTGGATGGGAGAAGGGCCACTGGGCAAGGGGAGGACGAAAATGAGAACTGTGACTACTAGCGACTTCTCTGCAAATCAATTTTAGGAAAGAGAACAAGTTGAATTATGTAAAAACTTTGTATGTTCACGGCACCACGAAAATCTTCATGTGCTCTCCGGGAAGGGGCACTCCAGGTCGAAGACCAAGGCCTTAAGTTACCTCTCAGCAAGCTCCAGAGGTCTCTTGGCCATCCCACTCCCTGGCCAGCCCTCCCCGCTCCCTGTCCTAGGGCGACCGCGCCCCCGCCTCGCTGCGACCGCCCAGACGCCGCTGCGTCCCCGCCCCTTCCGGCGCGCGAGGTTTGATTTGCTTGGCGGGCGGAAACGGCCAGAGCGTGACCATCCAAAAAGTTCCTAGGATCTCTCTGCGCTCGCCGCTTCCCTTCGGACGGCAGGCCGGCGCGTCTGTCTTTCTGCCTGGCCCAGTCCCTCCCGGCCCTGCGCTCTCAGGTCAGTGTGTCCCGCGTGAGTGAAGGCCGGGGTCCCGGCCGTGCGAGGCGCGGGGGACGGCGGCTCGGGCCCAGAGTGCTTCTGGCTCACAGGAGACTGGGGAGCTTCACCGGAGTCCCACCTTATGAGCACGGTTCCTTGGATGAGACAGCCTTTCCGACCCCTGGTTCTCTCCTCTGTAAGTGGGATAGGGGTCGTATCCGCCTCCGGGTTATCGGTGAGGTAAAGCGCTTGCCACCTAGGAGGCTGTGATAGATGTGAATTCCCATTCCATGTTTCCATGACACTGACGGTCTCCGGGAAAGAAGTTCAAAGAAGGGTTTCGAGTTGTTTCTGTTCGTACAACTCAATTTACTAGGCAGTTCAGTAAAAAAGGAAATGTGTTATGTCTTATCACCCCCTTTTCAGAGTCCAAATCCTTCCTTTTCCTTCACCTTCCCAAAGTAGTGGCTTAAGAGGCTTAACACTAAAAGGGGAATATGCACCGAATGCTATAGCACTAAAAGGAGTGACCCACCGAGAGACCAGTGGGAAAAAGGGAGACTTCCAAAGGAGGGCGTCCCAGGAGAGTGATCAGGCCTCTAGCTCCTAGGATGAATAATTGTCCTTGAGCTTCACAATTGGTATTTCTCCTTGGTAGTGGAAAGGGGGAAGGTAGTGCCTGGAGTTTTGCTTAGAGCCCAGTGTTCCTAACTTTTTTGTTCATATTTTGGGTTCTATCTCTGTTGTGTGGGATAAATCAGAAACATCCTTACTGCACCTTTATGGGCGTGTCTCACCAGTGGATCTGTCCTTTCAGTATATCTACTATGGACCAACCAGATGGCCAGATCAGTCCCTTACTACCTTTGGGAGTGAATGCCTCTTTACTGGTGCTCCCAGAAGCCTCTGCAAGGGAGCAGGACAGTATGTTAATTAAATGTATTACAAGGCCACATTATATGCCATTCTGTATTTTACTTCTCATTTGAAATATCCTCAGCATCAGTGTCACACCAAGCTTACTAGATAATGTAAATGTATTACACAGCAGGTAATAGCATAGCCCAGATACGACTATGTTCGTAGGAAAATGCCCCCAGTTTGTTGCTATCTTATAAAATTTACTGATAAACTTTCTCCCACTATCTAGGCAATTCCTTCTTTCCTCAGAAAAGTTCAAGACCCCAATTGTATATAGCTCCAGTTCTTCTACTTAGTCACATTCAGAAGGACATTCAGGTGTCTGGGGTCTAGTTTCCTTCTTCATTATCCACAGCTGGGAGGCTGTCTTCCACATTGACTGATCATATACCTCCTTTAGCAGCAAGTGGGTTACTCCAGTCAAAAGTCTTTCATGTGTTTTGTATTTCCAAACTCTAGAGGATAAACAGGGAGAGCACTTCAGAATACTTAGAACCAGCTCCACTTCCACAAAATTTAAAAGCCAAGTAAAATCTGCTATCATTATAGCAGTTTTGCAATGTAAACACCAGTTTTCTCATACAGTAGCAAAAATGATGTTCCCTGGATTCAGTAGATACAATTTAGGGCCACATTGGTATTACTCACCTAAAGACATGGTGTGATTTGAGGGAAGGGGGTAGATAAGAAAATGGAAGGAAGAAAAAGAGGAGGTGTGTGATTTAGTCTTACGCTGGTGTGAGTTGATCTCTGCTAGTTGACTGGAGACCATAACCTGGAAGTTCAAAACTCATTTGGGAAAAATCTGTCAAGAAGTTGGTTATGACACTCTTATATCCCTATCTGGGAAAATGAATTCCAACATCATACCAGTTGCTTTCTCTTTCTGAGTGTGGCAATTTGAAATAGCCCAGTCCTTTGTATGGAATTTAGGCATGTGCAGTGGTGGCAATTAGGAGTCTTACTTATACTTCCTAAGGCCTACTTCTTTCCCTTTGTCCATTTCCAGCTCATGTTATTTTGTTTGTTTCTTTGTTTGTTTGTTTTTTGGCTGAGCTGCGCAGCTTGCAGGATCTCAGTTCCCTGACCAGAGATTCAACTCAGGCCACGGTAGTGAAAGCCGGGAATCCTAACCATTAGGCCACCAGTGAACTCCCTCCATCTCATGGTTTTTAAACTTTGAAATGTCTGCTTGTGTTTCCTCTTTAACCCCTGGGTTCTGAATACCCCAGTACTGCATTAGTTGGGGCTTTGCTCTCTAAGGAACCTGATAGCCTACTTTTATAGCAGAACACTTTCTAAACAGATTTATAGCCTAACATTCCCCCATTTCCAAAGTCCTGCTCATTCTCTTCTCCATCATCAGGATCCCAAAGATTTCTTAGCCTTGTGTTGACCTCTATACCTTTGCTGCTATTTTTGCCTGTTTTGAAAATTCTTAGTCCTGCGATTCCTGTCTTTTGGGGGTGTGGCTCCACTTCATTCCCAATTTGCTCCAATAACAAATGCCCTGTAAAAGGTTTCTGAATTAGTAAGCATATTTCTAATCCTGTGTCTCAGGTGCCCAGGGAGAATAAATATGTCCTCTGTGCTGTCTCCTTGCCTGGAACAACTTTTGCCACTCCAGTGGAAGCAGAAATATTTCATTTTATATCACCAGCTTTCTGCTAGTATCAGGACCTGTCTTTGCTTCCTTTGTTTGCCTACGCTGTTGATGCAGATTCAGCTAGATTAAAAGTTCCACCTGCTTATTAAGTTGGTCCAATGCCACCTCTTCCTAGGAAATGACTAATATTGTTTATTGGATCAGAATGTCTTTTGCCCATGATCTTTATCTTTCTTGCTATTTCAGCTTTGATATTGCTACTAAAACCTTTTTTTTTTTTTAAGCTGATTTTTTTCTTGGGTTTTGATACTTTTCCTTCCAGAACTTATGCTCTAGTGTTCATTTCACTGCCCAAATTTTTGAAGGCTTTTTACTTGCTAAATAACATACCTTTTATCTCCAAGTAAAATGATTCCTGGAATCAGAGTGCTTTAGGCATTTTGAAAGGAAATTTAAAGGGATCTTAAAAAAAAAAATCCTCTGTGTCTCTTGGGCTTTTGATAATTTCCTTCATTTTTTTCTCCACCTCAGTTTAAGAAGATTACCCATCTTCATTGTAGTAAGGACCTTCCCTATTGCTCTTTTCCTTTATAAACTCACCACAGTCCTGAGGTTGAACTCATACTCTAGGTCTTCCAAAGTCATACCGTTATTAAGGTTTAATAACATGCTGGCCACTCAGCTCTGGATGAGCCAGGATGAAGGACAGAGAACTTGAAAGTAGTAAACATGGTGTTGGCCACTTAACCAGTCCCAGAGCCTTCAGCAGACTTGCTAAAGCTCTGCCTGTTGGTGAAGGGAGACTGTCTGGCTCTAGAAATGAGCACTAGCACCAGGTTTCCACTACTGAGAGGCATTAATTAAGATGTATGAGTTTTGCCCTTTCCAGGTAGAACTTTGCCCAAGTCCCAGTTGGCTATGCATATACTTACCTAATCTTTCTAAGTGTTACAGAGAGTGGGGTCCTGGGATCTTGAACTCTGTGGTGCCATCCCTAGTCCAGTGCTAGGGCACAGAAGGAGATTTGTGCACAGGAGTCAGACCAGGCAAAGGAGTTTATCACTAGCTGGATCTTGGACTCAAAGCCCTTTGTGAACTCTAGAGCCCTTGGTGTGCTGTGCTGACTCAGTGACCTCCACTTCCCTGGACCCCCTCTGATTCCTGCGTGGCTTTCTAAAGGGTGTGGAAGCATCTTTTTCCAAGGTTGAAATCTCAAGTCCTGTCCTGTCACACTAGCCTCTAGGAAGAAGAGCTCCTTAGAGAAACTGTATCTATATAGGTTCAGAGAGCTTGCACCCCATGACTACCTATAAGAAAGCTCCACTTTGCAGTACCTAAACTCAGGTCCTAGGACTTAACCTATATAGGAGCACTTCCAAATTTATTTAGAAATCTACTTCCTAGAAACTTTCTTTTTAGTAGTGTTGCTTTTTTCCTTCCTTGTTGGCTTCCATAAAACTATTCGAATTCTTGCTTTTCTAATTGTTATCTCCATGCTCTTCCTCTTGCCACTCAGAGCTATAGGTCTGGTATGGGTAAGGCCTTATCTGTCTTAATTGTCTGCCTTTCACTTTACAGTCTTTACTGTAATTGATTTTGTGTGTGGTGTGAGGTAGAAATCCAATGTTCTTTTTTCCCATATGCCTAACCAATTGTCCCGCTCCAAATCTGCATTTCCTTTTCCTTTTCCTGGTACCTCTGAAAGCAGTTTCAATTCAGTACATGTCAGCCTTTTCTTCCTCTGGGATCTTTGCACCTAAATTCCCTCTTTCTGGAATGCTCTTCCTCTCATTCTTTTTGGGTTAACAATTCCTGTTAAGGCCTATCAACCACAGACCATTAGGGACACGTCTGTAATTAAAAAACAATTAGGTACACTTAGCTTGCTGCAGCAAGAGAAACCATACACCCTAGGATCTTGGGCATCTCAGTAAGAGTGAGTTGAAAGGGGCTTATAGGATTTGGGCTTGTGCTGGGGAAGCAAGGACCAGTTTTTTGTTTGTTTGTTTGTTTTTTTAGTTGCGGCATGTGGACTTCTTAGTTGTGGCATGCAGGCTCTTAGTTGCAGCATGCGAACTCTTAGTTGCAGCGTGCATGTGGGATCTAGTTCCCCAACCAGGGATCGAACCTGGGCCCCCTGCATTGGGAGCACGGAGTCTTACCCACTGGACCACCAGGGAAGTCCCAAGGACCAGTTTTGGAATGGATACTGTCAAAGAGCAGGAGCATTTCAGCATTTGGGTATCTGAGGAAGCAGGAAGTGGGAGGAATGAGGTAGTGCTGAGGATGTCGTTGGTGAGAAAGCAGCAGTCTGTCAAATAAAGGAACATTATCATTTTAACTGCTTCATATAGAAACATTGTTTACATGGTCCTGCACAGTTCCTATTGGAAACATTGTTGAAGTTTTGATGAGAAGGGCTGATTTTCTTTTTCTTGCTTCTCATTCTTTGAGTTAGATCTTGACTTAAACGTTACCTTCTCAGTGACCCATTCTAACCACTGTTGCTTATTTTCCCCAGTATTTATTACAAATTTTATTTATTTATTTATTTATTTATTTATTTATTTATTTATTTATTTATTTATTTATTTATTTATGGCTGTGTTGGGTTTTCATTGCTGCGTGCGGGCTTTCTGTAGTTGCGTCGAGCGGAGGCTACTCTTTGTTGTGGTGCACAGGCCTCTCATTGTGTTGGCTTCTCTTGTTGCGGAACACGGGCTCTAGGCGTGTGGGCTTCAGTAGTTGTGGCTCGCAGGCTTTAGAGTGCAGGCTCAGTAGTTGTGGCGCATGGGCTCAGTTGCTCCACAGCATGTGGGATCTCCCCGGACTAGGGATCGAACCCGTGTCCCCTGCATTGGCAGGTGGATTCTTAACCACTGAGCCACCGGGGAAGCCCTTTATTACAAATTATAATTATTTAATTCATTGTCTGTTAATTTGCTTTTTGTCTTCTCCACTGGAATGCAAGATCTATGAGGGCAAGAACCACATTTCTTCTCTGTTATATCCTTGGTGCCAAGTGCAGGTCTGGCACATCATTGGTGCTCAGTAAACACATCTGTATGGATAAATGAATGAATACAAGAAAGTTCAGAGTTAATAGTCTGATTGCATTAGCAGTTCTGCCAGATACACTGCTAATCTCTAGTTAAAGTCAACTAGGAGCTTATCCTCCCCAAATAAGACAAAGCTGGTATGAATATGACTTCGTGTGTACTCACCCCATGGTGTTTTGTAATTGTAGTTAATTTTAAAACTCAGGAAGGCAAAAATCAAATAAGACCTCCTAAGACTTTTACAACTAATTTTTTATTATTTATTTATTCATTTACTTATTTAATTTTTATTTTATATTGGAGTATAGTTGATTTACAATGTTGTGTTAGTTTCAGGTGCATAGCAAAGTGATTCAGTTATACATACACATATAATCATTCTTTTTCAGATTCTTTTTCCATACTGGTTATTACAGAATACTGAGTAGAGTTCCCTGTGCTATATAGTAGGTCCTTGTTGTTTATCTTTTTTATATATAGTAGTGTGTATGTGTTATTTTTATAAATTATTTGATATATACTTAAGAGTATAGGGACTTCCCTGGTGATGCAGTGGTTAAGAATCTGCCTAGCAATGCAGGGGACACAGGTTCGATCCCTGGTCCGGGAAGATCCCACATGCAGCTGAGCCGTGTGCCACAACTACTGAAGCCCACCCACGTGCCTAGAGCCCATGCTGCGCAACAAGAGAAGCCACTGCAATGAGAAGCCTGCGCACCGCAACAAAGAGTAGCCCCTGCTCGCCACAACTAGAGAAAGCCTGTGCACAGCAACAAAGACCCAACACGGCCATAAATAAATAAATAAATAAATAAATAAATAAATAAATAAATAAGAGTATATGTAACACACATAAGTTGTGAAGCATAATAATAAAATATGTATCTCATTACATATATCTTAAAATTGTATATCATTGGAGTCTTAATTTGCATATCCCTGATGACTAATGAAATTGAGCCTTTTTTCATGTTTTTATTGGTTATTTGTGTTTCTTTGTGAAATGCCTTTTTATTTCATTTGCTTATTCTGTGGGGTTGTCTTTTTCTATATTGTTGTGATGGAGTATATGCATTCTGGATAGAAGTCCACTGTTATAAGTGTTGCAAATATTTTCTCATATTTATGTTGTTTTTTTCTTAAATGATGTCATTGGATATGCAGAGGTTCTTAATTTCAATGTTATTTAATATTTATTTATTTATTTAAATAATGCTAGCTTTTTAAAGTTTATCTATCTATCTATCTATCTATATACATATATATTTTTTTTGGCCTTGCCACACGGCTTGTGGGAGTTTAGTTCCCCGACCAGGGATTGAACTCGGGCCCTCGGCAGTGAGGGCATGGAGTCCTAACCACTGAACTGCCAGAGAATTCTCTGTTATTATTTTTTATGATTAGCACTTTCTGTATCTATTTAAAAGATCCTCTTCTATCCTGAAATGATGACAATATTACATTAAAACTTTTAAAGGTTTACCTTTCATATTTAAGTCTTTATTTGATCTGGAATTGATTTTTATGTATGGCGTGAGATAGGAATCCATTTTCTTTTTATATGGCTAATCAGTTTTTCCAGTGTCATTTATATGCCTAAGACTTATTTCTATTTGTAGTTACAAGAATGAAGGAGATAGTCTCTCTCTTTTTTTTTTAATACGGTAGCTCTATTTTTATTTTTTAGGGATCTCAATAAGAATGAAGGAGATAGTCTCTTAATAGTTCCTTTTTTGATCATGTACTGTTTTTGTTTTTGTCTTATAGGTTCTTTTTATAATTTTGAGTAAACTTCCAGGAGGACTATGAAAGATTATGATGAACTTCTCAAATACTATGAATTATATGAAACTGTTGGGACAGGTAATTATTTTCTTCTTGGAGAGGATAGGTCATCTATTTGAGAGTATAGTGTATTTGGGCAGCCAAGAGCTTTTTAGCCTAACTTACGTAGTTTTAAAATTCAACCTATTTTAGTAAGAAGAAGTGGAGCAAGAGAGAGGAGAGTTGTAGGAGGGGCCTTGTGGTTCATTTTATTTAGAATAAAAGTCATTAGAGAGTTTTGAGCCAAGTAGTGGTCTGACCTTTTGTTTTTAAGGTTCACTCTGGCTGCTTGGTTGTGAAAAGACTGGCTGGGAGAGGGCAAGGACGGAAAAACATAGATGTTAGGAGGTTATTGCAATAATTTAGGTGAGTGATACTGGAGATGATGGTGACTTGGATGGTGATAGAATTGAAGGTAGTGAGATTCTGTGTATAGAAAGGGGTGGGATTCCGTATACAGACATACACATATGTACATATAAGTATAGTTTATTGAGGCATAACATAGTAAAATAAGCAAAGTGTACTAATTTTGGTGGCGTTTTTGTACACATACACCCATATGTTCCCTGCTCAGATCAGGACATAGAAATTTCCAGTCAGTGCCTGCCTCCTTTCCCCTAAGGTAAACATTAGTATATATTTGAAGACAGAGCCAGTGTGATTTGTTGGAGGGTTGGATATGTGGCGTGAGACAAAAGGGAAGGGCTAAAAATGGCTTCTGGATTTTTGGCCTGAGCACCTGGGACGATGGAGTTGCCATTTACTGAGATGAGGAAGACCATGGGAGGGACTACCAGGAGCTTCTTTTTAGAAGTACTAAATTGGCGGTTTCTTTTAGATACCTAAATGTAGACATTTATCCAGCTTTTGAGCCAGTTTTGAAACATAATTGCTTATTTTTACAGTTTTAACACTGAATGGAAATTTCATATTACTTGTCTTTTGTCTCTCCAACTTTATATTGTGTTCTGGCAATGTTAATTATAAAGCAGGTTTAATTGCAGTGTTAATTATAAAACACATTTCTAAAGAATGAATTCTTTTTTCCTACTTCTTCATTGCAAAATTAAAGATATCCTATCATGGCAAAGAAGAGTCTTTAGTTAGTCATTGAATGAGGAGAGGTTAGGATCATGGCCAACACTTTGGAAGCAACAAGAAGAAAGGGCCACAAACTTCAGGAAAATATAGATCAATAGAGCCTTATAAAAGTATGTGGAAAGGTATTTGTGCCTGAGTTCTCAGTTTGCTCTGATGATGATATTTAAGTTAGTTTGATTCTCTCTTCATAATACATTTTCCCATACTTAGGTGGCTTTGCAAAGGTCAAACTTGCCTTCCATATCCTCACTGGAGAAATGGTAGCTATAAAAATCATGGATAAAAATGCACTAGGGGTAAGTTTAACATTACTTAAAAAATATTTATAGATCAGTTTTGTGAATTAAAACTTGAATTTGCTCTAATGTTCTAGTTACTGCTCTTTTATTAGAATAACATTTCCATAGCCAGTTATGTATAAATCTATGGTTTTAAATAGTAATCTGGGGACTTCCCTGGTGGCACAGTGGTTAAGAATCTTCCTGCCAGTGCAGGGGACACGGGTTCAATCCCTGGTCTGGGAAGATCCCACATGCCGCCGGAGCAGCTAAGCCTGAGCGCCACAACTACTGAGTCTGCGCTCTAGAGCCCCCGAGCCACAACTACTGAAGCCCACGTGCCTAGAGCCCGTGCTCCTCAACTAGAGAAGCCACTGCAATGAGAAGCCTGCACACTCCAACAAAGAGTAGCCCCCGCTCGCTGCAGCTAGAGAAAGCCTGTGCGTAGCAATGAAGACCCAATGCAGCCAAAAAAAATAATAAATTAATTAATTAATTAAAAAAAAAGTAATCTGGGGAAGGGGTTACTTTGTTCTTAATTTTAATACAGGGCAATGGCACATATTTGAAGTCGACAGGGTCCATTTTCCTGTAGTTGTTTCATAGTCTTGTAGGTGTTTCTGGGTTTTGATATCTCCCTTCTTTATCTTCTCATGATACCCTTACTAAATGTTGATCTACTTTATAGTATAGATCGATCTTATGTCCCAGAATTTTATTCAAAGAATAAATTTTATTCAAAATTTATTCTAACTTTTATTAGAAATTATGAAATCCTTTTCTTTTTTTTTTTTTTTTTTTTACAACTTAACAGGGGGCCTCTCACCTTCTGAGATGGCCCACACTCTGTCTGTGGAGTGCGTTTCTCTGAATAAATCCACTTCTTTTTTTTTTAATTAATTTATTTATTTATTTTTGGCTGTGTTGGGTCTTCGTTTCTGTGCGAGGGCTTTCTCTAGTTGCGGCAAGCGGGGGCCACTCTTCATCGCGGTGCGCGGGCCTCTCACTATCGCGGCCTCTCTTGTTGAGGAGCACAGGCTCCAGACGCGCAGGCTCAGTAGTCGTGGCGCACGGGTCTAGTAGCTCTGCGGCATGTGGGATCTTCCCAGACCAGGGCTCAAACCCGTGTCCCCTGCATTGGCAGGCAGATTCTCAACCACTGCGCCACCAGGGAAGCCCTGAAATCCTTTTCTTAATCAGCCTTTTTTTCCTCTACATGAATGCTTCTAGGATTGAGTTGCTCATTACCTTATAAAGCAGCCCATTTAATTTGTGATCTTGGCTATAATGTGCATAAAGTTTTCTGTTTTTCTATTAAGGGAAGATCTGTCTCTTTTGATGGTCTTTTGGGCATTATATACCCTTCCCAGTGTTTAAAGTCATCCTGAGTGGTCTTTTTTTTTCTAATTCTTTCTACCATCCCTTGTATGGTTTGGTTTCTATGCTTTGTTCTGGTCTCTTTCTGCTGAGAATTCACTAGTCTCTTAGTATGCATCTGTGATTGTTTCTTTTTTTGGGAGATAAATTAAAAAAATTTTTTTTAAATCTTTTTTTTTGTCCTCTGACCAAAAATCTCTGAGTGTTAAAAAAAGTTTTTTATTCTTTGCGATTGAGTTAGCATTATAATTATTATTAGTATACAGCTGAGTAAAACAGCACAGACATTCTATGTGTTGATAATTATCAAACATAAAAATCAGTTTACTGAAACTGCATCTTTATATTAGACACGTTGGATTTTTTTGGGGTCTCTCTTGTTGTTAGGACAAGGCAGAGTTTAATATCAATTGTTACTTTATTTTTAAGGATGGAAATGCTGATTAACATACATAAATTAGTCAAAGAGAATATGTTTTGTTATAATAACGTCACTCAATTCTTTGAACTCCTTCTGAAATATATGCTAAAATCACACAGTGATCTATATCAGCAATTATTTTTAATAACCTATCAACTGACAATTCAGGCTTTCCTTCAATATTTTTGTTTTCAGTGCTCAATACTATATTTATTAAACTAATAAAAAGGTATTAAAAAACATTTTTCTTGAGCATTTAAACATTGGTTACAAAACTGATTAATTCCCTAAAGCAATTTCAACTTCAGTTATAACTTTAGTATGACTTATTTACTTGGACACAGCAAACACTTAAATAGCAGACAAAATGTGAACTGTTATTACAAAATGCATTACCACATCAGTACTCAAAACTTATTCTAAAGCATCAATATGATGATATTAATTCATTATTTCTAAACTTGTTTTTGTATTTTTTATTGTTACTATGCTTATTTTAGTTACTTCCTAGGACTTTAAAAATATTTTGATTACTTTCAGGGTTTTAGTCATCAGATTCCCACATTCCCCAAAAAAGAAGAAAAAAAGATTATCATATCAAAATAGTCAAAGTTACAATTGATTCTTGGTTAAGAACTAATATCTGGTTGCATGGCCCTAGATAATTGGATATTAAACCATAGATCATTAGATCAAGTCCCTTTTTATAATAAAATTTTACTTGTTTACTTCATGGATATCTGGATTTCTATCTTTAATATGGACTTTGAAAGTTTTTCAACTTGGTTTACCCTCCTCCCCAACCAACTTCTTATTTTGAAAAATTTCAAGCTCTTTGAAAAGTTGGAAGATTGAGACAGTGAATACCTTTTATCTACATTCACCAATTTTTAGCTCAGCATGCTTCTTAATGGACATTGCTCAGACCCAAGTGGTAGCCAAGGCATGTACACTGAGTAGTGTTTCTGTCATTTTCCTTGTTTGGAATGCTAACCTTCTAAAGGGAGTCAGAGATTATTTTAATTTTTCTTGATGTTGTACTATTGTCCCACATTGAACTTGTCTTTCATAAAACCCTCAAGGCCTTTTTAAAATGTACACACAAATAAGTTTTGTTTTATATTTCTATATTGTTGAACAAATTGTTTTGAGGCTGTTGATTGCTTTTGCTACTTAGTTTTAAAGTTGGTGATATTGATGCTTGGAACACTTCCCAAATAGGTTTATTGCTCATTTAATGAAATGTTTTGTCACAGAGTGATTTGCCCCGGGTCAAAACAGAAATTGATGCCTTGAAGAACCTGAGACATCAGCATATATGTCAACTCTACCATGTGATAGAGACAGCCAACAAAATATTCATGGTTCTCGAGGTCAGTAGTATGTTCCAGAGACCTAAAGTTATTTGGTCATTGTCTTAGTCTGTTTGGGCTGCTATAACAAGATATCACAGACTGGGAAGCTTCTGAACAACAGAAATTCATTTCTCACAATTCTGGAGGCTGGGAATTCCAAGATCAAGGCACCATCATGGTAGGGTGAGGGTCCTCCTCTTGGTTCATAACTGGTACCTTATTTCTGTGTCCTTATATGATAGAAAGGGCTTGGGATCTCTCGAGCCTCTTTTAGAAGAGCACTAATTTCATTCATGAGGGCTCTGCCCTCATGTCCTAATCACCTCCCGAAAGCCCCACTTTCTAATGCCACCATCTTTGGGGGTTAGGATTTCAACACATGAATTTTTGGAGGGACACAAACATTCAGACCATTCTCACTCATTTTATCAATAGTTATGGGAAAAGTACATTTCACCTGAAAGATTAAATGTTAAGTGGCTTACCTGTTTGAGTTCTGTAACAATTTAGATCAAGTAGGCATATATAATAAATTGGAGATACATTGTGAATGTATCCTTTCTGATACCCTCCTAATGGGATGGTGTACTTTAGTGGACAGAATATGTTAGAATTTGTTTCTAGAGGGAAGGATTCATTTCAGTTTTATATGATGTATTAGCCTAGGGCTGCCACAAATGTGGTTTAAAACAAGAACTTACTGTCTCATAGTTCTGGAGGTTAGAAGTCTGAAGTCAAGGTGTGTACATGGTTGCTTCCTTCTGAATCCTCTGTTCTATGCCTCTTTCCTAGTTTCAGATGGTTGCTGGCAATCCTTGGCATTCCTTGGCTTATAGATGCACCATCTCTGCCTCTGTCTTCAAATGGTGTTGTCTTACCTGTGTGTCTGTGTCTGTGTCCAAATTTATCTCTTCATACAAGGACACAAACAATTGGATTAGGTTCCACCCTAATCCAGTATGACCTCATTTTGACTTGATTACATCTATAAAGACCTTATTGACATATAAGGTCACATTCACTGGTACTGGGTGTTAGGGCTTGAACATATCTTTTTGGAGGGACACAGTTCAACCCACAGCCTATAGGTAGACTTTAATGTATGTGTTATTTGAACCAAACTCTTTTCAAGTTTTAACCTGCCCCTTTTGGCTTGAAATGTAAAGTCTTTAGAACATGTATCATTCATCTCATTTCATTTTCCTTAGTCTCAGCCAAATAATTTGTAACTGCACATCATTTTGATAGATTAGCTCTGTTTTAAAAGCACATTTTAAAATTCATAACGCTGAAAGTTTCGGACATAGGACCATTTTCTCTTTATTACACTGTAGATCCACCCACATGGTTTACAGTGGTGAATTTAAAGCCTTTTTAAAAGTTAATCCTTTTGTCCAAATTAAATACTTAAAAAAACCCAAAATCCATGAACCTGGGACAAAATTTAAAGGATACAAGAGAGGGGACTTCCCTGGTGGTCCAGTGGTGGAGAGTCCACCTTCCAATGCAGGGGATGTGGGTTCAATCCCTGGTCGGGGAACTAAGATCCCACATGCCGTAAGGCAACTAAGCCTGCATGCCACAACTACTTAGCCCACGTGCCTCAATTAGAGAGCCTGCGTGCCGCAAACTACAGAGCCCCTGTGCTCTGGAGCCTGTGCTCCACAACTAGAGAGAGAAAACCCGCACGCCACAACTAGAGAGAGGCCTGCGCTGCAATGAAAGATCCCACATGCCTCGAGAAAGATCCTGCGTGCCGCAACTAAGACACAGCCAAAAAAAAAAAAAAAAAAAGAAAGAAAATAAATTAAAAAAATTCATATTAAAAAAAAAAAAAGATACGAGAGAGTATATATTGAAAAGTAAAATTCTCTCTCCCCTCTATCCCAGTCATCCTGTTTCCTTTCCCTTATGTCAATCACTTACTTTTTTGGTTTCCTATGTATTTTCCATGTACTTAGAAATACCTATGTATATTTTTTATATATATATATATATGTGTGTGTGTGTTTTCACATATATTTACGTGTATGTGTAGCTTACTGGTTTCTGTCACACAAATGGTCACATACTATAATATTATTCTGTACCTTTTTTTCCCCCCTATTTAACATTTTAGCTTGGAGACCATACATAGAGATTTTCGGTGTTTTTGTTTTACTCTATTTTGTATTTCTTTATTTGAAAATACAAAGTAGGCTGTTTTCTTTATGTAAATCTTATTGGATAGCATTTAAAAAATTGACTATTTAGGTATAATTTATATACAAGAAAATGAACACATTAGGTACATAGTTTTTGAAAAAGGTACACACCCATGTATTTCCCACCCCACTCAGGGTATAAAACATTTCCACTACACTAGAAAGTTTTCTCCTGACCCTTGAAGTTAATCCCTG